>NC_091821.1:470390434-470698648 GCF_038994185.2 Dermacentor albipictus
CAAATACATCTATTATAAATATGGAGCGCGCGCTTATGCTTCGCTTTCAAGAGTGGCACGAGACAGCATTCAAAGATCTCCGACTGCTTCTCACACTTCCCTGCAACTGGAGCATATGTACCTGTAATGTTTAGCGGGAAACGTCGGCTGCGAACGCTAGGCACGAAGGGGGGCTTTCTGGAAGAAATGGGGCTTCCAGCGTGCGGCCCGATGTGGCGTAGGCGAGCGCCATCTGGAGGCATTGCAAGGAACTGGGCGCACCACTCCGCCGCCCCCGAGGTACTCACGAGCCGGCGCCTGCAAATGGCGGACTCCGTTGGCGGTCCATCAATGATGAAGCGCTGGGAAATGCGTTTGTTTGAGTTTTCGCGTAACTTAGTTATGTTTTCTCGAATTGTAAAATTGCCATCCGTCACTATCATGTCTGTCGGTTTGTGTGTATGTCGTACGTTACGATTTTTCGGCGTATTTCAGATTGAGGCATTGAATTCAGTCGCCTTCTTGCGCCAAATGGAGGACCTTGGTATGGCTGGTTTGAAAATCCTTTCGTCTAAACGACGTCCGACGCCGGGTTCCGACACCAGATTTTATGGGACACCGGGCCCTTAACGCTATGGCGTTAAGGTTGGCTCAAGCAGCTTGTTAGGAGTACGTATAGCTGGCGTGAACGTGGCACCTTATTTATCGACGACTGGTCATGAATTGGATCATTCCTATATCGCATACGCAACGCTTATGTTGTAGTTCGAACACGTTCCCAATTGCTCAAGTCGTCTACGTATCCATATTGCAACAGGCAGAAAATTGACAATTTGGGCACATACCAAGAGGATTGTGCTCTATGCTTGTCGATACCACAACCAGCAGATAGATACCCAGTGGTCAAAGTTGAATCGCGTCCAGTTTGATATTGTGATCGGTAGACTGACAATCATTGAAACTAGGCGAAATTGGTAAATAAAGGCTACATTTCATCACCGGATGTACACCGAGCGATCGTTTCAGCGTTTGACTTTGTTCTTAGCCAGTCATCACTGACATTAGCCGCTAAAAAAAACAGTGAATGGATTGCGGCATGGGACGCCGAAAGTGTATAGTCATTTTGTATAGAATTTTTTTTCACTGATATATAGGGTGGCATTAATCAACTTACAATGTTCCTACACCGGCTGGCAGTGGACTTTTTTTTTTCTAAGCATCTGAAGTACAAAAAGATTTCAACGAAAGGTTTTTTTCACGGCACCCACATACTCCCCATGTTTATATATTCCGACATTTGTCCGCAATATATAGACTTGTAAGCTATATATAGAATATCACCACTTGTTCTCGTTATCGTGTACATATAGCGTAGCTGCACGGTTAAAAGTAGGACACGTTTGGGGGTAAAAAAAAAAAAAAGAGGCACCGGTAGCGATTTTTTGCCGCAACCTCCGCTACTGTTACGGCAACGCCGGTATTTTTTTGTGGGGTTTAATTTATGCGTGAATTGCCAGACATACCACTCAGGTCTACGACCGAATGAGTTATGTCAGCAACCACAGACCGTCATGCTTCTAGCCACTTTTAGCTGGTTTGAAGAATGACGCAGCGGAGTTAGCAGCGCCCCCCAAGTGCACATCCCACGAATTGGAGCTATGCTCCGGGCAGGGGAGACACTTGTACCCTTTATGCGGTGGGTGTCCGCCGGTGGTGGGATTCGAACCCACCACCTCCCGAAGCCGAGGCCGGCGCCCTAACCACTGCGCCACGACTTCGGTGACATTTCGAAGGTTAACATCGTGTTTTGTGAGCGGGAACACTTTCTCCTCCTTACCTACTCTGGAATCCAATTGTTCCCTCCTCGCCTGAGGCAAAGCTGCCCTTTTCATGGTGCGACGGCGCATGCGCCCAGGCCTAGCGGATTGGTCGCGAAACGTCTTTGAAGGGTCGTGCGCAACCCCGCGTGCCGGGAAGTCCCCTGTAAAAGAAAAAAAAAAGAAGTAAGCGCTCGGACGCACGCCGCTACAAACGCTCGTGTCATGTACTGCCTTGAAACTCCACTGGCAGCTCTTCAGCGTCAGCTCGGTGCCGAAAACATGTGTAGCTTAAGACTGCAAGTTAACGTTTAAACAGAAAGCGACTAGGTTTTCTTATGGACTGCGCCGTGAGGCTACGTTGTTGCCGCCCTTCATTGATGGCTGGCCAATACATTAACGTAAAGCACTTGTGTTACACTTGGGCAACGCTTTAAAACATCGCGTTGACGACGAAATCTTGTTGCAAGGTCAGCCCTCACATGCTGGTGGTGGCAGCACGCGCGTGTCTTCACGTACTCATTCAAGGCGCGGTAAGACTGAGTCGATACGAAACCGACAAGACGCTCACGAACACGATTGACCGAATGTTGAGTACAATGCGTCATTGAAAGCACAATATCATATCAGGCCGAACAGGACGCAACCGACGAGCGCGAGTTGCCGCACTGCGACGGGCATTCTTGTCAACAGCACCGAGAAAATCAGTGCGCCGGCCATCGTTCGACCGAAGCCTAAGCGATCGGCTAGCAAACTGACGACGCGAAATGGCGACAGCGCCTTGGCTTGTATATATAATTAATCGCCGTCAAAGTGTGGCAAAAGATGCCTAAAAGTTGAAATGCACAAGATTCAACCCTCCCACGCTTTCCGTGCACATGAAGTTTGAGTCAATGCTGATGCGAATGTTAAGCCTAATGATGTCGTGCTTGTGCACCCACTTTTGGTGGACTTGAGCTGAAAGGGAAGCAGTAATATCGAATCAAACAGCTTTTATAGCTCAGTGCTGTCGTTCGCGATGAGAATGTTTGCAAGGCGCGTATACACTGTAATACATCAAATACATCTATTATAAATATGGAGCGCGCGCTTATGCTTCGCTTTCAAGAGTGGCACGAGACAGCATTCAAAGATCTCCGACTGCTTCTCACACTTCCCTGCAACTGGAGCATATGTACCTGTAATGTTTAGCGGGAAACGTCGGCTGCGAACGCTAGGCACGAAGGGGGGCTTTCTGGAAGAAATGGGGCTTCCAGCGTGCGGCCCGATGTGGCGTAGGCGAGCGCCATCTGGAGGCATTGCAAGGAACTGGGCGCACCACTCCGCCGCCCCCGAGGTACTCACGAGCCGGCGCCTGCAAATGGCGGACTCCGTTGGCGGTCCATCAATGATGAAGCGCTGGGAAATGCGTTTGTTTGAGTTTTCGCGTAACTTAGTTATGTTTTCTCGAATTGTAAAATTGCCATCCGTCACTATCATGTCTGTCGGTTTGTGTGTATGTCGTACGTTACGATTTTTCGGCGTATTTCAGATTGAGGCATTGAATTCAGTCGCCTTCTTGCGCCAAATGGAGGACCTTGGTATGGCTGGTTTGAAAATCCTTTCGTCTAAACGACGTCCGACGCCGGGTTCCGACACCAGATTTTATGGGACACCGGGCCCTTAACGCTATGGCGTTAAGGTTGGCTCAAGCAGCTTGTTAGGAGTACGTATAGCTGGCGTGAACGTGGCACCTTATTTATCGACGACTGGTCATGAATTGGATCATTCCTATATCGCATACGCAACGCTTATGTTGTAGTTCGAACACGTTCCCAATTGCTCAAGTCGTCTACGTATCCATATTGCAACAGGCAGAAAATTGACAATTTGGGCACATACCAAGAGGATTGTGCTCTATGCTTGTCGATACCACAACCAGCAGATAGATACCCAGTGGTCAAAGTTGAATCGCGTCCAGTTTGATATTGTGATCGGTAGACTGACAATCATTGAAACTAGGCGAAATTGGTAAATAAAGGCTACATTTCATCACCGGATGTACACCGAGCGATCGTTTCAGCGTTTGACTTTGTTCTTAGCCAGTCATCACTGACATTAGCCGCTAAAAAAAACAGTGAATGGATTGCGGCATGGGACGCCGAAAGTGTATAGTCATTTTGTATAGAATTTTTTTTCACTGATATATAGGGTGGCATTAATCAACTTACAATGTTCCTACACCGGCTGGCAGTGGACTTTTTTTTTTCTAAGCATCTGAAGTACAAAAAGATTTCAACGAAAGGTTTTTTTCACGGCACCCACATACTCCCCATGTTTATATATTCCGACATTTGTCCGCAATATATAGACTTGTAAGCTATATATAGAATATCACCACTTGTTCTCGTTATCGTGTACATATAGCGTAGCTGCACGGTTAAAAGTAGGACACGTTTGGGGGTAAAAAAAAAAAAAAAGAAGAGGCACCGGTAGCGATTTTTTGCCGCAACCTCCGCTACTGTTACGGCAACGCCGGTATTTTTTTGTGGGGTTTAATTTATGCGTGAATTGCCAGACATACCACTCAGGTCTACGACCGAATGAGTTATGTCAGCAACCACAGACCGTCATGCTTCTAGCCACATTTAGCTGGTTTGAAGAATGACGCAGCGGAGTTAGCAGCGCCCCCCAAGTGCACATCCCACGAATTGGAGCTATGCTCCGGGCAGGGGAGACACTTGTACCCTTTATGCGGTGGGTGTCCGCCGGTGGTGGGATTCGAACCCACCACCTCCCGAAGCCGAGGCCGGCGCCCTAACCACTGCGCCACGACTTCGGTGACATTTCGAAGGTTAACATCGTGTTTTGTGAGCGGGAACACTTTCTCCTCCTTACCTACTCTGGAATCCAATTGTTCCCTCCTCGCCTGAGGCAAAGCTGCCCTTTTCATGGTGCGACGGCGCATGCGCCCAGGCCTAGCGGATTGGTCGCGAAACGTCTTTGAAGGGTCGTGCGCAACCCCGCGTGCCGGGAAGTCCCCTGTAAAAGAAAAAAAAAAGAAGTAAGCGCTCGGACGCACGCCGCTACAAACGCTCGTGTCATGTACTGCCTTGAAACTCCACTGGCAGCTCTTCAGCGTCAGCTCGGTGCCGAAAACATGTGTAGCTTAAGACTGCAAGTTAACGTTTAAACAGAAAGCGACTAGGTTTTCTTATGGACTGCGCCGTGAGGCTACGTTGTTGCCGCCCTTCATTGATGGCTGGCCAATACATTAACGTAAAGCACTTGTGTTACACTTGGGCAACGCTTTAAAACATCGCGTTGACGACGAAATCTTGTTGCAAGGTCAGCCCTCACATGCTGGTGGTGGCAGCACGCGCGTGTCTTCACGTACTCATTCAAGGCGCGGTAAGACTGAGTCGATACGAAACCGACAAGACGCTCACGAACACGATTGACCGAATGTTGAGTACAATGCGTCATTGAAAGCACAATATCATATCAGGCCGAACAGGACGCAACCGACGAGCGCGAGTTGCCGCACTGCGACGGGCATTCTTGTCAACAGCACCGAGAAAATCAGTGCGCCGGCCATCGTTCGACCGAAGCCTAAGCGATCGGCTAGCAAACTGACGACGCGAAATGGCGACAGCGCCTTGGCTTGTATATATAATTAATCGCCGTCAAAGTGTGGCAAAAGATGCCTAAAAGTTGAAATGCACAAGATTCAACCCTCCCACGCTTTCCGTGCACATGAAGTTTGAGTCAATGCTGATGCGAATGTTAAGCCTAATGATGTCGTGCTTGTGCACCCACTTTTGGTGGACTTGAGCTGAAAGGGAAGCAGTAATATCGAATCAAACAGCTTTTATAGCTCAGTGCTGTCGTTCGCGATGAGAATGTTTGCAAGGCGCGTATACACTGTAATACATCAAATACATCTATTATAAATATGGAGCGCGCGCTTATGCTTCGCTTTCAAGAGTGGCACGAGACAGCATTCAAAGATCTCCGACTGCTTCTCACACTTCCCTGCAACTGGAGCATATGTACCTGTAATGTTTAGCGGGAAACGTCGGCTGCGAACGCTAGGCACGAAGGGGGGCTTTCTGGAAGAAATGGGGCTTCCAGCGTGCGGCCCGATGTGGCGTAGGCGAGCGCCATCTGGAGGCATTGCAAGGAACTGGGCGCACCACTCCGCCGCCCCCGAGGTACTCACGAGCCGGCGCCTGCAAATGGCGGACTCCGTTGGCGGTCCATCAATGATGAAGCGCTGGGAAATGCGTTTGTTTGAGTTTTCGCGTAACTTAGTTATGTTTTCTCGAATTGTAAAATTGCCATCCGTCACTATCATGTCTGTCGGTTTGTGTGTATGTCGTACGTTACGATTTTTCGGCGTATTTCAGATTGAGGCATTGAATTCAGTCGCCTTCTTGCGCCAAATGGAGGACCTTGGTATGGCTGGTTTGAAAATCCTTTCGTCTAAACGACGTCCGACGCCGGGTTCCGACACCAGATTTTATGGGACACCGGGCCCTTAACGCTATGGCGTTAAGGTTGGCTCAAGCAGCTTGTTAGGAGTACGTATAGCTGGCGTGAACGTGGCACCTTATTTATCGACGACTGGTCATGAATTGGATCATTCCTATATCGCATACGCAACGCTTATGTTGTAGTTCGAACACGTTCCCAATTGCTCAAGTCGTCTACGTATCCATATTGCAACAGGCAGAAAATTGACAATTTGGGCACATACCAAGAGGATTGTGCTCTATGCTTGTCGATACCACAACCAGCAGATAGATACCCAGTGGTCAAAGTTGAATCGCGTCCAGTTTGATATTGTGATCGGTAGACTGACAATCATTGAAACTAGGCGAAATTGGTAAATAAAGGCTACATTTCATCACCGGATGTACACCGAGCGATCGTTTCAGCGTTTGACTTTGTTCTTAGCCAGTCATCACTGACATTAGCCGCTAAAAAAAACAGTGAATGGATTGCGGCATGGGACGCCGAAAGTGTATAGTCATTTTGTATAGAATTTTTTTTCACTGATATATAGGGTGGCATTAATCAACTTACAATGTTCCTACACCGGCTGGCAGTGGACTTTTTTTTTTCTAAGCATCTGAAGTACAAAAAGATTTCAACGAAAGGTTTTTTTCACGGCACCCACATACTCCCCATGTTTATATATTCCGACATTTGTCCGCAATATATAGACTTGTAAGCTATATATAGAATATCACCACTTGTTCTCGTTATCGTGTACATATAGCGTAGCTGCACGGTTAAAAGTAGGACACGTTTGGGGGTAAAAAAAAAAAAAGAAGAGGCACCGGTAGCGATTTTTTGCCGCAACCTCCGCTACTGTTACGGCAACGCCGGTATTTTTTTGTGGGGTTTAATTTATGCGTGAATTGCCAGACATACCACTCAGGTCTACGACCGAATGAGTTATGTCAGCAACCACAGACCGTCATGCTTCTAGCCACATTTAGCTGGTTTGAAGAATGACGCAGCGGAGTTAGCAGCGCCCCCCAAGTGCACATCCCACGAATTGGAGCTATGCTCCGGGCAGGGGAGACACTTGTACCCTTTATGCGGTGGGTGTCCGCCGGTGGTGGGATTCGAACCCACCACCTCCCGAAGCCGAGGCCGGCGCCCTAACCACTGCGCCACGACTTCGGTGACATTTCGAAGGTTAACATCGTGTTTTGTGAGCGGGAACACTTTCTCCTCCTTACCTACTCTGGAATCCAATTGTTCGCTCCTCGCCTGAGGCAAAGCTGCCCTTTTCATGGTGCGACGGCGCATGCGCCCAGGCCTAGCGGATTGGTCGCGAAACGTCTTTGAAGGGTCGTGCGCAACCCCGCGTGCCGGGAAGTCCCCTGTAAAAGAAAAAAAAAAGAAGTAAGCGCTCGGACGCACGCCGCTACAAACGCTCGTGTCATGTACTGCCTTGAAACTCCACTGGCAGCTCTTCAGCGTCAGCTCGGTGCCGAAAACATGTGTAGCTTAAGACTGCAAGTTAACGTTTAAACAGAAAGCGACTAGGTTTTCTTATGGACTGCGCCGTGAGGCTACGTTGTTGCCGCCCTTCATTGATGGCTGGCCAATACATTAACGTAAAGCACTTGTGTTACACTTGGGCAACGCTTTAAAACATCGCGTTGACGACGAAATCTTGTTGCAAGGTCAGCCCTCACATGCTGGTGGTGGCAGCACGCGCGTGTCTTCACGTACTCATTCAAGGCGCGGTAAGACTGAGTCGATACGAAACCGACAAGACGCTCACGAACACGATTGACAGAATGTTGAGTACAATGCGTCATTGAAAGCACAATATCATATCAGGCCGAACAGGACGCAACCGACGAGCGCGAGTTGCCGCACTGCGACGGGCATTCTTGTCAACAGCACCGAGAAAATCAGTGCGCCGGCCATCGTTCGACCGAAGCCTAAGCGATCGGCTAGCAAACTGACGACGCGAAATGGCGACAGCGCCTTGGCTTGTATATATAATTAATCGCCGTCAAAGTGTGGCAAAAGATGCCTAAAAGTTGAAATGCACAAGATTCAACCCTCCCACGCTTTCCGTGCACATGAAGTTTGAGTCAATGCTGATGCGAATGTTAAGCCTAATGATGTCGTGCTTGTGCACCCACTTTTGGTGGACTTGAGCTGAAAGGGAAGCAGTAATATCGAATCAAACAGCTTTTATAGCTCAGTGCTGTCGTTCGCGATGAGAATGTTTGCAAGGCGCGTATACACTGTAATACATCAAATACATCTATTATAAATATGGAGCGCGCGCTTATGCTTCGCTTTCAAGAGTGGCACGAGACAGCATTCAAAGATCTCCGACTGCTTCTCACACTTCCCTGCAACTGGAGCATATGTACCTGTAATGTTTAGCGGGAAACGTCGGCTGTGAACGCTAGGCACGAAGGGGGGCTTTCTGGAAGAAATGGGGCTTCCAGCGTGCGGCCCGATGTGGCGTAGGCGAGCGCCATCTGGAGGCATTGCAAGGAACTGGGCGCACCACTCCGCCGCCCCCGAGGTACTCACGAGCCGGCGTCTGCAAATGGCGGACTCCGTTGGCGGTCCATCAATGATGAAGCGCTGGGAAATGCGTTTGTTTGAGTTTTCGCGTAACTTAGTTATGTTTTCTCGAATTGTAAAATTGCCATCCGTCACTATCATGTCTGTCGGTTTGTGTGTATGTCGTACGTTACGATTTTTCGGCGTATTTCAGATTGAGGCATTGAATTCAGTCGCCTTCTTGCGCCAAATGGAGGACCTTGGTATGGCTGGTTTGAAAATCCTTTCGTCTAAACGACGTCCGACGCCGGGTTCCGACACCAGATTTTATGGGACACCGGGCCCTTAACGCTATGGCGTTAAGGTTGGCTCAAGCAGCTTGTTAGGAGTACGTATAGCTGGCGTGAACGTGGCACCTTATTTATCGACGACTGGTCATGAATTGGATCATTCCTATATCGCATACGCAACGCTTATGTTGTAGTTCGAACACGTTCCCAATTGCTCAAGTCGTCTACGTATCCATATTGCAACAGGCAGAAAATTGACAATTTGGGCACATACCAAGAGGATTGTGCTCTATGCTTGTCGATACCACAACCAGCAGATAGATACCCAGTGGTCAAAGTTGAATCGCGTCCAGTTTGATATTGTGATCGGTAGACTGACAATCATTGAAACTAGGCGAAATTGGTAAATAAAGGCTACATTTCATCACCGGATGTACACCGAGCGATCGTTTCAGCGTTTGACTTTGTTCTTAGCCAGTCATCACTGACATTAGCCGCTAAAAAAAACAGTGAATGGATTGCGGCATGGGACGCCGAAAGTGTATAGTCATTTTGTATAGAATTTTTTTTCACTGATATATAGGGTGGCATTAATCAACTTACAATGTTCCTACACCGGCTGGCAGTGGACTTTTTTTTTTCTAAGCATCTGAAGTACAAAAAGATTTCAACGAAAGGTTTTTTTCACGGCACCCACATACTCCCCATGTTTATATATTCCGACATTTGTCCGCAATATATAGACTTGTAAGCTATATATAGAATATCACCACTTGTTCTCGTTATCGTGTACATATAGCGTAGCTGCACGGTTAAAAGTAGGACACGTTTGGGGGTAAAAAAAAAAAAAAAGAAGAGGCACCGGTAGCGATTTTTTGCCGCAACCTCCGCTACTGTTACGGCAACGCCGGTATTTTTTTGTGGGGTTTAATTTATGCGTGAATTGCCAGACATACCACTCAGGTCTACGACCGAATGAGTTATGTCAGCAACCACAGACCGTCATGCTTCTAGCCACTTTTAGCTGGTTTGAAGAATGACGCAGCGGAGTTAGCAGCGCCCCCCAAGTGCACATCCCACGAATTGGAGCTATGCTCCGGGCAGGGGAGACACTTGTACCCTTTATGCGGTGGGTGTCCGCCGGTGGTGGGATTCGAACCCACCACCTCCCGAAGCCGAGGCCGGCGCCCTAACCACTGCGCCACGACTTCGGTGACATTTCGAAGGTTAACATCGTGTTTTGTGAGCGGGAACACTTTCTCCTCCTTACCTACTCTGGAATCCAATTGTTCCCTCCTCGCCTGAGGCAAAGCTGCCCTTTTCATGGTGCGACGGCGCATGCGCCCAGGCCTAGCGGATTGGTCGCGAAACGTCTTTGAAGGGTCGTGCGCAACCCCGCGTGCCGGGAAGTCCCCTGTAAAAGAAAAAAAAAAGAAGTAAGCGCTCGGACGCACGCCGCTACAAACGCTCGTGTCATGTACTGCCTTGAAACTCCACTGGCAGCTCTTCAGCGTCAGCTCGGTGCCGAAAACATGTGTAGCTTAAGACTGCAAGTTAACGTTTAAACAGAAAGCGACTAGGTTTTCTTATGGACTGCGCCGTGAGGCTACGTTGTTGCCGCCCTTCATTGATGGCTGGCCAATACATTAACGTAAAGCACTTGTGTTACACTTGGGCAACGCTTTAAAACATCGCGTTGACGACGAAATCTTGTTGCAAGGTCAGCCCTCACATGCTGGTGGTGGCAGCACGCGCGTGTCTTCACGTACTCATTCAAGGCGCGGTAAGACTGAGTCGATACGAAACCGACAAGACGCTCACGAACACGATTGACCGAATGTTGAGTACAATGCGTCATTGAAAGCACAATATCATATCAGGCCGAACAGGACGCAACCGACGAGCGCGAGTTGCCGCACTGCGACGGGCATTCTTGTCAACAGCACCGAGAAAATCAGTGCGCCGGCCATCGTTCGACCGAAGCCTAAGCGATCGGCTAGCAAACTGACGACGCGAAATGGCGACAGCGCCTTGGCTTGTATATATAATTAATCGCCGTCAAAGTGTGGCAAAAGATGCCTAAAAGTTGAAATGCACAAGATTCAACCCTCCCACGCTTTCCGTGCACATGAAGTTTGAGTCAATGCTGATGCGAATGTTAAGCCTAATGATGTCGTGCTTGTGCACCCACTTTTGGTGGACTTGAGCTGAAAGGGAAGCAGTAATATCGAATCAAACAGCTTTTATAGCTCAGTGCTGTCGTTCGCGATGAGAATGTTTGCAAGGCGCGTATACACTGTAATACATCAAATACATCTATTATAAATATGGAGCGCGCGCTTATGCTTCGCTTTCAAGAGTGGCACGAGACAGCATTCAAAGATCTCCGACTGCTTCTCACACTTCCCTGCAACTGGAGCATATGTACCTGTAATGTTTAGCGGGAAACGTCGGCTGCGAACGCTAGGCACGAAGGGGGGCTTTCTGGAAGAAATGGGGCTTCCAGCGTGCGGCCCGATGTGGCGTAGGCGAGCGCCATCTGGAGGCATTGCAAGGAACTGGGCGCACCACTCCGCCGCCCCCGAGGTACTCACGAGCCGGCGCCTGCAAATGGCGGACTCCGTTGGCGGTCCATCAATGATGAAGCGCTGGGAAATGCGTTTGTTTGAGTTTTCGCGTAACTTAGTTATGTTTTCTCGAATTGTAAAATTGCCATCCGTCACTATCATGTCTGTCGGTTTGTGTGTATGTCGTACGTTACGATTTTTCGGCGTATTTCAGATTGAGGCATTGAATTCAGTCGCCTTCTTGCGCCAAATGGAGGACCTTGGTATGGCTGGTTTGAAAATCCTTTCGTCTAAACGACGTCCGACGCCGGGTTCCGACACCAGATTTTATGGGACACCGGGCCCTTAACGCTATGGCGTTAAGGTTGGCTCAAGCAGCTTGTTAGGAGTACGTATAGCTGGCGTGAACGTGGCACCTTATTTATCGACGACTGGTCATGAATTGGATCATTCCTATATCGCATACGCAACGCTTATGTTGTAGTTCGAACACGTTCCCAATTGCTCAAGTCGTCTACGTATCCATATTGCAACAGGCAGAAAATTGACAATTTGGGCACATACCAAGAGGATTGTGCTCTATGCTTGTCGATACCACAACCAGCAGATAGATACCCAGTGGTCAAAGTTGAATCGCGTCCAGTTTGATATTGTGATCGGTAGACTGACAATCATTGAAACTAGGCGAAATTGGTAAATAAAGGCTACATTTCATCACCGGATGTACACCGAGCGATCGTTTCAGCGTTTGACTTTGTTCTTAGCCAGTCATCACTGACATTAGCCGCTAAAAAAAACAGTGAATGGATTGCGGCATGGGACGCCGAAAGTGTATAGTCATTTTGTATAGAATTTTTTTTCACTGATATATAGGGTGGCATTAATCAACTTACAATGTTCCTACACCGGCTGGCAGTGGACTTTTTTTTTTCTAAGCATCTGAAGTACAAAAAGATTTCAACGAAAGGTTTTTTTCACGGCACCCACATACTCCCCATGTTTATATATTCCGACATTTGTCCGCAATATATAGACTTGTAAGCTATATATAGAATATCACCACTTGTTCTCGTTATCGTGTACATATAGCGTAGCTGCACGGTTAAAAGTAGGACACGTTTGGGGGTAAAAAAAAAAAAAAAGAAGAGGCACCGGTAGCGATTTTTTGCCGCAACCTCCGCTACTGTTACGGCAACGCCGGTATTTTTTTGTGGGGTTTAATTTATGCGTGAATTGCCAGACATACCACTCAGGTCTACGACCGAATGAGTTATGTCAGCAACCACAGACCGTCATGCTTCTAGCCACTTTTAGCTGGTTTGAAGAATGACGCAGCGGAGTTAGCAGCGCCCCCCAAGTGCACATCCCACGAATTGGAGCTATGCTCCGGGCAGGGGAGACACTTGTACCCTTTATGCGGTGGGTGTCCGCCGGTGGTGGGATTCGAACCCACCACCTCCCGAAGCCGAGGCCGGCGCCCTAACCACTGCGCCACGACTTCGGTGACATTTCGAAGGTTAACATCGTGTTTTGTGAGCGGGAACACTTTCTCCTCCTTACCTACTCTGGAATCCAATTGTTCCCTCCTCGCCTGAGGCAAAGCTGCCCTTTTCATGGTGCGACGGCGCATGCGCCCAGGCCTAGCGGATTGGTCGCGAAACGTCTTTGAAGGGTCGTGCGCAACCCCGCGTGCCGGGAAGTCCCCTGTAAAAGAAAAAAAAAAGAAGTAAGCGCTCGGACGCACGCCGCTACAAACGCTCGTGTCATGTACTGCCTTGAAACTCCACTGGCAGCTCTTCAGCGTCAGCTCGGTGCCGAAAACATGTGTAGCTTAAGACTGCAAGTTAACGTTTAAACAGAAAGCGACTAGGTTTTCTTATGGACTGCGCCGTGAGGCTACGTTGTTGCCGCCCTTCATTGATGGCTGGCCAATACATTAACGTAAAGCACTTGTGTTACACTTGGGCAACGCTTTAAAACATCGCGTTGACGACGAAATCTTGTTGCAAGGTCAGCCCTCACATGCTGGTGGTGGCAGCACGCGCGTGTCTTCACGTACTCATTCAAGGCGCGGTAAGACTGAGTCGATACGAAACCGACAAGACGCTCACGAACACGATTGACCGAATGTTGAGTACAATGCGTCATTGAAAGCACAATATCATATCAGGCCGAACAGGACGCAACCGACGAGCGCGAGTTGCCGCACTGCGACGGGCATTCTTGTCAACAGCACCGAGAAAATCAGTGCGCCGGCCATCGTTCGACCGAAGCCTAAGCGATCGGCTAGCAAACTGACGACGCGAAATGGCGACAGCGCCTTGGCTTGTATATATAATTAATCGCCGTCAAAGTGTGGCAAAAGATGCCTAAAAGTTGAAATGCACAAGATTCAACCCTCCCACGCTTTCCGTGCACATGAAGTTTGAGTCAATGCTGATGCGAATGTTAAGCCTAATGATGTCGTGCTTGTGCACCCACTTTTGGTGGACTTGAGCTGAAAGGGAAGCAGTAATATCGAATCAAACAGCTTTTATAGCTCAGTGCTGTCGTTCGCGATGAGAATGTTTGCAAGGCGCGTATACACTGTAATACATCAAATACATCTATTATAAATATGGAGCGCGCGCTTATGCTTCGCTTTCAAGAGTGGCACGAGACAGCATTCAAAGATCTCCGACTGCTTCTCACACTTCCCTGCAACTGGAGCATATGTACCTGTAATGTTTAGCGGGAAACGTCGGCTGCGAACGCTAGGCACGAAGGGGGGCTTTCTGGAAGAAATGGGGCTTCCAGCGTGCGGCCCGATGTGGCGTAGGCGAGCGCCATCTGGAGGCATTGCAAGGAACTGGGCGCACCACTCCGCCGCCCCCGAGGTACTCACGAGCCGGCGCCTGCAAATGGCGGACTCCGTTGGCGGTCCATCAATGATGAAGCGCTGGGAAATGCGTTTGTTTGAGTTTTCGCGTAACTTAGTTATGTTTTCTCGAATTGTAAAATTGCCATCCGTCACTATCATGTCTGTCGGTTTGTGTGTATGTCGTACGTTACGATTTTTCGGCGTATTTCAGATTGAGGCATTGAATTCAGTCGCCTTCTTGCGCCAAATGGAGGACCTTGGTATGGCTGGTTTGAAAATCCTTTCGTCTAAACGACGTCCGACGCCGGGTTCCGACACCAGATTTTATGGGACACCGGGCCCTTAACGCTATGGCGTTAAGGTTGGCTCAAGCAGCTTGTTAGGAGTACGTATAGCTGGCGTGAACGTGGCACCTTATTTATCGACGACTGGTCATGAATTGGATCATTCCTATATCGCATACGCAACGCTTATGTTGTAGTTCGAACACGTTCCCAATTGCTCAAGTCGTCTACGTATCCATATTGCAACAGGCAGAAAATTGACAATTTGGGCACATACCAAGAGGATTGTGCTCTATGCTTGTCGATACCACAACCAGCAGATAGATACCCAGTGGTCAAAGTTGAATCGCGTCCAGTTTGATATTGTGATCGGTAGACTGACAATCATTGAAACTAGGCGAAATTGGTAAATAAAGGCTACATTTCATCACCGGATGTACACCGAGCGATCGTTTCAGCGTTTGACTTTGTTCTTAGCCAGTCATCACTGACATTAGCCGCTAAAAAAAACAGTGAATGGATTGCGGCATGGGACGCCGAAAGTGTATAGTCATTTTGTATAGAATTTTTTTTCACTGATATATAGGGTGGCATTAATCAACTTACAATGTTCCTACACCGGCTGGCAGTGGACTTTTTTTTTTCTAAGCATCTGAAGTACAAAAAGATTTCAACGAAAGGTTTTTTTCACGGCACCCACATACTCCCCATGTTTATATATTCCGACATTTGTCCGCAATATATAGACTTGTAAGCTATATATAGAATATCACCACTTGTTCTCGTTATCGTGTACATATAGCGTAGCTGCACGGTTAAAAGTAGGACACGTTTGGGGGTAAAAAAAAAAAAAAAGAAGAGGCACCGGTAGCGATTTTTTGCCGCAACCTCCGCTACTGTTACGGCAACGCCGGTATTTTTTTGTGGGGTTTAATTTATGCGTGAATTGCCAGACATACCACTCAGGTCTACGACCGAATGAGTTATGTCAGCAACCACAGACCGTCATGCTTCTAGCCACTTTTAGCTGGTTTGAAGAATGACGCAGCGGAGTTAGCAGCGCCCCCCAAGTGCACATCCCACGAATTGGAGCTATGCTCCGGGCAGGGGAGACACTTGTACCCTTTATGCGGTGGGTGTCCGCCGGTGGTGGGATTCGAACCCACCACCTCCCGAAGCCGAGGCCGGCGCCCTAACCACTGCGCCACGACTTCGGTGACATTTCGAAGGTTAACATCGTGTTTTGTGAGCGGGAACACTTTCTCCTCCTTACCTACTCTGGAATCCAATTGTTCCCTCCTCGCCTGAGGCAAAGCTGCCCTTTTCATGGTGCGACGGCGCATGCGCCCAGGCCTAGCGGATTGGTCGCGAAACGTCTTTGAAGGGTCGTGCGCAACCCCGCGTGCCGGGAAGTCCCCTGTAAAAGAAAAAAAAAAGAAGTAAGCGCTCGGACGCACGCCGCTACAAACGCTCGTGTCATGTACTGCCTTGAAACTCCACTGGCAGCTCTTCAGCGTCAGCTCGGTGCCGAAAACATGTGTAGCTTAAGACTGCAAGTTAACGTTTAAACAGAAAGCGACTAGGTTTTCTTATGGACTGCGCCGTGAGGCTACGTTGTTGCCGCCCTTCATTGATGGCTGGCCAATACATTAACGTAAAGCACTTGTGTTACACTTGGGCAACGCTTTAAAACATCGCGTTGACGACGAAATCTTGTTGCAAGGTCAGCCCTCACATGCTGGTGGTGGCAGCACGCGCGTGTCTTCACGTACTCATTCAAGGCGCGGTAAGACTGAGTCGATACGAAACCGACAAGACGCTCACGAACACGATTGACCGAATGTTGAGTACAATGCGTCATTGAAAGCACAATATCATATCAGGCCGAACAGGACGCAACCGACGAGCGCGAGTTGCCGCACTGCGACGGGCATTCTTGTCAACAGCACCGAGAAAATCAGTGCGCCGGCCATCGTTCGACCGAAGCCTAAGCGATCGGCTAGCAAACTGACGACGCGAAATGGCGACAGCGCCTTGGCTTGTATATATAATTAATCGCCGTCAAAGTGTGGCAAAAGATGCCTAAAAGTTGAAATGCACAAGATTCAACCCTCCCACGCTTTCCGTGCACATGAAGTTTGAGTCAATGCTGATGCGAATGTTAAGCCTAATGATGTCGTGCTTGTGCACCCACTTTTGGTGGACTTGAGCTGAAAGGGAAGCAGTAATATCGAATCAAACAGCTTTTATAGCTCAGTGCTGTCGTTCGCGATGAGAATGTTTGCAAGGCGCGTATACACTGTAATACATCAAATACATCTATTATAAATATGGAGCGCGCGCTTATGCTTCGCTTTCAAGAGTGGCACGAGACAGCATTCAAAGATCTCCGACTGCTTCTCACACTTCCCTGCAACTGGAGCATATGTACCTGTAATGTTTAGCGGGAAACGTCGGCTGCGAACGCTAGGCACGAAGGGGGGCTTTCTGGAAGAAATGGGGCTTCCAGCGTGCGGCCCGATGTGGCGTAGGCGAGCGCCATCTGGAGGCATTGCAAGGAACTGGGCGCACCACTCCGCCGCCCCCGAGGTACTCACGAGCCGGCGCCTGCAAATGGCGGACTCCGTTGGCGGTCCATCAATGATGAAGCGCTGGGAAATGCGTTTGTTTGAGTTTTCGCGTAACTTAGTTATGTTTTCTCGAATTGTAAAATTGCCATCCGTCACTATCATGTCTGTCGGTTTGTGTGTATGTCGTACGTTACGATTTTTCGGCGTATTTCAGATTGAGGCATTGAATTCAGTCGCCTTCTTGCGCCAAATGGAGGACCTTGGTATGGCTGGTTTGAAAATCCTTTCGTCTAAACGACGTCCGACGCCGGGTTCCGACACCAGATTTTATGGGACACCGGGCCCTTAACGCTATGGCGTTAAGGTTGGCTCAAGCAGCTTGTTAGGAGTACGTATAGCTGGCGTGAACGTGGCACCTTATTTATCGACGACTGGTCATGAATTGGATCATTCCTATATCGCATACGCAACGCTTATGTTGTAGTTCGAACACGTTCCCAATTGCTCAAGTCGTCTACGTATCCATATTGCAACAGGCAGAAAATTGACAATTTGGGCACATACCAAGAGGATTGTGCTCTATGCTTGTCGATACCACAACCAGCAGATAGATACCCAGTGGTCAAAGTTGAATCGCGTCCAGTTTGATATTGTGATCGGTAGACTGACAATCATTGAAACTAGGCGAAATTGGTAAATAAAGGCTACATTTCATCACCGGATGTACACCGAGCGATCGTTTCAGCGTTTGACTTTGTTCTTAGCCAGTCATCACTGACATTAGCCGCTAAAAAAAACAGTGAATGGATTGCGGCATGGGACGCCGAAAGTGTATAGTCATTTTGTATAGAATTTTTTTTCACTGATATATAGGGTGGCATTAATCAACTTACAATGTTCCTACACCGGCTGGCAGTGGACTTTTTTTTTTCTAAGCATCTGAAGTACAAAAAGATTTCAACGAAAGGTTTTTTTCACGGCACCCACATACTCCCCATGTTTATATATTCCGACATTTGTCCGCAATATATAGACTTGTAAGCTATATATAGAATATCACCACTTGTTCTCGTTATCGTGTACATATAGCGTAGCTGCACGGTTAAAAGTAGGACACGTTTGGGGGTAAAAAAAAAAAAAAAAGAAGAGGCACCGGTAGCGATTTTTTGCCGCAACCTCCGCTACTGTTACGGCAACGCCGGTATTTTTTTGTGGGGTTTAATTTATGCGTGAATTGCCAGACATACCACTCATGTCTACGACCGAATGAGTTATGTCAGCAACCACAGACCGTCATGCTTCTAGCCACTTTTAGCTGGTTTGAAGAATGACGCAGCGGAGTTAGCAGCGCCCCCCAAGTGCACATCCCACGAATTGGAGCTATGCTCCGGGCAGGGGAGACACTTGTACCCTTTATGCGGTGGGTGTCCGCCGGTGGTGGGATTCGAACCCACCACCTCCCGAAGCCGAGGCCGGCGCCCTAACCACTGCGCCACGACTTCGGTGACATTTCGAAGGTTAACATCGTGTTTTGTGAGCGGGAACACTTTCTCCTCCTTACCTACTCTGGAATCCAATTGTTCCCTCCTCGCCTGAGGCAAAGCTGCCCTTTTCATGGTGCGACGGCGCATGCGCCCAGGCCTAGCGGATTGGTCGCGAAACGTCTTTGAAGGGTCGTGCGCAACCCCGCGTGCCGGGAAGTCCCCTGTAAAAGAAAAAAAAAAGAAGTAAGCGCTCGGACGCACGCCGCTACAAACGCTCGTGTCATGTACTGCCTTGAAACTCCACTGGCAGCTCTTCAGCGTCAGCTCGGTGCCGAAAACATGTGTAGCTTAAGACTGCAAGTTAACGTTTAAACAGAAAGCGACTAGGTTTTCTTATGGACTGCGCCGTGAGGCTACGTTGTTGCCGCCCTTCATTGATGGCTGGCCAATACATTAACGTAAAGCACTTGTGTTACACTTGGGCAACGCTTTAAAACATCGCGTTGACGACGAAATCTTGTTGCAAGGTCAGCCCTCACATGCTGGTGGTGGCAGCACGCGCGTGTCTTCACGTACTCATTCAAGGCGCGGTAAGACTGAGTCGATACGAAACCGACAAGACGCTCACGAACACGATTGACCGAATGTTGAGTACAATGCGTCATTGAAAGCACAATATCATATCAGGCCGAACAGGACGCAACCGACGAGCGCGAGTTGCCGCACTGCGACGGGCATTCTTGTCAACAGCACCGAGAAAATCAGTGCGCCGGCCATCGTTCGACCGAAGCCTAAGCGATCGGCTAGCAAACTGACGACGCGAAATGGCGACAGCGCCTTGGCTTGTATATATAATTAATCGCCGTCAAAGTGTGGCAAAAGATGCCTAAAAGTTGAAATGCACAAGATTCAACCCTCCCACGCTTTCCGTGCACATGAAGTTTGAGTCAATGCTGATGCGAATGTTAAGCCTAATGATGTCGTGCTTGTGCACCCACTTTTGGTGGACTTGAGCTGAAAGGGAAGCAGTAATATCGAATCAAACAGCTTTTATAGCTCAGTGCTGTCGTTCGCGATGAGAATGTTTGCAAGGCGCGTATACACTGTAATACATCAAATACATCTATTATAAATATGGAGCGCGCGCTTATGCTTCGCTTTCAAGAGTGGCACGAGACAGCATTCAAAGATCTCCGACTGCTTCTCACACTTCCCTGCAACTGGAGCATATGTACCTGTAATGTTTAGCGGGAAACGTCGGCTGCGAACGCTAGGCACGAAGGGGGGCTTTCTGGAAGAAATGGGGCTTCCAGCGTGCGGCCCGATGTGGCGTAGGCGAGCGCCATCTGGAGGCATTGCAAGGAACTGGGCGCACCACTCCGCCGCCCCCGAGGTACTCACGAGCCGGCGCCTGCAAATGGCGGACTCCGTTGGCGGTCCATCAATGATGAAGCGCTGGGAAATGCGTTTGTTTGAGTTTTCGCGTAACTTAGTTATGTTTTCTCGAATTGTAAAATTGCCATCCGTCACTATCATGTCTGTCGGTTTGTGTGTATGTCGTACGTTACGATTTTTCGGCGTATTTCAGATTGAGGCATTGAATTCAGTCGCCTTCTTGCGCCAAATGGAGGACCTTGGTATGGCTGGTTTGAAAATCCTTTCGTCTAAACGACGTCCGACGCCGGGTTCCGACACCAGATTTTATGGGACACCGGGCCCTTAACGCTATGGCGTTAAGGTTGGCTCAAGCAGCTTGTTAGGAGTACGTATAGCTGGCGTGAACGTGGCACCTTATTTATCGACGACTGGTCATGAATTGGATCATTCCTATATCGCATACGCAACGCTTATGTTGTAGTTCGAACACGTTCCCAATTGCTCAAGTCGTCTACGTATCCATATTGCAACAGGCAGAAAATTGACAATTTGGGCACATACCAAGAGGATTGTGCTCTATGCTTGTCGATACCACAACCAGCAGATAGATACCCAGTGGTCAAAGTTGAATCGCGTCCAGTTTGATATTGTGATCGGTAGACTGACAATCATTGAAACTAGGCGAAATTGGTAAATAAAGGCTACATTTCATCACCGGATGTACACCGAGCGATCGTTTCAGCGTTTGACTTTGTTCTTAGCCAGTCATCACTGACATTAGCCGCTAAAAAAAACAGTGAATGGATTGCGGCATGGGACGCCGAAAGTGTATAGTCATTTTGTATAGAATTTTTTTTCACTGATATATAGGGTGGCATTAATCAACTTACAATGTTCCTACACCGGCTGGCAGTGGACTTTTTTTTTTCTAAGCATCTGAAGTACAAAAAGATTTCAACGAAAGGTTTTTTTCACGGCACCCACATACTCCCCATGTTTATATATTCCGACATTTGTCCGCAATATATAGACTTGTAAGCTATATATAGAATATCACCACTTGTTCTCGTTATCGTGTACATATAGCGTAGCTGCACGGTTAAAAGTAGGACACGTTTGGGGGTAAAAAAAAAAAAAAAGAAGAGGCACCGGTAGCGATTTTTTGCCGCAACCTCCGCTACTGTTACGGCAACGCCGGTATTTTTTTGTGGGGTTTAATTTATGCGTGAATTGCCAGACATACCACTCAGGTCTACGACCGAATGAGTTATGTCAGCAACCACAGACCGTCATGCTTCTAGCCACTTTTAGCTGGTTTGAAGAATGACGCAGCGGAGTTAGCAGCGCCCCCCAAGTGCACATCCCACGAATTGGAGCTATGCTCCGGGCAGGGGAGACACTTGTACCCTTTATGCGGTGGGTGTCCGCCGGTGGTGGGATTCGAACCCACCACCTCCCGAAGCCGAGGCCGGCGCCCTAACCACTGCGCCACGACTTCGGTGACATTTCGAAGGTTAACATCGTGTTTTGTGAGCGGGAACACTTTCTCCTCCTTACCTACTCTGGAATCCAATTGTTCCCTCCTCGCCTGAGGCAAAGCTGCCCTTTTCATGGTGCGACGGCGCATGCGCCCAGGCCTAGCGGATTGGTCGCGAAACGTCTTTGAAGGGTCGTGCGCAACCCCGCGTGCCGGGAAGTCCCCTGTAAAAGAAAAAAAAAAGAAGTAAGCGCTCGGACGCACGCCGCTACAAACGCTCGTGTCATGTACTGCCTTGAAACTCCACTGGCAGCTCTTCAGCGTCAGCTCGGTGCCGAAAACATGTGTAGCTTAAGACTGCAAGTTAACGTTTAAACAGAAAGCGACTAGGTTTTCTTATGGACTGCGCCGTGAGGCTACGTTGTTGCCGCCCTTCATTGATGGCTGGCCAATACATTAACGTAAAGCACTTGTGTTACACTTGGGCAACGCTTTAAAACATCGCGTTGACGACGAAATCTTGTTGCAAGGTCAGCCCTCACATGCTGGTGGTGGCAGCACGCGCGTGTCTTCACGTACTCATTCAAGGCGCGGTAAGACTGAGTCGATACGAAACCGACAAGACGCTCACGAACACGATTGACCGAATGTTGAGTACAATGCGTCATTGAAAGCACAATATCATATCAGGCCGAACAGGACGCAACCGACGAGCGCGAGTTGCCGCACTGCGACGGGCATTCTTGTCAACAGCACCGAGAAAATCAGTGCGCCGGCCATCGTTCGACCGAAGCCTAAGCGATCGGCTAGCAAACTGACGACGCGAAATGGCGACAGCGCCTTGGCTTGTATATATAATTAATCGCCGTCAAAGTGTGGCAAAAGATGCCTAAAAGTTGAAATGCACAAGATTCAACCCTCCCACGCTTTCCGTGCACATGAAGTTTGAGTCAATGCTGATGCGAATGTTAAGCCTAATGATGTCGTGCTTGTGCACCCACTTTTGGTGGACTTGAGCTGAAAGGGAAGCAGTAATATCGAATCAAACAGCTTTTATAGCTCAGTGCTGTCGTTCGCGATGAGAATGTTTGCAAGGCGCGTATACACTGTAATACATCAAATACATCTATTATAAATATGGAGCGCGCGCTTATGCTTCGCTTTCAAGAGTGGCACGAGACAGCATTCAAAGATCTCCGACTGCTTCTCACACTTCCCTGCAACTGGAGCATATGTACCTGTAATGTTTAGCGGGAAACGTCGGCTGCGAACGCTAGGCACGAAGGGGGGCTTTCTGGAAGAAATGGGGCTTCCAGCGTGCGGCCCGATGTGGCGTAGGCGAGCGCCATCTGGAGGCATTGCAAGGAACTGGGCGCACCACTCCGCCGCCCCCGAGGTACTCACGAGCCGGCGCCTGCAAATGGCGGACTCCGTTGGCGGTCCATCAATGATGAAGCGCTGGGAAATGCGTTTGTTTGAGTTTTCGCGTAACTTAGTTATGTTTTCTCGAATTGTAAAATTGCCATCCGTCACTATCATGTCTGTCGGTTTGTGTGTATGTCGTACGTTACGATTTTTCGGCGTATTTCAGATTGAGGCATTGAATTCAGTCGCCTTCTTGCGCCAAATGGAGGACCTTGGTATGGCTGGTTTGAAAATCCTTTCGTCTAAACGACGTCCGACGCCGGGTTCCGACACCAGATTTTATGGGACACCGGGCCCTTAACGCTATGGCGTTAAGGTTGGCTCAAGCAGCTTGTTAGGAGTACGTATAGCTGGCGTGAACGTGGCACCTTATTTATCGACGACTGGTCATGAATTGGATCATTCCTATATCGCATACGCAACGCTTATGTTGTAGTTCGAACACGTTCCCAATTGCTCAAGTCGTCTACGTATCCATATTGCAACAGGCAGAAAATTGACAATTTGGGCACATACCAAGAGGATTGTGCTCTATGCTTGTCGATACCACAACCAGCAGATAGATACCCAGTGGTCAAAGTTGAATCGCGTCCAGTTTGATATTGTGATCGGTAGACTGACAATCATTGAAACTAGGCGAAATTGGTAAATAAAGGCTACATTTCATCACCGGATGTACACCGAGCGATCGTTTCAGCGTTTGACTTTGTTCTTAGCCAGTCATCACTGACATTAGCCGCTAAAAAAAACAGTGAATGGATTGCGGCATGGGACGCCGAAAGTGTATAGTCATTTTGTATAGAATTTTTTTTCACTGATATATAGGGTGGCATTAATCAACTTACAATGTTCCTACACCGGCTGGCAGTGGACTTTTTTTTTTCTAAGCATCTGAAGTACAAAAAGATTTCAACGAAAGGTTTTTTTCACGGCACCCACATACTCCCCATGTTTATATATTCCGACATTTGTCCGCAATATATAGACTTGTAAGCTATATATAGAATATCACCACTTGTTCTCGTTATCGTGTACATATAGCGTAGCTGCACGGTTAAAAGTAGGACACGTTTGGGGGTAAAAAAAAAAAAAAAGAAGAGGCACCGGTAGCGATTTTTTGCCGCAACCTCCGCTACTGTTACGGCAACGCCGGTATTTTTTTGTGGGGTTTAATTTATGCGTGAATTGCCAGACATACCACTCAGGTCTACGACCGAATGAGTTATGTCAGCAACCACAGACCGTCATGCTTCTAGCCACTTTTAGCTGGTTTGAAGAATGACGCAGCGGAGTTAGCAGCGCCCCCCAAGTGCACATCCCACGAATTGGAGCTATGCTCCGGGCAGGGGAGACACTTGTACCCTTTATGCGGTGGGTGTCCGCCGGTGGTGGGATTCGAACCCACCACCTCCCGAAGCCGAGGCCGGCGCCCTAACCACTGCGCCACGACTTCGGTGACATTTCGAAGGTTAACATCGTGTTTTGTGAGCGGGAACACTTTCTCCTCCTTACCTACTCTGGAATCCAATTGTTCCCTCCTCGCCTGAGGCAAAGCTGCCCTTTTCATGGTGCGACGGCGCATGCGCCCAGGCCTAGCGGATTGGTCGCGAAACGTCTTTGAAGGGTCGTGCGCAACCCCGCGTGCCGGGAAGTCCCCTGTAAAAGAAAAAAAAAAGAAGTAAGCGCTCGGACGCACGCCGCTACAAACGCTCGTGTCATGTACTGCCTTGAAACTCCACTGGCAGCTCTTCAGCGTCAGCTCGGTGCCGAAAACATGTGTAGCTTAAGACTGCAAGTTAACGTTTAAACAGAAAGCGACTAGGTTTTCTTATGGACTGCGCCGTGAGGCTACGTTGTTGCCGCCCTTCATTGATGGCTGGCCAATACATTAACGTAAAGCACTTGTGTTACACTTGGGCAACGCTTTAAAACATCGCGTTGACGACGAAATCTTGTTGCAAGGTCAGCCCTCACATGCTGGTGGTGGCAGCACGCGCGTGTCTTCACGTACTCATTCAAGGCGCGGTAAGACTGAGTCGATACGAAACCGACAAGACGCTCACGAACACGATTGACCGAATGTTGAGTACAATGCGTCATTGAAAGCACAATATCATATCAGGCCGAACAGGACGCAACCGACGAGCGCGAGTTGCCGCACTGCGACGGGCATTCTTGTCAACAGCACCGAGAAAATCAGTGCGCCGGCCATCGTTCGACCGAAGCCTAAGCGATCGGCTAGCAAACTGACGACGCGAAATGGCGACAGCGCCTTGGCTTGTATATATAATTAATCGCCGTCAAAGTGTGGCAAAAGATGCCTAAAAGTTGAAATGCACAAGATTCAACCCTCCCACGCTTTCCGTGCACATGAAGTTTGAGTCAATGCTGATGCGAATGTTAAGCCTAATGATGTCGTGCTTGTGCACCCACTTTTGGTGGACTTGAGCTGAAAGGGAAGCAGTAATATCGAATCAAACAGCTTTTATAGCTCAGTGCTGTCGTTCGCGATGAGAATGTTTGCAAGGCGCGTATACACTGTAATACATCAAATACATCTATTATAAATATGGAGCGCGCGCTTATGCTTCGCTTTCAAGAGTGGCACGAGACAGCATTCAAAGATCTCCGACTGCTTCTCACACTTCCCTGCAACTGGAGCATATGTACCTGTAATGTTTAGCGGGAAACGTCGGCTGCGAACGCTAGGCACGAAGGGGGGCTTTCTGGAAGAAATGGGGCTTCCAGCGTGCGGCCCGATGTGGCGTAGGCGAGCGCCATCTGGAGGCATTGCAAGGAACTGGGCGCACCACTCCGCCGCCCCCGAGGTACTCACGAGCCGGCGCCTGCAAATGGCGGACTCCGTTGGCGGTCCATCAATGATGAAGCGCTGGGAAATGCGTTTGTTTGAGTTTTCGCGTAACTTAGTTATGTTTTCTCGAATTGTAAAATTGCCATCCGTCACTATCATGTCTGTCGGTTTGTGTGTATGTCGTACGTTACGATTTTTCGGCGTATTTCAGATTGAGGCATTGAATTCAGTCGCCTTCTTGCGCCAAATGGAGGACCTTGGTATGGCTGGTTTGAAAATCCTTTCGTCTAAACGACGTCCGACGCCGGGTTCCGACACCAGATTTTATGGGACACCGGGCCCTTAACGCTATGGCGTTAAGGTTGGCTCAAGCAGCTTGTTAGGAGTACGTATAGCTGGCGTGAACGTGGCACCTTATTTATCGACGACTGGTCATGAATTGGATCATTCCTATATCGCATACGCAACGCTTATGTTGTAGTTCGAACACGTTCCCAATTGCTCAAGTCGTCTACGTATCCATATTGCAACAGGCAGAAAATTGACAATTTGGGCACATACCAAGAGGATTGTGCTCTATGCTTGTCGATACCACAACCAGCAGATAGATACCCAGTGGTCAAAGTTGAATCGCGTCCAGTTTGATATTGTGATCGGTAGACTGACAATCATTGAAACTAGGCGAAATTGGTAAATAAAGGCTACATTTCATCACCGGATGTACACCGAGCGATCGTTTCAGCGTTTGACTTTGTTCTTAGCCAGTCATCACTGACATTAGCCGCTAAAAAAAACAGTGAATGGATTGCGGCATGGGACGCCGAAAGTGTATAGTCATTTTGTATAGAATTTTTTTTCACTGATATATAGGGTGGCATTAATCAACTTACAATGTTCCTACACCGGCTGGCAGTGGACTTTTTTTTTTCTAAGCATCTGAAGTACAAAAAGATTTCAACGAAAGGTTTTTTTCACGGCACCCACATACTCCCCATGTTTATATATTCCGACATTTGTCCGCAATATATAGACTTGTAAGCTATATATAGAATATCACCACTTGTTCTCGTTATCGTGTACATATAGCGTAGCTGCACGGTTAAAAGTAGGACACGTTTGGGGGTAAAAAAAAAAAAAAAGAAGAGGCACCGGTAGCGATTTTTTGCCGCAACCTCCGCTACTGTTACGGCAACGCCGGTATTTTTTTGTGGGGTTTAATTTATGCGTGAATTGCCAGACATACCACTCAGGTCTACGACCGAATGAGTTATGTCAGCAACCACAGACCGTCATGCTTCTAGCCACTTTTAGCTGGTTTGAAGAATGACGCAGCGGAGTTAGCAGCGCCCCCCAAGTGCACATCCCACGAATTGGAGCTATGCTCCGGGCAGGGGAGACACTTGTACCCTTTATGCGGTGGGTGTCCGCCGGTGGTGGGATTCGAACCCACCACCTCCCGAAGCCGAGGCCGGCGCCCTAACCACTGCGCCACGACTTCGGTGACATTTCGAAGGTTAACATCGTGTTTTGTGAGCGGGAACACTTTCTCCTCCTTACCTACTCTGGAATCCAATTGTTCCCTCCTCGCCTGAGGCAAAGCTGCCCTTTTCATGGTGCGACGGCGCATGCGCCCAGGCCTAGCGGATTGGTCGCGAAACGTCTTTGAAGGGTCGTGCGCAACCCCGCGTGCCGGGAAGTCCCCTGTAAAAGAAAAAAAAAAGAAGTAAGCGCTCGGACGCACGCCGCTACAAACGCTCGTGTCATGTACTGCCTTGAAACTCCACTGGCAGCTCTTCAGCGTCAGCTCGGTGCCGAAAACATGTGTAGCTTAAGACTGCAAGTTAACGTTTAAACAGAAAGCGACTAGGTTTTCTTATGGACTGCGCCGTGAGGCTACGTTGTTGCCGCCCTTCATTGATGGCTGGCCAATACATTAACGTAAAGCACTTGTGTTACACTTGGGCAACGCTTTAAAACATCGCGTTGACGACGAAATCTTGTTGCAAGGTCAGCCCTCACATGCTGGTGGTGGCAGCACGCGCGTGTCTTCACGTACTCATTCAAGGCGCGGTAAGACTGAGTCGATACGAAACCGACAAGACGCTCACGAACACGATTGACCGAATGTTGAGTACAATGCGTCATTGAAAGCACAATATCATATCAGGCCGAACAGGACGCAACCGACGAGCGCGAGTTGCCGCACTGCGACGGGCATTCTTGTCAACAGCACCGAGAAAATCAGTGCGCCGGCCATCGTTCGACCGAAGCCTAAGCGATCGGCTAGCAAACTGACGACGCGAAATGGCGACAGCGCCTTGGCTTGTATATATAATTAATCGCCGTCAAAGTGTGGCAAAAGATGCCTAAAAGTTGAAATGCACAAGATTCAACCCTCCCACGCTTTCCGTGCACATGAAGTTTGAGTCAATGCTGATGCGAATGTTAAGCCTAATGATGTCGTGCTTGTGCACCCACTTTTGGTGGACTTGAGCTGAAAGGGAAGCAGTAATATCGAATCAAACAGCTTTTATAGCTCAGTGCTGTCGTTCGCGATGAGAATGTTTGCAAGGCGCGTATACACTGTAATACATCAAATACATCTATTATAAATATGGAGCGCGCGCTTATGCTTCGCTTTCAAGAGTGGCACGAGACAGCATTCAAAGATCTCCGACTGCTTCTCACACTTCCCTGCAACTGGAGCATATGTACCTGTAATGTTTAGCGGGAAACGTCGGCTGCGAACGCTAGGCACGAAGGGGGGCTTTCTGGAAGAAATGGGGCTTCCAGCGTGCGGCCCGATGTGGCGTAGGCGAGCGCCATCTGGAGGCATTGCAAGGAACTGGGCGCACCACTCCGCCGCCCCCGAGGTACTCACGAGCCGGCGCCTGCAAATGGCGGACTCCGTTGGCGGTCCATCAATGATGAAGCGCTGGGAAATGCGTTTGTTTGAGTTTTCGCGTAACTTAGTTATGTTTTCTCGAATTGTAAAATTGCCATCCGTCACTATCATGTCTGTCGGTTTGTGTGTATGTCGTACGTTACGATTTTTCGGCGTATTTCAGATTGAGGCATTGAATTCAGTCGCCTTCTTGCGCCAAATGGAGGACCTTGGTATGGCTGGTTTGAAAATCCTTTCGTCTAAACGACGTCCGACGCCGGGTTCCGACACCAGATTTTATGGGACACCGGGCCCTTAACGCTATGGCGTTAAGGTTGGCTCAAGCAGCTTGTTAGGAGTACGTATAGCTGGCGTGAACGTGGCACCTTATTTATCGACGACTGGTCATGAATTGGATCATTCCTATATCGCATACGCAACGCTTATGTTGTAGTTCGAACACGTTCCCAATTGCTCAAGTCGTCTACGTATCCATATTGCAACAGGCAGAAAATTGACAATTTGGGCACATACCAAGAGGATTGTGCTCTATGCTTGTCGATACCACAACCAGCAGATAGATACCCAGTGGTCAAAGTTGAATCGCGTCCAGTTTGATATTGTGATCGGTAGACTGACAATCATTGAAACTAGGCGAAATTGGTAAATAAAGGCTACATTTCATCACCGGATGTACACCGAGCGATCGTTTCAGCGTTTGACTTTGTTCTTAGCCAGTCATCACTGACATTAGCCGCTAAAAAAAACAGTGAATGGATTGCGGCATGGGACGCCGAAAGTGTATAGTCATTTTGTATAGAATTTTTTTTCACTGATATATAGGGTGGCATTAATCAACTTACAATGTTCCTACACCGGCTGGCAGTGGACTTTTTTTTTTCTAAGCATCTGAAGTACAAAAAGATTTCAACGAAAGGTTTTTTTCACGGCACCCACATACTCCCCATGTTTATATATTCCGACATTTGTCCGCAATATATAGACTTGTAAGCTATATATAGAATATCACCACTTGTTCTCGTTATCGTGTACATATAGCGTAGCTGCACGGTTAAAAGTAGGACACGTTTGGGGGTAAAAAAAAAAAAAAAGAAGAGGCACCGGTAGCGATTTTTTGCCGCAACCTCCGCTACTGTTACGGCAACGCCGGTATTTTTTTGTGGGGTTTAATTTATGCGTGAATTGCCAGACATACCACTCAGGTCTACGACCGAATGAGTTATGTCAGCAACCACAGACCGTCATGCTTCTAGCCACTTTTAGCTGGTTTGAAGAATGACGCAGCGGAGTTAGCAGCGCCCCCCAAGTGCACATCCCACGAATTGGAGCTATGCTCCGGGCAGGGGAGACACTTGTACCCTTTATGCGGTGGGTGTCCGCCGGTGGTGGGATTCGAACCCACCACCTCCCGAAGCCGAGGCCGGCGCCCTAACCACTGCGCCACGACTTCGGTGACATTTCGAAGGTTAACATCGTGTTTTGTGAGCGGGAACACTTTCTCCTCCTTACCTACTCTGGAATCCAATTGTTCCCTCCTCGCCTGAGGCAAAGCTGCCCTTTTCATGGTGCGACGGCGCATGCGCCCAGGCCTAGCGGATTGGTCGCGAAACGTCTTTGAAGGGTCGTGCGCAACCCCGCGTGCCGGGAAGTCCCCTGTAAAAGAAAAAAAAAAGAAGTAAGCGCTCGGACGCACGCCGCTACAAACGCTCGTGTCATGTACTGCCTTGAAACTCCACTGGCAGCTCTTCAGCGTCAGCTCGGTGCCGAAAACATGTGTAGCTTAAGACTGCAAGTTAACGTTTAAACAGAAAGCGACTAGGTTTTCTTATGGACTGCGCCGTGAGGCTACGTTGTTGCCGCCCTTCATTGATGGCTGGCCAATACATTAACGTAAAGCACTTGTGTTACACTTGGGCAACGCTTTAAAACATCGCGTTGACGACGAAATCTTGTTGCAAGGTCAGCCCTCACATGCTGGTGGTGGCAGCACGCGCGTGTCTTCACGTACTCATTCAAGGCGCGGTAAGACTGAGTCGATACGAAACCGACAAGACGCTCACGAACACGATTGACCGAATGTTGAGTACAATGCGTCATTGAAAGCACAATATCATATCAGGCCGAACAGGACGCAACCGACGAGCGCGAGTTGCCGCACTGCGACGGGCATTCTTGTCAACAGCACCGAGAAAATCAGTGCGCCGGCCATCGTTCGACCGAAGCCTAAGCGATCGGCTAGCAAACTGACGACGCGAAATGGCGACAGCGCCTTGGCTTGTATATATAATTAATCGCCGTCAAAGTGTGGCAAAAGATGCCTAAAAGTTGAAATGCACAAGATTCAACCCTCCCACGCTTTCCGTGCACATGAAGTTTGAGTCAATGCTGATGCGAATGTTAAGCCTAATGATGTCGTGCTTGTGCACCCACTTTTGGTGGACTTGAGCTGAAAGGGAAGCAGTAATATCGAATCAAACAGCTTTTATAGCTCAGTGCTGTCGTTCGCGATGAGAATGTTTGCAAGGCGCGTATACACTGTAATACATCAAATACATCTATTATAAATATGGAGCGCGCGCTTATGCTTCGCTTTCAAGAGTGGCACGAGACAGCATTCAAAGATCTCCGACTGCTTCTCACACTTCCCTGCAACTGGAGCATATGTACCTGTAATGTTTAGCGGGAAACGTCGGCTGCGAACGCTAGGCACGAAGGGGGGCTTTCTGGAAGAAATGGGGCTTCCAGCGTGCGGCCCGATGTGGCGTAGGCGAGCGCCATCTGGAGGCATTGCAAGGAACTGGGCGCACCACTCCGCCGCCCCCGAGGTACTCACGAGCCGGCGCCTGCAAATGGCGGACTCCGTTGGCGGTCCATCAATGATGAAGCGCTGGGAAATGCGTTTGTTTGAGTTTTCGCGTAACTTAGTTATGTTTTCTCGAATTGTAAAATTGCCATCCGTCACTATCATGTCTGTCGGTTTGTGTGTATGTCGTACGTTACGATTTTTCGGCGTATTTCAGATTGAGGCATTGAATTCAGTCGCCTTCTTGCGCCAAATGGAGGACCTTGGTATGGCTGGTTTGAAAATCCTTTCGTCTAAACGACGTCCGACGCCGGGTTCCGACACCAGATTTTATGGGACACCGGGCCCTTAACGCTATGGCGTTAAGGTTGGCTCAAGCAGCTTGTTAGGAGTACGTATAGCTGGCGTGAACGTGGCACCTTATTTATCGACGACTGGTCATGAATTGGATCATTCCTATATCGCATACGCAACGCTTATGTTGTAGTTCGAACACGTTCCCAATTGCTCAAGTCGTCTACGTATCCATATTGCAACAGGCAGAAAATTGACAATTTGGGCACATACCAAGAGGATTGTGCTCTATGCTTGTCGATACCACAACCAGCAGATAGATACCCAGTGGTCAAAGTTGAATCGCGTCCAGTTTGATATTGTGATCGGTAGACTGACAATCATTGAAACTAGGCGAAATTGGTAAATAAAGGCTACATTTCATCACCGGATGTACACCGAGCGATCGTTTCAGCGTTTGACTTTGTTCTTAGCCAGTCATCACTGACATTAGCCGCTAAAAAAAACAGTGAATGGATTGCGGCATGGGACGCCGAAAGTGTATAGTCATTTTGTATAGAATTTTTTTTCACTGATATATAGGGTGGCATTAATCAACTTACAATGTTCCTACACCGGCTGGCAGTGGACTTTTTTTTTTCTAAGCATCTGAAGTACAAAAAGATTTCAACGAAAGGTTTTTTTCACGGCACCCACATACTCCCCATGTTTATATATTCCGACATTTGTCCGCAATATATAGACTTGTAAGCTATATATAGAATATCACCACTTGTTCTCGTTATCGTGTACATATAGCGTAGCTGCACGGTTAAAAGTAGGACACGTTTGGGGGTAAAAAAAAAAAAAAAGAAGAGGCACCGGTAGCGATTTTTTGCCGCAACCTCCGCTACTGTTACGGCAACGCCGGTATTTTTTTGTGGGGTTTAATTTATGCGTGAATTGCCAGACATACCACTCAGGTCTACGACCGAATGAGTTATGTCAGCAACCACAGACCGTCATGCTTCTAGCCACTTTTAGCTGGTTTGAAGAATGACGCAGCGGAGTTAGCAGCGCCCCCCAAGTGCACATCCCACGAATTGGAGCTATGCTCCGGGCAGGGGAGACACTTGTACCCTTTATGCGGTGGGTGTCCGCCGGTGGTGGGATTCGAACCCACCACCTCCCGAAGCCGAGGCCGGCGCCCTAACCACTGCGCCACGACTTCGGTGACATTTCGAAGGTTAACATCGTGTTTTGTGAGCGGGAACACTTTCTCCTCCTTACCTACTCTGGAATCCAATTGTTCCCTCCTCGCCTGAGGCAAAGCTGCCCTTTTCATGGTGCGACGGCGCATGCGCCCAGGCCTAGCGGATTGGTCGCGAAACGTCTTTGAAGGGTCGTGCGCAACCCCGCGTGCCGGGAAGTCCCCTGTAAAAGAAAAAAAAAAGAAGTAAGCGCTCGGACGCACGCCGCTACAAACGCTCGTGTCATGTACTGCCTTGAAACTCCACTGGCAGCTCTTCAGCGTCAGCTCGGTGCCGAAAACATGTGTAGCTTAAGACTGCAAGTTAACGTTTAAACAGAAAGCGACTAGGTTTTCTTATGGACTGCGCCGTGAGGCTACGTTGTTGCCGCCCTTCATTGATGGCTGGCCAATACATTAACGTAAAGCACTTGTGTTACACTTGGGCAACGCTTTAAAACATCGCGTTGACGACGAAATCTTGTTGCAAGGTCAGCCCTCACATGCTGGTGGTGGCAGCACGCGCGTGTCTTCACGTACTCATTCAAGGCGCGGTAAGACTGAGTCGATACGAAACCGACAAGACGCTCACGAACACGATTGACCGAATGTTGAGTACAATGCGTCATTGAAAGCACAATATCATATCAGGCCGAACAGGACGCAACCGACGAGCGCGAGTTGCCGCACTGCGACGGGCATTCTTGTCAACAGCACCGAGAAAATCAGTGCGCCGGCCATCGTTCGACCGAAGCCTAAGCGATCGGCTAGCAAACTGACGACGCGAAATGGCGACAGCGCCTTGGCTTGTATATATAATTAATCGCCGTCAAAGTGTGGCAAAAGATGCCTAAAAGTTGAAATGCACAAGATTCAACCCTCCCACGCTTTCCGTGCACATGAAGTTTGAGTCAATGCTGATGCGAATGTTAAGCCTAATGATGTCGTGCTTGTGCACCCACTTTTGGTGGACTTGAGCTGAAAGGGAAGCAGTAATATCGAATCAAACAGCTTTTATAGCTCAGTGCTGTCGTTCGCGATGAGAATGTTTGCAAGGCGCGTATACACTGTAATACATCAAATACATCTATTATAAATATGGAGCGCGCGCTTATGCTTCGCTTTCAAGAGTGGCACGAGACAGCATTCAAAGATCTCCGACTGCTTCTCACACTTCCCTGCAACTGGAGCATATGTACCTGTAATGTTTAGCGGGAAACGTCGGCTGCGAACGCTAGGCACGAAGGGGGGCTTTCTGGAAGAAATGGGGCTTCCAGCGTGCGGCCCGATGTGGCGTAGGCGAGCGCCATCTGGAGGCATTGCAAGGAACTGGGCGCACCACTCCGCCGCCCCCGAGGTACTCACGAGCCGGCGCCTGCAAATGGCGGACTCCGTTGGCGGTCCATCAATGATGAAGCGCTGGGAAATGCGTTTGTTTGAGTTTTCGCGTAACTTAGTTATGTTTTCTCGAATTGTAAAATTGCCATCCGTCACTATCATGTCTGTCGGTTTGTGTGTATGTCGTACGTTACGATTTTTCGGCGTATTTCAGATTGAGGCATTGAATTCAGTCGCGTTCTTGCGCCAAATGGAGGACCTTGGTATGGCTGGTTTGAAAATCCTTTCGTCTAAACGACGTCCGACGCCGGGTTCCGACACCAGATTTTATGGGACACCGGGCCCTTAACGCTATGGCGTTAAGGTTGGCTCAAGCAGCTTGTTAGGAGTACGTATAGCTGGCGTGAACGTGGCACCTTATTTATCGACGACTGGTCATGAATTGGATCATTCCTATATCGCATACGCAACGCTTATGTTGTAGTTCGAACACGTTCCCAATTGCTCAAGTCGTCTACGTATCCATATTGCAACAGGCAGAAAATTGACAATTTGGGCACATACCAAGAGGATTGTGCTCTATGCTTGTCGATACCACAACCAGCAGATAGATACCCAGTGGTCAAAGTTGAATCGCGTCCAGTTTGATATTGTGATCGGTAGACTGACAATCATTGAAACTAGGCGAAATTGGTAAATAAAGGCTACATTTCATCACCGGATGTACACCGAGCGATCGTTTCAGCGTTTGACTTTGTTCTTAGCCAGTCATCACTGACATTAGCCGCTAAAAAAAACAGTGAATGGATTGCGGCATGGGACGCCGAAAGTGTATAGTCATTTTGTATAGAATTTTTTTTCACTGATATATAGGGTGGCATTAATCAACTTACAATGTTCCTACACCGGCTGGCAGTGGACTTTTTTTTTTCTAAGCATCTGAAGTACAAAAAGATTTCAACGAAAGGTTTTTTTCACGGCACCCACATACTCCCCATGTTTATATATTCCGACATTTGTCCGCAATATATAGACTTGTAAGCTATATATAGAATATCACCACTTGTTCTCGTTATCGTGTACATATAGCGTAGCTGCACGGTTAAAAGTAGGACACGTTTGGGGGTAAAAAAAAAAAAAAAGAAGAGGCACCGGTAGCGATTTTTTGCCGCAACCTCCGCTACTGTTACGGCAACGCCGGTATTTTTTTGTGGGGTTTAATTTATGCGTGAATTGCCAGACATACCACTCAGGTCTACGACCGAATGAGTTATGTCAGCAACCACAGACCGTCATGCTTCTAGCCACTTTTAGCTGGTTTGAAGAATGACGCAGCGGAGTTAGCAGCGCCCCCCAAGTGCACATCCCACGAATTGGAGCTATGCTCCGGGCAGGGGAGACACTTGTACCCTTTATGCGGTGGGTGTCCGCCGGTGGTGGGATTCGAACCCACCACCTCCCGAAGCCGAGGCCGGCGCCCTAACCACTGCGCCACGACTTCGGTGACATTTCGAAGGTTAACATCGTGTTTTGTGAGCGGGAACACTTTCTCCTCCTTACCTACTCTGGAATCCAATTGTTCCCTCCTCGCCTGAGGCAAAGCTGCCCTTTTCATGGTGCGACGGCGCATGCGCCCAGGCCTAGCGGATTGGTCGCGAAACGTCTTTGAAGGGTCGTGCGCAACCCCGCGTGCCGGGAAGTCCCCTGTAAAAGAAAAAAAAAAGAAGTAAGCGCTCGGACGCACGCCGCTACAAACGCTCGTGTCATGTACTGCCTTGAAACTCCACTGGCAGCTCTTCAGCGTCAGCTCGGTGCCGAAAACATGTGTAGCTTAAGACTGCAAGTTAACGTTTAAACAGAAAGCGACTAGGTTTTCTTATGGACTGCGCCGTGAGGCTACGTTGTTGCCGCCCTTCATTGATGGCTGGCCAATACATTAACGTAAAGCACTTGTGTTACACTTGGGCAACGCTTTAAAACATCGCGTTGACGACGAAATCTTGTTGCAAGGTCAGCCCTCACATGCTGGTGGTGGCAGCACGCGCGTGTCTTCACGTACTCATTCAAGGCGCGGTAAGACTGAGTCGATACGAAACCGACAAGACGCTCACGAACACGATTGACCGAATGTTGAGTACAATGCGTCATTGAAAGCACAATATCATATCAGGCCGAACAGGACGCAACCGACGAGCGCGAGTTGCCGCACTGCGACGGGCATTCTTGTCAACAGCACCGAGAAAATCAGTGCGCCGGCCATCGTTCGACCGAAGCCTAAGCGATCGGCTAGCAAACTGACGACGCGAAATGGCGACAGCGCCTTGGCTTGTATATATAATTAATCGCCGTCAAAGTGTGGCAAAAGATGCCTAAAAGTTGAAATGCACAAGATTCAACCCTCCCACGCTTTCCGTGCACATGAAGTTTGAGTCAATGCTGATGCGAATGTTAAGCCTAATGATGTCGTGCTTGTGCACCCACTTTTGGTGGACTTGAGCTGAAAGGGAAGCAGTAATATCGAATCAAACAGCTTTTATAGCTCAGTGCTGTCGTTCGCGATGAGAATGTTTGCAAGGCGCGTATACACTGTAATACATCAAATACATCTATTATAAATATGGAGCGCGCGCTTATGCTTCGCTTTCAAGAGTGGCACGAGACAGCATTCAAAGATCTCCGACTGCTTCTCACACTTCCCTGCAACTGGAGCATATGTACCTGTAATGTTTAGCGGGAAACGTCGGCTGCGAACGCTAGGCACGAAGGGGGGCTTTCTGGAAGAAATGGGGCTTCCAGCGTGCGGCCCGATGTGGCGTAGGCGAGCGCCATCTGGAGGCATTGCAAGGAACTGGGCGCACCACTCCGCCGCCCCCGAGGTACTCACGAGCCGGCGCCTGCAAATGGCGGACTCCGTTGGCGGTCCATCAATGATGAAGCGCTGGGAAATGCGTTTGTTTGAGTTTTCGCGTAACTTAGTTATGTTTTCTCGAATTGTAAAATTGCCATCCGTCACTATCATGTCTGTCGGTTTGTGTGTATGTCGTACGTTACGATTTTTCGGCGTATTTCAGATTGAGGCATTGAATTCAGTCGCCTTCTTGCGCCAAATGGAGGACCTTGGTATGGCTGGTTTGAAAATCCTTTCGTCTAAACGACGTCCGACGCCGGGTTCCGACACCAGATTTTATGGGACACCGGGCCCTTAACGCTATGGCGTTAAGGTTGGCTCAAGCAGCTTGTTAGGAGTACGTATAGCTGGCGTGAACGTGGCACCTTATTTATCGACGACTGGTCATGAATTGGATCATTCCTATATCGCATACGCAACGCTTATGTTGTAGTTCGAACACGTTCCCAATTGCTCAAGTCGTCTACGTATCCATATTGCAACAGGCAGAAAATTGACAATTTGGGCACATACCAAGAGGATTGTGCTCTATGCTTGTCGATACCACAACCAGCAGATAGATACCCAGTGGTCAAAGTTGAATCGCGTCCAGTTTGATATTGTGATCGGTAGACTGACAATCATTGAAACTAGGCGAAATTGGTAAATAAAGGCTACATTTCATCACCGGATGTACACCGAGCGATCGTTTCAGCGTTTGACTTTGTTCTTAGCCAGTCATCACTGACATTAGCCGCTAAAAAAAACAGTGAATGGATTGCGGCATGGGACGCCGAAAGTGTATAGTCATTTTGTATAGAATTTTTTTTCACTGATATATAGGGTGGCATTAATCAACTTACAATGTTCCTACACCGGCTGGCAGTGGACTTTTTTTTTTCTAAGCATCTGAAGTACAAAAAGATTTCAACGAAAGGTTTTTTTCACGGCACCCACATACTCCCCATGTTTATATATTCCGACATTTGTCCGCAATATATAGACTTGTAAGCTATATATAGAATATCACCACTTGTTCTCGTTATCGTGTACATATAGCGTAGCTGCACGGTTAAAAGTAGGACACGTTTGGGGGTAAAAAAAAAAAAAAAGAAGAGGCACCGGTAGCGATTTTTTGCCGCAACCTCCGCTACTGTTACGGCAACGCCGGTATTTTTTTGTGGGGTTTAATTTATGCGTGAATTGCCAGACATACCACTCAGGTCTACGACCGAATGAGTTATGTCAGCAACCACAGACCGTCATGCTTCTAGCCACTTTTAGCTGGTTTGAAGAATGACGCAGCGGAGTTAGCAGCGCCCCCCAAGTGCACATCCCACGAATTGGAGCTATGCTCCGGGCAGGGGAGACACTTGTACCCTTTATGCGGTGGGTGTCCGCCGGTGGTGGGATTCGAACCCACCACCTCCCGAAGCCGAGGCCGGCGCCCTAACCACTGCGCCACGACTTCGGTGACATTTCGAAGGTTAACATCGTGTTTTGTGAGCGGGAACACTTTCTCCTCCTTACCTACTCTGGAATCCAATTGTTCCCTCCTCGCCTGAGGCAAAGCTGCCCTTTTCATGGTGCGACGGCGCATGCGCCCAGGCCTAGCGGATTGGTCGCGAAACGTCTTTGAAGGGTCGTGCGCAACCCCGCGTGCCGGGAAGTCCCCTGTAAAAGAAAAAAAAAAGAAGTAAGCGCTCGGACGCACGCCGCTACAAACGCTCGTGTCATGTACTGCCTTGAAACTCCACTGGCAGCTCTTCAGCGTCAGCTCGGTGCCGAAAACATGTGTAGCTTAAGACTGCAAGTTAACGTTTAAACAGAAAGCGACTAGGTTTTCTTATGGACTGCGCCGTGAGGCTACGTTGTTGCCGCCCTTCATTGATGGCTGGCCAATACATTAACGTAAAGCACTTGTGTTACACTTGGGCAACGCTTTAAAACATCGCGTTGACGACGAAATCTTGTTGCAAGGTCAGCCCTCACATGCTGGTGGTGGCAGCACGCGCGTGTCTTCACGTACTCATTCAAGGCGCGGTAAGACTGAGTCGATACGAAACCGACAAGACGCTCACGAACACGATTGACCGAATGTTGAGTACAATGCGTCATTGAAAGCACAATATCATATCAGGCCGAACAGGACGCAACCGACGAGCGCGAGTTGCCGCACTGCGACGGGCATTCTTGTCAACAGCACCGAGAAAATCAGTGCGCCGGCCATCGTTCGACCGAAGCCTAAGCGATCGGCTAGCAAACTGACGACGCGAAATGGCGACAGCGCCTTGGCTTGTATATATAATTAATCGCCGTCAAAGTGTGGCAAAAGATGCCTAAAAGTTGAAATGCACAAGATTCAACCCTCCCACGCTTTCCGTGCACATGAAGTTTGAGTCAATGCTGATGCGAATGTTAAGCCTAATGATGTCGTGCTTGTGCACCCACTTTTGGTGGACTTGAGCTGAAAGGGAAGCAGTAATATCGAATCAAACAGCTTTTATAGCTCAGTGCTGTCGTTCGCGATGAGAATGTTTGCAAGGCGCGTATACACTGTAATACATCAAATACATCTATTATAAATATGGAGCGCGCGCTTATGCTTCGCTTTCAAGAGTGGCACGAGACAGCATTCAAAGATCTCCGACTGCTTCTCACACTTCCCTGCAACTGGAGCATATGTACCTGTAATGTTTAGCGGGAAACGTCGGCTGCGAACGCTAGGCACGAAGGGGGGCTTTCTGGAAGAAATGGGGCTTCCAGCGTGCGGCCCGATGTGGCGTAGGCGAGCGCCATCTGGAGGCATTGCAAGGAACTGGGCGCACCACTCCGCCGCCCCCGAGGTACTCACGAGCCGGCGCCTGCAAATGGCGGACTCCGTTGGCGGTCCATCAATGATGAAGCGCTGGGAAATGCGTTTGTTTGAGTTTTCGCGTAACTTAGTTATGTTTTCTCGAATTGTAAAATTGCCATCCGTCACTATCATGTCTGTCGGTTTGTGTGTATGTCGTACGTTACGATTTTTCGGCGTATTTCAGATTGAGGCATTGAATTCAGTCGCGTTCTTGCGCCAAATGGAGGACCTTGGTATGGCTGGTTTGAAAATCCTTTCGTCTAAACGACGTCCGACGCCGGGTTCCGACACCAGATTTTATGGGACACCGGGCCCTTAACGCTATGGCGTTAAGGTTGGCTCAAGCAGCTTGTTAGGAGTACGTATAGCTGGCGTGAACGTGGCACCTTATTTATCGACGACTGGTCATGAATTGGATCATTCCTATATCGCATACGCAACGCTTATGTTGTAGTTCGAACACGTTCCCAATTGCTCAAGTCGTCTACGTATCCATATTGCAACAGGCAGAAAATTGACAATTTGGGCACATACCAAGAGGATTGTGCTCTATGCTTGTCGATACCACAACCAGCAGATAGATACCCAGTGGTCAAAGTTGAATCGCGTCCAGTTTGATATTGTGATCGGTAGACTGACAATCATTGAAACTAGGCGAAATTGGTAAATAAAGGCTACATTTCATCACCGGATGTACACCGAGCGATCGTTTCAGCGTTTGACTTTGTTCTTAGCCAGTCATCACTGACATTAGCCGCTAAAAAAAACAGTGAATGGATTGCGGCATGGGACGCCGAAAGTGTATAGTCATTTTGTATAGAATTTTTTTTCACTGATATATAGGGTGGCATTAATCAACTTACAATGTTCCTACACCGGCTGGCAGTGGACTTTTTTTTTTCTAAGCATCTGAAGTACAAAAAGATTTCAACGAAAGGTTTTTTTCACGGCACCCACATACTCCCCATGTTTATATATTCCGACATTTGTCCGCAATATATAGACTTGTAAGCTATATATAGAATATCACCACTTGTTCTCGTTATCGTGTACATATAGCGTAGCTGCACGGTTAAAAGTAGGACACGTTTGGGGGTAAAAAAAAAAAAAAAGAAGAGGCACCGGTAGCGATTTTTTGCCGCAACCTCCGCTACTGTTACGGCAACGCCGGTATTTTTTTGTGGGGTTTAATTTATGCGTGAATTGCCAGACATACCACTCAGGTCTACGACCGAATGAGTTATGTCAGCAACCACAGACCGTCATGCTTCTAGCCACTTTTAGCTGGTTTGAAGAATGACGCAGCGGAGTTAGCAGCGCCCCCCAAGTGCACATCCCACGAATTGGAGCTATGCTCCGGGCAGGGGAGACACTTGTACCCTTTATGCGGTGGGTGTCCGCCGGTGGTGGGATTCGAACCCACCACCTCCCGAAGCCGAGGCCGGCGCCCTAACCACTGCGCCACGACTTCGGTGACATTTCGAAGGTTAACATCGTGTTTTGTGAGCGGGAACACTTTCTCCTCCTTACCTACTCTGGAATCCAATTGTTCCCTCCTCGCCTGAGGCAAAGCTGCCCTTTTCATGGTGCGACGGCGCATGCGCCCAGGCCTAGCGGATTGGTCGCGAAACGTCTTTGAAGGGTCGTGCGCAACCCCGCGTGCCGGGAAGTCCCCTGTAAAAGAAAAAAAAAAGAAGTAAGCGCTCGGACGCACGCCGCTACAAACGCTCGTGTCATGTACTGCCTTGAAACTCCACTGGCAGCTCTTCAGCGTCAGCTCGGTGCCGAAAACATGTGTAGCTTAAGACTGCAAGTTAACGTTTAAACAGAAAGCGACTAGGTTTTCTTATGGACTGCGCCGTGAGGCTACGTTGTTGCCGCCCTTCATTGATGGCTGGCCAATACATTAACGTAAAGCACTTGTGTTACACTTGGGCAACGCTTTAAAACATCGCGTTGACGACGAAATCTTGTTGCAAGGTCAGCCCTCACATGCTGGTGGTGGCAGCACGCGCGTGTCTTCACGTACTCATTCAAGGCGCGGTAAGACTGAGTCGATACGAAACCGACAAGACGCTCACGAACACGATTGACCGAATGTTGAGTACAATGCGTCATTGAAAGCACAATATCATATCAGGCCGAACAGGACGCAACCGACGAGCGCGAGTTGCCGCACTGCGACGGGCATTCTTGTCAACAGCACCGAGAAAATCAGTGCGCCGGCCATCGTTCGACCGAAGCCTAAGCGATCGGCTAGCAAACTGACGACGCGAAATGGCGACAGCGCCTTGGCTTGTATATATAATTAATCGCCGTCAAAGTGTGGCAAAAGATGCCTAAAAGTTGAAATGCACAAGATTCAACCCTCCCACGCTTTCCGTGCACATGAAGTTTGAGTCAATGCTGATGCGAATGTTAAGCCTAATGATGTCGTGCTTGTGCACCCACTTTTGGTGGACTTGAGCTGAAAGGGAAGCAGTAATATCGAATCAAACAGCTTTTATAGCTCAGTGCTGTCGTTCGCGATGAGAATGTTTGCAAGGCGCGTATACACTGTAATACATCAAATACATCTATTATAAATATGGAGCGCGCGCTTATGCTTCGCTTTCAAGAGTGGCACGAGACAGCATTCAAAGATCTCCGACTGCTTCTCACACTTCCCTGCAACTGGAGCATATGTACCTGTAATGTTTAGCGGGAAACGTCGGCTGCGAACGCTAGGCACGAAGGGGGGCTTTCTGGAAGAAATGGGGCTTCCAGCGTGCGGCCCGATGTGGCGTAGGCGAGCGCCATCTGGAGGCATTGCAAGGAACTGGGCGCACCACTCCGCCGCCCCCGAGGTACTCACGAGCCGGCGCCTGCAAATGGCGGACTCCGTTGGCGGTCCATCAATGATGAAGCGCTGGGAAATGCGTTTGTTTGAGTTTTCGCGTAACTTAGTTATGTTTTCTCGAATTGTAAAATTGCCATCCGTCACTATCATGTCTGTCGGTTTGTGTGTATGTCGTACGTTACGATTTTTCGGCGTATTTCAGATTGAGGCATTGAATTCAGTCGCGTTCTTGCGCCAAATGGAGGACCTTGGTATGGCTGGTTTGAAAATCCTTTCGTCTAAACGACGTCCGACGCCGGGTTCCGACACCAGATTTTATGGGACACCGGGCCCTTAACGCTATGGCGTTAAGGTTGGCTCAAGCAGCTTGTTAGGAGTACGTATAGCTGGCGTGAACGTGGCACCTTATTTATCGACGACTGGTCATGAATTGGATCATTCCTATATCGCATACGCAACGCTTATGTTGTAGTTCGAACACGTTCCCAATTGCTCAAGTCGTCTACGTATCCATATTGCAACAGGCAGAAAATTGACAATTTGGGCACATACCAAGAGGATTGTGCTCTATGCTTGTCGATACCACAACCAGCAGATAGATACCCAGTGGTCAAAGTTGAATCGCGTCCAGTTTGATATTGTGATCGGTAGACTGACAATCATTGAAACTAGGCGAAATTGGTAAATAAAGGCTACATTTCATCACCGGATGTACACCGAGCGATCGTTTCAGCGTTTGACTTTGTTCTTAGCCAGTCATCACTGACATTAGCCGCTAAAAAAAACAGTGAATGGATTGCGGCATGGGACGCCGAAAGTGTATAGTCATTTTGTATAGAATTTTTTTTCACTGATATATAGGGTGGCATTAATCAACTTACAATGTTCCTACACCGGCTGGCAGTGGACTTTTTTTTTTCTAAGCATCTGAAGTACAAAAAGATTTCAACGAAAGGTTTTTTTCACGGCACCCACATACTCCCCATGTTTATATATTCCGACATTTGTCCGCAATATATAGACTTGTAAGCTATATATAGAATATCACCACTTGTTCTCGTTATCGTGTACATATAGCGTAGCTGCACGGTTAAAAGTAGGACACGTTTGGGGGTAAAAAAAAAAAAAAAGAAGAGGCACCGGTAGCGATTTTTTGCCGCAACCTCCGCTACTGTTACGGCAACGCCGGTATTTTTTTGTGGGGTTTAATTTATGCGTGAATTGCCAGACATACCACTCAGGTCTACGACCGAATGAGTTATGTCAGCAACCACAGACCGTCATGCTTCTAGCCACTTTTAGCTGGTTTGAAGAATGACGCAGCGGAGTTAGCAGCGCCCCCCAAGTGCACATCCCACGAATTGGAGCTATGCTCCGGGCAGGGGAGACACTTGTACCCTTTATGCGGTGGGTGTCCGCCGGTGGTGGGATTCGAACCCACCACCTCCCGAAGCCGAGGCCGGCGCCCTAACCACTGCGCCACGACTTCGGTGACATTTCGAAGGTTAACATCGTGTTTTGTGAGCGGGAACACTTTCTCCTCCTTACCTACTCTGGAATCCAATTGTTCCCTCCTCGCCTGAGGCAAAGCTGCCCTTTTCATGGTGCGACGGCGCATGCGCCCAGGCCTAGCGGATTGGTCGCGAAACGTCTTTGAAGGGTCGTGCGCAACCCCGCGTGCCGGGAAGTCCCCTGTAAAAGAAAAAAAAAAGAAGTAAGCGCTCGGACGCACGCCGCTACAAACGCTCGTGTCATGTACTGCCTTGAAACTCCACTGGCAGCTCTTCAGCGTCAGCTCGGTGCCGAAAACATGTGTAGCTTAAGACTGCAAGTTAACGTTTAAACAGAAAGCGACTAGGTTTTCTTATGGACTGCGCCGTGAGGCTACGTTGTTGCCGCCCTTCATTGATGGCTGGCCAATACATTAACGTAAAGCACTTGTGTTACACTTGGGCAACGCTTTAAAACATCGCGTTGACGACGAAATCTTGTTGCAAGGTCAGCCCTCACATGCTGGTGGTGGCAGCACGCGCGTGTCTTCACGTACTCATTCAAGGCGCGGTAAGACTGAGTCGATACGAAACCGACAAGACGCTCACGAACACGATTGACCGAATGTTGAGTACAATGCGTCATTGAAAGCACAATATCATATCAGGCCGAACAGGACCGGTGAGCGCATATTTCCCCCCTCATCTTTCCCCCCCCACCCTTTTTCCTAAGAAATTATGCCTTCCAACCACTCGGAATCAGCAAAAATAGACTGTCGCGGACAACATCAGTTTCTTTCCACGTAAGTATGACGCTCGGAGCAGGAGCTATGGCGCTTGAAAGTAACCTGGGGCCTGACGAACCAACCGACTGAGCTATCTTTCCGGGCAACATCCAAGGGTCATGAGTTCAAATCACCTGTCATGTTCCCTTTTTTCCCCCTTTTTTCTATTTTTTTTCTTTCTGTTTAATGTCATTTCCTTTATTTTTATGACTGCACGGGAACCCTCTTAATATATATATATATATATATATATATATATATATATATATATATATATATATATATTGTCACGAGAGGAAAAGCCAGTCAGTCAGTTCTAAGCGAACGGCTGTTTTCAGTTCGTTTTCGCAGCAGCTACCACGCACACTTCTTCTTCCTCGATATCTAGCGTAACTAGCGCGTGCCATTACCCCTCCCTCCAAAAAAAAATAAATAAATAAATAAATAAATAAAGTTGGGGAGATGTTAAATGCCACAAGGAAAAAATAAAAGAAATGAGAAAGACAACGGACGAGACGACAGGGGCCGAATCACAAAGTTTGTGGATGAGAGTCAGCGTGAATGGTAGGGCTTCATCCTGGTGACGTGAACAATGTCAGAGGAACGTGGTCTACGGGAGTGGTGCGAACTGTCGGCTGGAATAACTTCGTAGTTGACAGGACTTAGACGACGCAAAACTATGTAGGGTCCAAAGTATCGGCGCAATAATTTTTCTGACCGGCCTCTTTGACGTATAGGGGTCCAAACCCATACAAGATCTCCCGGGTTGTATGTGACGTCTCGATGCGTCTCGATGCATATGTTGTATCGACGAGCATCTTGACTTTGTCGGGATAGAATTCGTTGCCGCGCAAGGTGCCGCGCTGCTTCGGCACGCTGAACAAAGGCGTCTGTATCTGGTGCGGCAGGTTGCGACGAAGTTGGTAGGAGCATCACGTCGAGCATAGTGGTGACGTCGCGTCCGTAGACCAGACGAAAAGGAGGAAACCCGGTGGTTTCTTATAGGGCAGTGTTGTACGCGAATGTCACATACGGGAGCAGTTCGTCCCAATTTTTATGGTCCGTGGCAACATACCTGGAAAGCATTTCCGCAATCGTTTTGTTGAGACGCTCAGTTAAACCGTTAGTCTGCGGGTGATACGCAGTTGCCGTACGGTGCGTTGTCCCGCTCAGCTGCAGGATATCTCGGACCAACTGGGCAGTGAAGGCCGTACCACGGTCTGTGATGACGACAGCGGGAGCACCATGTCGAAGGACGATATTTTTGATGAAGAAGTTAGCAACATCTGAAGCAGTAGCTCGCTGAACGGCTTGTGTTTCGCAGTATCGAGTGAGGTAATCGGTGGCGACGACGATCCAGCGGTTATCAGCCGAAGACTTGGGAAATGGGCCGAGTAAATCCATCCCGACTTGTTCAAAAGGTGAGCAAGGAGGTTGGACAGGCTGAAGCAGACCGGCTGGTTTCAGTGGTGGAACTTTGCGACGCTGGCAATCTCGACAACTTCTGACGTACTGCTTCACGGTTTTTGTGAGTTTTTGCCAATAGTACTTCTGCTTGATCCTCGCGAGAGTACGCGTGAAACCAAGATGCCCAGACGTTGGTTCGTCGTGGCATGCACGTATAACGTCGTCGCGGAGAGTAGCGGGAACAACAAGCAGGAAAGCGGTTGCCGTAGGGTGAAAGTTTCGCTTGTATAGGATGTCGCCACGTAGGCAGAAAGATGACAAGTGACGCGCGAACTGCCGTGGGGGTTGTGGGCGGCTTCCTTCAAGGTATTCAATCAAGGGCTGGAGCTCGGAATCTTTGTGTTGCTGTTGAGCAAGGTTTAAAGACGGAAGAGTACAAAGAAAACCCGAATCGTCGTCAGTATCTAGTGGTGCGGGTTCGACGGGGGCGCGGGACAGACAGTCGGCGTCAGTGTGTTTCTGGCCACACTTATAGACGATGGTCACATCAAATTCCTGCAACCGAAGGCTCCATCTTGCGAGACGCCCTGAAGGATCTTTGAGATTCGCCAGCCAGCAGAGAGAGTGGTGGTCGCTGACGACACGGAACGGGCGTCCGTACAGGTATGGGCGGAACTTCTGGAGAGACCATGTGACTGCCAGACATTCTTTTTCAGTTGCTGAGTAGTTTTTTTCAGCAGCAGACAAGGTTCGGCTGGCATACGCAATAACGCGCTCAACACCAGCTTGAAACTGTACGAGTGTCGCTCCGAGACCAACGTTACTAGCATCAGTATGCACTTCTGTGTCAGCCTCGGTGTCAAAGTGACCAAGGATCGGTGGTGACTGTAGACGTTGCTGAAGGTCGAGGAAGGCGTCGGATTGTGCCGGGCCCCAAACAAATGTGACATCGTTCTTGATGAGTCGTTGCAAAGGTTCGGAAATTTCACAAAAATTGGGTACAAAACGGCGGTAATACGCGCAAAGCCCTAAAAATCGGCGGACATCGTGTTTTGTCTTCGGTATCGGGAACAGAGCGACTGCCATGGCTTTGTCAGGGTCAGGGCGCACACCGGTGCTGCTGACAATATGACCTAGAAATTTGTGCTCCTCGTAGCCAAAGTAACATTTTTCGGGCTTCAGGGAGAGGCCGGCGGTGCGGATAGCTTGAAGAACCGCCTCAAGCCGCTGGATGTGTTGTTCAAACGTGGTGGAAAAAACAACGACGTCGTCTAAGTAGACTAAACACGAGTTCCACTTGAGGTCAGATAAAACTGTGTCCATCATGCGTTGAAATGTGGCCGGAGCGGAACACAAACCAAAAGGGAGGACCTTAAATTGATAGAGACCGTCGGGTGTTATAAACGCCGTTTTTTCCTGGTCCCGTTGGTCAACTTCAATTTGCCAGTACCCACTACGCAGATCCATTGAAGAAAAGTAACGGGCATGTCGCAGGCGATCCAAGGAGTCGTCAATTCGAGGAAGTGGGTAAACGTCTTTTTTCGTGACCTTGTTCAGTTTGCGGTAATCGACACAGAATCGTAGTGAACCGTCTTTCTTTTTAACTAATACAACAGGTGAAGACCAAGGACTTGTCGATGGTTGAATGACATCATCGTCGAGCATTTGTTTAACTTGATGACGAATAGCATCCTGTTCTCTTTGCGACGCGCGATAAGCGTGTTGGCGAACAGGTTGGACGGTCGGTTCAGTGATGATTCTGTGTTTGATTAAAGGAGTCTGTTTGACCTTCGACGTGGTGGCGAAACAGTCGCTAAATGACGATAGCAGAGTGAGGAGCCTCTGCTGCTCATTTTGGTCTAGCTGTGGGTTAACGTTGATGTGACTGGTCAAGTCCACATCGCTGGGTTCCGGAATCGAGATTGTCGTTACCGAAGCACAGGCGTTGGAATCGGCCACCGTTTCAAAGTAGGCCATGGTGGTATGCCTCGCAAAGTGCTTGTATTCGCCACTGAAGTTGGTAACTAGAATCGTGGTTTGCCTATGTTGGAGCTCTACGAGACCTCGTGCGACGCCGACTTCGCGATCCAGCAATATGGCGAGGTTACCTTCAGCAATGCCCATTCCTAGTTGTTATTGGGGGCATTCAACGAGGACGAAGATGCTACTTCGAGGCGGTAACGTCACGCAGTCATCGACCACGCGTAAAGCCGCGCGGTCATGTTCATTCTCCACACTCGAATCCGAAGAAACGTAGTTAGAAAAAGTCACGAACAAGTCACGAAGGTTAATGATCGCCCCATACTCCTGGAGAAAATCCATGCCCAGTATAACTAGCCAAGAACACTTGGGCAGCACAAGGAAAGACGCTACGAAAGTCGAAGTAGAAATTGCAAGTCTGGCGGTGCATCGTCCAATGGGTGACACGAGGTGTCCTCCGGCCGTAATCAGATGTGGGCCGTCTCACGCTGTCAGCACCTTGCGTAGCTGAGTGGCCAGTGAGGCACTCATAACCGAGTAGTCAGCTCCCGTATCGACAAGTGCAGTTACCGGATAACCGTCGATTGAAGCAGTAATAACAGCAGAAGTTCTTTTTGCAGTTTCGAATGTAGGCGTCAGCGGTACGTCGCGAGGGGATGGCGTCGGCGGAGGATATTTGACGGTTCGCATGACAGCGGCCTCACCCCCGGAGGTCGCCGTTTTCAGTTTCCCCGGCGCGGGCTTCCACCGTTGACTCCAGCGGAATCAAAGGCGGGTCGAGCACGGTTTGGTGACGCGTACCGACGAGGTGAAGGCGACCGTGACTGTCTTCGCTGTTGGGCAGGAGGAAGCCGGTTACTTTCTAAGTATTGCTCGATGTCGTGCGGGCGTTCGCCATAGCGCGGGCAACGGGCGTCCGGATGGTATCCCCGCAGACCAATAAGTCGGTACTGGCAGTCGCGATACATGTGACCAGCCTCCCCGTAGTTATAGCACAACGGACTGTTGTCGGGGGCGCGCCATACTGTAGATTTGCGCGGACCAGGATGAAAAGGTGCTTGCGGATTCGCGCGGTGGATCGGACTTGGGGAGCGTCGAGAAATCCCAGCAGGCGGCTGCGAAAAACGGCCCGTCGACGGCGCGGAAGCCCGAAGAGCATCCGCGTACGAGAACGTGGGAGGTTCGGGTCGTGTTGGTGGGGAGGGATGAACCACTTTGCCGATTTCTTCCCGAATGACATCCGTAAGAACCGCGGCACTGGGAGGTGCCGGAGCTGATGCATAGGACTTCTGCAGTTCTTCTCGAACGATTTGTCGTATTAGCTCGGTAAGGGACTCCCTGTCATCATTTGCAGGTACGAGAGAGCATGCAGCAGTCATGGTGGTCTGGCGTTCATACTGCGAGAGCCGCTGCCGAAGCATACGTTCCATGACTGTTGCCTCACGAACGAACTGAGAGACTGTTGTAGGAGGACTGCGCACGAGGCCCGCGAAAAGCTGTTCTTTTACACCTCGCATTAACAGACGCACCTTCTTGTCTTCTGGCATTAGTGGATCGGCCCGACGGAACAGTCGCGTCATGTCTTCGACGAACATGGCGACGGTTTCGTTTGGCATTTGGAACCTCGAAGACAGTGCCTGTTCGGCTCTTTCTTTCCTTTCGGGAGTGCAGAAGGCTTCGCAAAGCAGTCGGTAAAACTCCTGCCAGCTGGTAAATGAGGCTTCGTGGTATTCATACCATACTCTCGCCGCGTCTAAAAGGGAAAAGTAGACGTTCTTCAACTTACGGCGATCGTCCCAGTCGTTAAAGGCGGCGACCTGGTTGAAATGGTCCAACCAGTCTTCAACGTCCTCAAAGGCGTCGCCATGGAACGGGTTAGGCGTGCGAGGCGCGTTGAGAATGCATGGTACGGCAGTATTTGGGATCCCCTCGGTTTGGCTTGCGGTAGTTGTTGACATCTTCCTCACGGAGCTTGCCAGGGGGCTGTATTGCGGTGGAAGACCTTGGAGGCGACGGCTGCTTCGATAGATTTCTGCCGTCCCCGAGGTACTGGCGTCGGTAGCTTCTGGTTGAGGACCCGTAGGCATACGATGGATGCGTTCACCCCGCACCTCCACCAGTTTGTCACGAGAGGAAAAGCCAGTCAGTTCTAAGCGAACGGCCGTTTTCAGTTCGTTTTCGCAGCAGCTACCACGCACACTTCTTCCTCGACATCTAGCGTATCTAGCGCGTTCCAATATTATATATATATATATATATATATATATATATATATATATATATATATATATATATATATATATATATATATCCTCAATTAGGTATGACGACACATGTGCAAGTCATAAATACCAGGTTCTCTAGTCGAGTGCCATCCGTGCGGTATAACCGATCTCAGATTGGTCAACCTTGACTGATCAAATAGGGCACCACTGTAGGTTAAATGAGGCGTAAAACTCCTGCGGGACCCGGCGTGGTTGCTCAGTGGCTATGTTGTTAGACTGCTGAGCACGAGGGCGCGGGATCGGATCCCGGCCACGGCGGCCGCATTTCGATGGGGGGCGAAATGCGAAAACACCCGTGTACTTAGAATTAGGTGCACGTTAAAGAACCCCAGGTGGTCGAAATTTCCGGAGTCCCCCACTACGGCGTGCCGTATAATCAGAAAGTGGTTTTCTCACGTAAAACCCCATAACTTAATTTTTTAATTTAACTACTGCGGGGACGGTAGAGTATCTGTCTCCCGTGCAAGAGGACCGTGGTTCAAATCACGGTGCCGCGCTATTCTCCACCGGAAAATACAAAAAAACCGTGTGTTGAGAAAATCGCACAAACAGGCCTGGAGTGCGGCCTGATCCCGCCGACCAGAACCGGTAACGCACTCTCTCACCAGAGCAGGATTGGCCACCCTGGTGCAGTACTTGGCCACAACCTCCCATATGAATACAACAATCAAACCCCGGCCCTCAGTCCCCAGCAGCCGCGAAGCAACTGACCACGGCGGCGGTCAGATCTGTGACGCTGCAGAGGGTGCTAAGAATACCTGGCTCCGGACAGGCCGCCATTGGAATCTGAACCTGGCAACGTTTAACGTTAGAACGTTATCTAGTGAGGCGAGTCTAGCAGTGTTATTGGAGGAATTAGAGGGTAGTAAATGGGATATAATAGGGATCAGTGAGGTTAGGGGGACAAAAGAAGCATATACAGTGCTAAAAAGCGGGCACGTACTGTGCTACCGGGGCTTAGCTGAGAGACGAGAACTAGGAGTCGGATTCCTGATTAATAAGGAAATAGCTGGTAACATACAGGAATTCTATAGCATTAACGAGAGGGTAACAGGTCTTGTTGTGAAACTTAATAAGAGGTACAAATTGAAGGTGGTACAAGTCTATGCCCCTACATGCAGTCATGATGACCAGGAAGTCGAAAGCTTTTATGAAGACGTGGAATTGGCGATGGGTAAAGTCAAAACAAAATACACTATACTGATGGGCGACTTCAATGCCAGGGTAGGCAAGAAGCAGGCTGGAGACAAGTCAGTGGGGGAATACGGCATAGGCTCTAGGAATAGCAGAGGAGAGTTATTAGTAGAGTTTGCAGAACAGAATAATATGCGGATAATGAATACCTTTTTCCGCAAGCGGGTTAGTCGAAAGTGGACTTGGAGAAGCCCGAATGGTGAGACTAGAAATGAAATCTACTTCATACTCTGCGCGAACCCTGGCATCATACAAGATGTAGACGTGCTCGGCAAGGTACGCTGCAGTGACCATAGGATGAGAAGAACTCGAATTAGCCTAGACTTGAGGAGGCAACGGAAGAAACTGGTACACAAGAAGCCAGTCAATGAGTTAGCGGTAAGAGGAAAACTAGAGGAATTCTGCATCAAGCTACAGAACAGGTATTCGGCTTTAACTCAGGAAGAGGACTTTAGTGCTGAAGCAATGAACGACAATCTCATGGGCATCATTAAGGAGTGCGCAATAGAAGTCGTTGGTAAAGCCGTTAGACAGGAAACCAGTAAGCTATCGCAGGAGACAAAAGATCTGATCAAGAAACGCCAATGTATGAAAGCCTCTAACCCTACAGCTAGAATAGAACTGGCAGAACTTTCTAAGTTCATCAACAAGCGTAAGACAGCGGACATCAGGAACTATAATATGGATAGAATTGAACAGGCTCTCAGGAACGGAGGAAGCCTGAAAACAGTGAAGAAGAAACTAGGAATAGGCAAGAATCAGATGTGTGCGTTGAGAGACAAAGCCGGCAATATCGTTACTAATATGGATGAGATAGTTGAAGTGGCTGAGGAGTTCTACAGAGATTTATATAGTACCAGTGGCACCCACGACGATCGTGGAAGCGAAAATAGCCAAGAGGAATTCGAAATCCCGCAGGTAACGCTTGAAGAAGTAAAGAAAGCCTTAGGAGCTATGCAAAGGGGGAAGGCAGCTGGGGAGGATCAGGTAACAGCAGATTTATTGAAGGATGGTGGTCAGATCGTTCTAGAGAAACTGGCCACCCTGTATACGCAATGCCTCATAACCTCGAGCGTACCGGAATCTTCGAAGAACGCTAACATAATCCTAATCCATAAGAAAGGCGACGCCAAAGACTTGAAAAATTATAGACCGATCAGCTTAATGTCCGTCGCCTACAAAGTATTTACTAAGGTAATCGCAAATAGAATCAGAAACACCTTAGACTTCTGCCAACCAAAGGACCAGGCAGGATTCCGTAAAGGCTACTCAACAATAGACCATATTCACACTATCAATCAGGTGATAAAAAAATGTGCCGAATATAACCAACCCTTATATATAGCTTTCATTGATTACGAGAAAGCATTTGATTCAGTCGAAACCTCAGCAGTCATGGAGGCATTACGGAATCAGGGTGTAGATGAGCCATACGTAAAAATACTGGAAGATATCTATAGCGGCTCCACAGCCACCGTAGTCCTCCACAAAGAAAGCAACAAAATCCCAATAAAGAAAGGCGTCAGACAGGGAGATACGATCTCTCTAATGCTATTCACCGCATGTTTACAGAAGGTATTCAGAGACCTGGAGTGGGAAGAATGGGGGACAAAAGTTGATGGAGAATACCTTAGCAACTTGCGATTCGCTCATGATATTGCCTTGCTTAGTAACTCAGGAGACCAATTGCAATGCATGCTCACTGCCCTGGAGAGGCAAAGCAGAAGGGTGGGTCTGAAAATTAATCTGCAGAAAACTAAAGTAATGTTTAACAGTCTCGGAAGAGAACAGCAGTTTACGATAGGTAGCGAGGCACTGGAAGTGGTAAGGGAATACATCTACTTAGGGCAGGTAGTGACCACGGATCCGGATCATGAGACTGAAATAACCAGAAGAATAAGAATGGGCTGGGGTGCGTTTGGCAGGCATTCTCAAATCATGAACAGCGGGTTGCCATTATCCCTCAAAAGGAAAGTGTATAACAGCTGTGTGTTACCAGTACTCACATATGGGGCAGAAACCTGGAGGCTTACGAAAAGGGTTCTGCTGAAATTGAGGACGACGCAACGAGCTATGGAAAGAAGAGTGATCGGTGTAACGTTAAGGGATAAGAAAAGAGCAGATTGGGTGAGGCAACAAACGCGAGTAAATGACATCTTAGTTGAAATAAAGAAAAAGAAATGGACATGGGCCGGACATGTAATGAGGAGGGGAGATAACCGATGGTCATTAAGGGTTACGGACTGGATTCCAAGGGAAGGGAAGCGTAGCAGGGGGCGGCAGAAAGTTAGGTGGGCGGATGACATTAAGACGTTTGCAGGGACAACATGGCCAAAATTAGTACATGACCGGGGTAGTTGGGGAAGTATGGGAGAGGCCTTTGCCCTGCAGTGGGCGTAACTAGGCTGATGATGATGATGATGAAACAATGAAAAAGACTTAAAAAACACTGGGAACTACCACGCCCAAATTTTCTGATCCCCTATTGCGAACTGTGCTTTTGCACGTCTCCGTCTTTTGTCGTTTCCCTACTTTTCTTCCACCAATCCTCCAGTCGCCTCTTACTAATGTCTATTGCGGACATGCTTGCTTTACCACTACTCCCTCTGAACCCAAGGGCTTGAAGGAGGCCAGTGGTGCCTAAATCGACCGCTGGGTAGACGTCTTCACATTCTAATAAAACATGCTCCGTAGTTTCCCTAGCTTTACCACAGCAAGCACATGCTTCTTTTTCCTTCTTATATCTCGCTTTATAGGTTCGTGTTCTAAGGCCTCCTGATCTCGCTTCGAAAAGTAATGAGCTTCTTTTTGAGTTATCATAAATGGTTTCTTTCCTGATTTCGTTTTTTCCTCTTAAGTATAGTTATTCATGGCAGGTTTCTTTTCCATTGCCGCCACCCATGAGATTAATTCAGCTTCTCTGACTTTCCGCTTGACCTTTGTTGATGTGTTGTCCACCGTACAGGCTGTATACTTGCTGGTAAGTTTCCTAGTTCTTTTCCTCCACTGTGAATCAATGTTTTTCCTGTACATATACCTGGACACTCTCCCAGCCCATTTACTTTCTTCCATATTCCTCAGCCGTTCTTCATACTCAATTTTACTGCGAGCTTCCCTCACTTCAAAACTAGTCCAGCCCATATCACCCTGCACAGCTTCATTTGTAGTCTTCCCGTGAGCGCCCAATGCGAGGCGACCGACTGACCTTTGGTTCCCGTCGAGTCCTGATTCTACCCCTGATTTATAGCAAACAACCGCATTTCCAAAGTAAGTCCTGGAACCATTACACCTTTCCACATACCTCGGAGGACCTCGTACCTATTGTATCCCCATAGCGCTCTGTGCTTCATTATGGCTGCATTTCTCTTCCCCTTTACTGTTATGGTTTTTTCCTGTGTTTCCATATATCCATTGCCTTCGTTTATCCATATACAGTGAAAGCTCGTTAATTGGAACTTCAATAATTCGAATTTATGGATAATTCGAACTGTACGATTTGGTCCGGCCAAGCTCCACAGAAGTCTATGTATAGAAAAGTCCGTTAATTCGAACGCGAGAAGGTACCCTCACGGATAATTCGAACTACGCTCGCCTGACACACGGCCAGAGAAGCGCGCCTACTGCCTACACACAAGGCTGTATTGCCTCCGAAACGGAGAGAACGGCGAGAGAAGGCAAAATCGGAAAACAAATCTAACCGACGCGGGGTCAGCCAGAAGGCAGCGGCGGCTGCCGCCTCTCCATTCTACGTAACCTCCGAGACTTCTTGCCCGTAGCGAATCTCGGAGGCTTTGCAAATCTTGTACAGCTGCTAATGTGTGGAGATGGCACGGCAAGCTCCAAAACAGAGCGAATCAAGTACGTCGCAGCTGCGGTTGCAATCAAGAACCAACGAATGAGGGCCTTCGCCAACTTCACATGTTCAGCGTCTTTGTCTCGGCAGTCTTCATCGGTTGTGCACCTCTGTTTTCAGCTTAGGAGGTATCGGCCGTCGCGATTCATTGTGATGGTGTTAAGCCTCGGCTAACGTTCGTTTCGGTGGACATCGGTGGTGTGGCACAGTCGGACCCAGAGCTTCGACTTGAAGAGGGCGTGTGCCCGCGGCACACGCCATCACTTTCTGACACGCCAAATTTCTGACATGCCCTACTGCTTCCAAATCGCAGTGTACTGTTGCCCTCCTTCACTTTCGTTAGTTCGAACTTTCGTTAATTCGAACTGAAGCGGCTTCCCCTTGCGGCTCGAATTAACGAGCTTTTACTGTACCAAGGTATTTATGTTCTCTTACCCGAGGTATTTCTTGGCCCTGTATCTCCACTGTCTGTTCACTGTTTTCATTGAATACCATAACACCTGATTTTCTAACAGTAAACTGCAAACCTAAATCGTTGCCTTCCTGTCCACAGATATTAGCCAGACGTTGCAAATCGCTTTGCTTGTTAGCTAGCAACACAATGTCGTCCGCATAAAATAAACCTGGGAGTTGCTGCTCTGTTATAGTACCCGCCTGTTTGTATGAGAGATTAAACCCGATATTACTTCCTTCTAGCGCCCTCTCCATCCTTACCATGTACATCATAAAGATCAGCGGGGATAAAGGGCACCCCTGCCTCAGTCCCTTGTTGATATGAACTTTCTCCTCGCTCCTCATCCCTTCCCATTCAACGCAAACGGTATTTTCTCGGTATATCTCTCTCAAAAGCTGTATACAATCGTTACCTAAGCCTTCCCCCTCCAGGATATCCCACAAAACGTTGCGGTCCACGTTGTCGTAGGCTCCTGTAATGTCTAAAAAGGCCACATACAACGGTCTGCTTTCTGCTTTTGATATTTCAATACACTGAGTAAGAACAAACAAGTTGTCATCCAAACGCCTACCTATTCTGAAGCAATTCTGAAGCTCTCCCAAAATGCCATTATTCTCTGTCCATGCTTGAAGCTTTGATTGCCTGCATTGCTAGCCTGTATATTACCGATGTAATGGTCAACGTTCTATACGAGTGAATTCTCTCTTTCTCCCCCTTTCCTTTATAAATTAAATTCATTCTACTTTGTCGCCAACTCTCTGGTATTCGTCTATATTTTAAAGTTCTTTCCCCTGCTTTCACCAGAGCTTCCTTACTTTTTGGTCCTAGTTCATTTATCAGCCTAACGGGAACCTCGTCTAGCCCTGTGGCTGTACGCTTAGGAATTTTCTCTTCCGCTTTCTTCCAGTTTAAATTTGTCAGCACCAGCTGCTTTTCCCCTTGGAGCTCTTTCATGCTTTTTTTCAACATGTATAACCTCGTCATTGCCTTGGAAAGATTCCGCTGTTGCTTTTCGGAAGTAATTTATTGCCGCTTCTCCTTCGAGTCTGTTTTCATCTTCGTCTAGGATATGTTGTTGCATTGTTGTTGACTTGCTGCCTAATAATTTTATGTGGTTCCAAAATATTCTAGATGCGGCCTTTTGTTTCTCACGTATTTCTGACAACCAACGTTCACTTTCACCTTTTAATTTTGCTTGCACCAGTATTTGAACCATAGACTTTTTCTCCTGGTTTATTTCCCATTAACTAGTTACTTCATCCTGTGGCAACTGCGCCTTCTTTGCTTGCCTGTGCTCTCGAGATGCCTTCTGTCGTTCGGCGATCGCTTCTCGTATCTCCTTATTCCACCAGGTTTTCGGTTTCTTTTTTCCTTTCCAATGAACATGTTGGTTCTCTTTCCGTATTTCTGTCTTTATTACACTTATAAGCTCACCATATTCCCACTCTTTACTTGGCTATTTGTTAAGTTCTTCCTCAACTCTAGTGACTGTATTTGCGATTTGTTCAGTGTTCAAATTTGGACTGGCCATTTTGCTCTCCTTGCTCTCTTTCCCAACTACATATTCCATTTCCAATATGATGCGTTTATGGTCACTCCCTTTACTGTTAAACTCTTCCTCATCGATGACCATTTCTCTCAACTTATCATGATTTCCTTCTGTCATCAGACAGTAATCAATGGTTGATTGCCGGTTTCCCACATCCCACGTGATCTGTCCTTCACACTTAGGCCCTGTATTAACGATCACGAGGTTATTTTGCTCACAAAGGTCCAGCATTGACTTCCCGTTATTGTCGGTATAGCCATCTAAATCCTGTATGTGGGCATTCATGTCACCTAATAGGACAATTTCAGCACCACTCCCGAAACCCTTAATATCAGCGCTTATGGATTCCACTAACTCTTTATTCTTCTCTGACCAATTTTTGCCGGTCCACAAGTAGGTAACGCCCAGCCAAGTTTCTTTCCCACTCATTGTACCTGATAACCAAAGATGCTCTTGACATTGTGAATTTACTCTTTTCCACTTGGCTCCCTGAGGGATGAGCGTTCCGACTCCCCCTCCCTTTCTTTCCGACTTAGTTCTGTTGCACCCTTCCCAAACATAATTGTCAATAACTGGTGGCTCTTCTGAGTCTCTAAGGCGCGTTTCGGTAACCGCATACACCCCTATTTGTTCTCTGTGTAACTGCTCCTCAATCTCTGCCCACTTTTCCTTTCTTCTGCCGCCCTCCATGTTTATGTAACCTATTGCATGGCGATCTCTTTTTCTTGTTTTCCTCCTTTTTCTATTATCGACGGCGATGCTCTTCTGATGTTCTCCTAGGGGACCTTCTTCAATACTATCTACTCTGACCTCCTGAGCGCCCGCGGGCCCCCTAAAAAAGCAACAGCGCGACCACCAAGTCACCAGCCCACTTCTCGTGCTAACCTGTAATTGAAGTGGATCCCGTCTCGTTTAAAACCACCGCAACTTCTCACTTCCCTGTTTACTTCGACAACCTCGCAGCCTTTCTCTCGGCTCATTTTCCATATTGCCTCATTAGCAGCCACTACGGCTACGGCGGCGTAGGCGGTGTAGGAGCGGCATAGGCGAGCGCCATCTGGAGGCATTGCAAGGAACTGGGCGCACCACTCCGTCGCCCCCGAGGTACTCACGAGCCGGCACCTGCAAATGGCGGACTCCGTTGGCGGTCCATCAATGGTGAAGCGCTGGGAAATCCGTTTGTTTGAGTTTTCGCGTAACCTAGTTAAGTTCCCTCGAATTGTAAAATTGCCATCCGTCACTATCATGTCTGTCGGTTTGTGTGTATGTCGTACGTTACGATTTTTCGGCGTATTTCAGATTGAGGCATTGAATTCAGTCGCCTTTTTGCGCCAAATGGAGGACCTTGGTATGGCTGGTTTGAAAATCCTTTCGTCTAAACACCGTCCGACGCCGGGTTCCGACACCAGGTTTTATGGGACACCGGGCCCTTAACGCTATCGCGTTAAGGTTGGCTCACGCAGCTTGTTAGGAGTACGTATAGCTGGCGTGAACGTAGCACATTATTTATCGACGACTGGTCATGAATTGGATCATTCCTATATCGCATACGGAACGCTTATGTTGTAGTTCGAACACGTTCCCAGTTGCTCAAGTCGTCTACGTATCCATATTTCAACAGGCAGAAAATTTACAATTTGGGCACATACCAAGAGGATTGTGCTCTATCCTCGTCGATACCATAACCAGCAGATACCCAGTGGTCAAAGTTGAATCGCCTCCAGTTTGATATTGTGATCGGTAGGCTGACGATCATTGAGGCTAGGCGAAATTGGTAAATAAAGGCTACACTTCATCACCGAATGTACACCGAGCGATCGTTTCAGAGTTTGACTTTGGTCTTAGCCAGTCATCACTGACATTAGCCGCTAAAGAAAACAGTGAATGGATTGCGGCATGGGACGCCCAAACTGTGTAGTCATTTTGTATAGAATTTTTTTTTCACTGATATATAGGGTGGCATTAATTGGCATTAATCAACTCGCAATGTTCCTACACCGGCTGGCAGTGGACGTTTTTTTTTCTAAGCATCTGAAGTACAAAACGATTTCAACGAAAGGTTTTTTTCACGGCACCCACATACTTCCCATGTTTATATATTCCGACATTTGTCCGCAATATATAGACTTGTAAGCTATATATAGAATATCACTCCTAGTTCTCATCATCGTGTACATATAGCGTAGCTGCACGGTTAAAAGAAGGACACGTTTTGGGGGTAAAAAAAAAAGAGGCACCGGTAGCGATTTTTCGCCGCAACCTCCGCTACTGTTACGGCAACGCCGGTATTTTTTTGTGGGGTTTAATTTATGCGTGAATTGCCAGACATACCACTCAGGTCTACGACCGAATGAGTTATGTCAGCAACCACCGACCGTCATGCTTCTAGCCACTTTAAGCTGGTTTGATGAATGACGCAGCGAAGTTAGCAGCGCCCCACAAGTGCACATCCCACGAACTGGAGCTATGCTCCGGGCAGGGGAGACACTTGTACCCTTTATGGGGTGGGTCTCCGCCGGTGGTGGGATTCGAACCCGTCACCTCCCGAAGCCAAGGCCGGCGCACTAACCACTGCGCCACGACTTCGGTGACATTTGGAAGGTTAACATCGTGTTTTGTGAGAGGGAACACTTTCTCCTCCTTACGTACTCTGGAATCCAATTGTTCCCTCCTCGCCTGAGGCAAAGCTGCCCTTTTCATGGTGCGACGGCGCATGCGCCCAGGCCTAGCGGATTGGTCGCGAAAATCTTGGAAGGGTCGTGCGCGACCCCGCGTGCCTGGAAGTCCCCTGTAAAAGAAAAAAAAAAGCAGTAAGCGCTCGGACGCACGCCGCTACAAACGCTCGTGTCATGTATTGCCTTGAAACTCCACTGGCAGCTCTTCAGCGTCAGCTCGGTGCCGAAAACATGTGTAGCTTAAGACTGCAAGTCAACTTTTAAACAGACAGCGACTAGGTTTTCGTATGGACTGCGCGGTGAGGCTACGTTGTTGCCGCCCTTCATTGATGGCTGGCCAATTCATTAACGTAAAGCCCTTGTGTTAGACTTGGGCAACGCTTTAAAACAACACGTTGACGACGAAATCTTGTTGCAAGGTCGGCCCTCACATGCTGGTGGTGGCAGCGCGCGTCTTCACGTACTCATTCAAGGCGCGGTAAGACTGAGTCGATACGAAACCGACAAGACGCTCACGAACACGATTGACCGAATGTTGAGTACAATGCGTCATTGAAAGCACAATATCATATCAGGCCGAACAGGACGCAACCGACGAGCGCGAGTTGCCGCACTGCGACGGGCATTCTTGTCAACAGCACCGAGAAAATCAGTGCGCCGGCCATCGTTCGACCGAAGCCTAAGCGATCGGCTAGCAAACTGACGACGCGAAATGGCGACAGCGCCTTGGCTTGTATATCTAATTAATCGCCGTAAAAGTGTGGCAAAAGATGCCTAAAAGTTGAAATGCACAAGATTCAACCCTCCCACGCCCTCCGTGCACATGAAGTTTGAGTCAATGCTGATGCGAATGTTAAGCCTAATGATGTCGTGCTTGTGCACCCACTTTTGGTGGACTTGAGCTGAAAGGGAAGCAGTATTATCGAATCAAACAGCTTTTATAGCTCAGTGCTGTCGTTCGCGATGAGAAATCGACTACACTGCACTTAGCAAGGCGCGTATACACTACAAGCGGCAAGCGGTGACACAGCGTTGTGCCAACATCTGTACGCCACCGTTTCTGTATGTGTCCGGTCGCATTCCCTACGGAGACCGTTGGGCCTATACTTGTAGTTATGCCGACAGATTTGTCAATTCCAGAGATGCACTGTTTGCCTCTGCGTCAAGCGAGAAACAAGAGCCGGTGCATTTGGTATACAGCAGAAGAAACAACTGCCTCTCTCAGTTGTACAATCTGTGTCAGCGATGGCATCCAACTTTACGCGAGAGAACAACACGGTCTGCAAATGAGCACTCAATTTATGCGAGCACACTTTTCGCTAAATATATTTCCTGGTACGCACACTCTTAAGTATGATGGAGTTCAAAAAAGCGAGAATCAGAAATAAATTAACAGCCCGTAATATGTTATCTGGGTCACACACACGAAACATTTTAACACCCTTAAGGGTGTAAATCAGTTTGTCGCCAGACGAACACCCTAACGGTGCTGTTGTATACACCCTACAGTTGGGACGCAATTATAGCACCCTAGAGAAAGGGTGTCCAACAAAATAAATTTAGGGTGTAAGGGTGCTAGTCTAAATTAACACCCATCTATGTGGGTGTTGGAATGGTGTACACCCTTTTATTTCTAGCGTGTATGTAAGGCAGGTTCGGCAGTACACGCCTTCAATTACTACTATGTACAGCGATCCACGCGTAACTCTAGCATGTGCCAGAAGGTTCAAGTTCGGCTACCAAACACACTGTCCAATAGCCGGCCTTCAAGCTTCGATAGGCATACACAACACCTATATGTGTGGATCACATTACATATTAGTAATTCATAGTGTATATTGCAAAACCTGTCTTCGCTGCACAAATACAACCTAGCAAATCTGACACTTTTCAGCATGTATATCAACACCAAGTTATCACGATTTCCAGATCCAGATAACATGCAACACAGACTGGTAGGATATATGCTGCATTTTCAAGAAAAATGTTAATATATTTATTGCATGCTGCTTGGTTCTTTTCTTACTATAATTAAAAATACTGAATATTTCACTGTTACTACTGTTTGGGGGCAGTAGGAGGCCTGATAAAAACGAACCACTTTTGATTAAACGATTTCGCTGAGCACAAAAGGAGGACAATGTTTTGGGATACATAGTAAATTTCAAAATTATTTGCACTTAGATGCGGTAATACAAAATTAGGGCTTGCTGTAGCATGTGAGTATGCAAGTTAGCAAATATGGTTTATTAAATCATCCATACTCTGGTTACTAAAAGCACACAGCACAGGCAGTCATGCATAAGTTCAAGTCAAATATCACACTGTTAACATTTGTCAGCATGAAATGGTCATATCAAACATTATAAATATACTGAACAAGGGTGGTTTCTTGGGATAGTTGGCAATTCATGATAAAAAATTACGTACAGCGGGAAGGACCAGGACTGCGAGAGACGACATGCACTGCGCTGACTTCCAACAATATTTTGTGGTATTGCCACATTGTGTGTGTGTGTGTGTGTGTATATATATATATATATATATATATATATATATATATATATATATATATACACGCAGGAAAGAGACGACGAACTTTTTGGAAGACTTCTTTTACTTAACGTTTTCGGCTGGTGGACCAGCCTTCGTCAGGTCTGTACTCTGACGAAGGCTGGTCCACCAGCCGAAAACGTTAAGTAAAAGAAGTCTTCCAAAAAGTTCGTCGTCTCTTTCCTGCGTATGCTACGTCGGGTCCTGCGTGCTGAACTTTGAAGAAAACCCCTATATATATATATATATATATATATATATATATATATATATATATATATATATATATATATATATGTGTGTGTACGAGAACGAGCATGCGCAGAGAATGAAACGGAGTCACAAGGGATGTCTAACAGCAAGTCATTGTACTAAGAACACGGTCACCTAAAAAAAAAACTACGGTTTCTGTCTGTTGAGATACAAGACTTGATTAGGGACTAGGGGTCAGCGCAATAGGGGGGGCACTAACGCCCACACTATTAAGCTTTCTGGTGAAATCAGCTTCTATGATTTCCCAGATGAGCTGTCTTGCTAAAACTTCCGTATCATTAAGAGGGGCACGCAGCCGCAGTCCCGGCAATGGATGCCCAAGTTGCCTTGAACAGTGTTAAGGACATTGTTATGGTCTTCTCTTAAACGATCGCTTAAGTACCTGTCTGTTTGTCCAACAAATTTACTGCCGCAAACCAGGGGAATTTGGTAAACCACATTCGTTGCGCATGTCACAAAACGTTTTCTGTGCCTGACAGAGCAACAATTCTGAGGCGATTTAGGCGTGTTTACACGCTTACAGAGCCTTGCTTGCTTTTCCGTCGCTGAGAAAACGACTGTGATTCCTGCATGTTGCCCATTCTTCTTTAGTCTGTGGGGGACATCATGCAAATACGGTAGAACTGCAAAGCTTTGTCTTGCAACCGGCTGGTTAATTGACTGAGCAGGCTCATCACGTTTTGTGCCCCTCAGAAGCTCTTCCACTATTGCTGAAATTAAGGCCAAAGGTCCCTATTGACGATTCCTTGCACTTTCTAGATCCCAGGCTGCCTTGCAAATAAACATGTGTGCTAGTGCTTCAAACCAAGTAAGAAGTCACTCTTGTCCTTTAACTCCGCACATTCAAAGCTCGTTAAACGAGGCATTGTAAAGTTTTTCTCGTTAACAGCCTCAACAAATCTTGCTCACACGAGATGGAACATAATCTTGCCGCAGAGTTTGATCACTTTTCTTGGGTTGGCTACCCTTTGGCCTTAATTTCAACCATAGCGGAACAGCTTCTGAAGTGCACAACATGTCATGAGCCCACTCAGTCAAGGAACTAGCCGGTTGAAAGACAGGTTTGCAGTACTACCGTACGTGCATGATGTCTCCCATAGGCTAAAGAAGATTGGGCAACGTGCAGGAATCAGTCCTTTGCTCAGCCCCGGAAAAGCTGGCAGGGCTCTGTAAGCGTGTAAAGGCGCCTAAACCGCGCCGGAGTTGTTGCTCTGTCGGGCACAGAAAACGTATTGTGATATGTGCAATAATGCGGTTTACCAAATTCTCCTGTTTTGAGGCAGTAAATATCTTGGACAGACAGGCAGGTGCCTAAATGATCTTTTAGGAGAGCACTATAACAACGTCCATAACACTTCAAGGCCACTTGGCCATCCATTGCCAGGACTGCAGCTGCATGCCCCTCTTTGAAGATACCGAAGTTTTAGCCAGACACAGCTCACCCAGTAAATTATTGAAGCTAATTTCACCAGAAAACTGGGTAATGTGTGCGTTAGGACCCCCTCTGTCACACTGACCCCTAGTCAAGTCTTGTATCTCAACAGAGAAATTGTGATGTTAATTTTTTTCAAGTGACCATGTTCTTGGTACAATGACTTGCTGCTAGAACACCCCTTGTGACTGCCTTTCATTTTCTGCGCATGGCCCCTCTTGCATATATACACACGATGTGGTAGCGCCAGAAAATATTGTTGGAAGTCAGCGCAGTGTATGTCGTCTCTCGCAGTCTTTCTCCTTTATGCTGTACGTCATTTTTTTATCATACTGAACAGTGTATATTAATTGATTCAAAATCAGAAAAAATATGGTACACATTTGAGCTGCAAAAATGCAATTGATGCAGCAAACGGCATTTAGCATTCAAAAAGCAAAAAAGAATACTGTTTACAGTTAACCATGAGATGCAGGAACTCCATTCTCTGAGCATCTTGACCAATAAGTGCAGCGCATGGCATCGCTGGAATCTTGCATTCTGCATTAGCAAAATAAGAGAATCATGAGAGTTCAGTCTGCGCAATTATGTATGTACACTGCGGAAAATTTGATAAGGCAACAAGCTCCTTAAAGTAACAAACTTAATGTGACGGTACAATGCACAGCTCAGGCAACTGGGCAAGACAAGTGAAAGGTAGGAGAAATTTCTATTTTGCAAACTTAGGAATTGCGTGTTACTGTGAGCACTAAACCACTATGTCATGTGAATACAACATGGCACATACAGCAGCAAAAGCAAATTAATGTAAAGTAGCCTTTTCACCATAGAAAATAAGAGAAAATTTTAAGAGACAACCGATGACATCTCTCAACAACAGACATTTGTCCAGGGGTGTGTATGTGACCTTAATATGAAATTGACATTATGAAATCTGCAATATATCTGTGCATTACACTTTATAAGTACTGCAGCTGACAACCTTACGGGATATGGCACATTAAGACTGAGATGCACAAGAGATGAAAAAAACTATTTTTACACATTATTACACTAGGAGACAAAGCGTACTGTTTTACAGAGTGTACACAAAATGAAAGTGAGGAAACCTCCACTGCAAGTCTCATTTGCCCTGCAATACATGCATCCAGCCCAATGATCGCCAACTCTCTAATGCAGTTTATTAGACCCTTTCTGTATCCTAAAATTTATTGTGTATTTCTTATTTACTAATTTAGTAAGAATTGGCATTTCGGCATACTTTCTGGAAAATTTAGCACGTGTCAGCTATTTCCCTTAGAGCACGCCCCCTTCTTTCAATGGGTTAGCTTGGCAACACTAACAAGTAGTATTCCCTTATTTAAACTTATGATCCTTCCTCATGCTCTAAACTGTGATGCCCCTCCTACAAAGTTTATGTTACTCTGCGACTATTTACATGGTCCTTCTTCATGTAGCCTCTCAACTAGAGCCTGAAATTTCTTGTCTCCTAAAAGAATCATCTTTCCCCCCGAAACATATTGCACGGTTACCCCTCAGAGGGGTGGCGGGGGGGATTGGATATAGGTGTTCACATATTCAATGAACCTCAGAGCCACAAGCATTTCTCATCCTGTGTTGCCACTACCCACGTGAGTCGCAATGGTTGTAAATTGACTATTGGCTACCCGCCCTCTCTCGCTTAAAAGCACATTTTGCCACAAGGAACATGACCACACATGACCACAATGACCACAAGCATTGCATTTGATTAAATGAGTGCTGCTCTGCATGTTTTTTTTCTTGTTCATAATGGCTAGGTTCAACATGGTCAAGTTGTCTGAAAACTGTCAAGCCCCAACCAATACATAGCTTCAAATTTATGAAGCATTCATTTTTCAAGACTTTTCCCAAATTAAGCATTCGGCAAATTTTCATCATGCAAAGGAGGAAAGGTTGTACTTAGAGACAATGATAGGCCTGCTATATCCTGCAAAACAAAAGGTGCTTACAGTTTTCATAAGCAGCTGGCTCAGCACAAGAAATGGGTGTATTGCATGCGGAAATGTTATTAACGCCCACGAGAAGTCCTGGTTTCTTGTAATTTCTTCAAATCCCTTGCAGTCTAGATTGCCATTCGGCATATTTTGATATTGATGTTACATATTCAATATAATCAGCTCAACGTTTATGGTTTTGAGAATTATATGGGAATAAATTAAATGTAAAAGAGTGTAACACAAAGAGCAAATAAGAAGCTCATTGCAGAGAGTGAACAAATATTCATTTCCTGCAAATAAATTGGTAGCAGGAAGGCCATACGAAATTAGCACTGAATGCACAATGGCGCTGCAATGCCCCATTCTGTGAATATTCTTGCACAAAGAAAATACTGATTATGAAAGCCCATCAAGAAAATGCAAGTGTATACTTTGGATCAGCAGTCATACCTGCAGTATGCACTTTACCATCGGCAATATTTAAAACCGCACACAACTGCACATGATATCAAGCTTACGCCGCCAAGGAGCCTCAGTTTTAAATTATAACTTGACTTATTATATTACTCTATACACCTATATCTACTTACAATGTTGTCTTCCAAACTGCTTCCAAGAAGACATCAACCATCTGTCTGAAGGCGAATGCAAGTGGCTTGCTCTTGATGGAGGGCACCAAGGCTGGGCATTGTGAAACTGCTGATATCTGCATGACCTGCGAGAAACGACGCTCTATAAGTTCAAGATAAACAAGTGCTATTAGAACAAAAGACAAGATCACTGGCAATGAGCCTCGTTTTGGTTTGCATGAGAAAAGCCAAAAATATGGACTTTGTGCTGCCTACTGAAAAAGAAGCAAACATCCTTCCAGATGCTGCAGTCATGCATTAAGATTGTCACACAGCTGCATGTCTGTATGCTCAATGCTGTTGTCGCTACTGAGCCAGCATGCTTTGCATAGCTTATTAATTCAAGTTATATAGATTATTGTATTTTCTTGCCAATTTTCGGCAGACAGCACCAGCAAAGTAGCAGCTCATTTACACACATACTACCTTGTGAGGAGCGAATTCACACACGCACGCATGCGCGTGCGCACACACAACACACAAGCCTCTACCACATGAGCAGCTTCCCACGCTTGACACACAGCACTTTTTATCCTTTGACACTCCTATTGCTAAGGCATTAAAAAGCCTTTGTGTGACCAACCCCAAACTCCTCAAGCTACACTTCCAGCTTAAACCCTTTCTCAACAGCCAGGACAAGCCTTCTAGCTTCCCCAGTGCTCCAAACTGTAGTTACGAATTTCAATAGGGCTATAGGCGACAGCTGTCGAAGGGCACGCAAACTACCCGAGAGACCTAAAGCTTTAATATGATGCCTCTAAAGCACAACACTTCAAGTTTTCAAAATTCATTAAAGCCCCTGAAGACAATTGCTATATACGTAGAACGCCTCGAATAACCTGTCATTAACAATTTCAGCGGTTGTCTGCATCAACGGAAATGTGGGCTAATGGGAAATCCACGTCTTTAAAATCAGAATTAGTGTAATGGCGAAACACTACCAGATTCCTTAATCATTTATTCATGCTCTGGATGTAACGTTCGTTTTACAATAACAATCAAGGATATCGATTCATCACGGCGTGGAAGAAAAAAGGACGAAGCGTATACCTGACGCCTTCCCACCGGTCCTCCCGAGAAACGTCCCCTCATACAGCAGTTGTCCAGGGTGGCTTGAAACCAAACTGGAAGAGTTTATTGCGAGTAAAACTCTACCGGCGTTATGCATTACATACGCACACACACACAAATATACGCACTCTCAATGCGCAGACACAAATGCGCGCACGCGCACATTGATAAACACAAACAAGCAGACATACATGTGGGCAGACACGCTAACACGTGCACGCACACACAGCGACCCACAAACACAGTCACAAAACACGCACGCACTAGACACACGCAAACACGCCGCCCCATACAAACCGGCATGTACGCGCGCGCACATGCACACACACAACATACACACACAGTGAGCCTAGCGCGCGCGCACACACACACATACACACACACAAAGCGAGCTGAGCGCACGCACGCACGCACACACACACACATACCAATCGAGCCGAGCGCGAGCACGCACACACGCTGAAAAAGCGAGCAAAACATGCTGAAGGCGTCCGGCAAGCAGCAACACGCGACCGCATCAGGGAGAACCAATACCGCGCCGGTTCTTTCGAAAGGTGGCAAAGCCAGTCGTGCTTTTTCTACGCTACGCAAAAGTGGTTGACCACATTTAACTGAAGTGCGAACGACCGTATTACAAGAAGCCGCATTCAAAGCACAAGAGAACCACATCTATGAACGTTCAAGCGCTGAGAAACAAAGCGTAACTATGCAGGCGCACCACGCCCGATGTAGGTTTGACAAACATTAGTCAAACGGGGGGCGATTAAGGTAGTTAACTTGCCCTACTAGGAGTGCAGCTGCTCTTGCTCGTACATTAGTGAATTATGCTACGAGATCACAGTGAGATTCTTCTAGAGCGAACAAAACAAATACCAAATAAACGGGCACTTGCCTGAAATTTCCATTATGCCAGTACTACCGACCGGTCACGTTGTAAGTTCTCATTTCAGCCTTCGTGGATCCATCTTCCAGTGCGTACGAGTGCTTTGCTTTGAAGTGGGGCACGAGTAATACACAAAGCACGCGCCAGATCTTTTTTCTACACCGCGCAAAACGAATCACATGTTTAAAATTATTTCGCACAGCGCAAGACGCGAACACAGGCAGCATGGAGGACAGGCAGCAAGAAAATGCCATAATGGCGCACCTTCCGCCTTCCCATCCTGCCCCGCGCTGAAGTGACAGTACAGCGTCGTTCCGTCACTTCCGGTCGCTTTTCATTGGGGAGGGGACGGCGCGCAAATTGAACGCTTATTCTGACAGGTTTCCTTGCTCGCATGGCCGCCTGTTTGCTGCTGCTTCGTTGTGGTCTCTAACTCGAGCGGTGAGGCGGGTAGTTGCTACTACGTTTCGTGCCGAGCATTTTTTGGGGGGAGGGGGGCCGCAGTCTGTGCTGCAGCACTGAGGGTACAGTACACAAATCGGGACCGTGAGCGAGACGATCGGCGCTCTTCTGCTGATGCGATTAGATTGTTCACTGCGTCCGAACGAAGCAACCTTGCGAGGTCATGGCGTAGTTTCAGCGATATCCTGGCTCGATAAAGACGCTCACATCTTCGCCGTGCGACAGCGACGCATAAACATTCATGAGGAGACTGAAGACTGCGTTTGCAAGAGCGTATGCTGTGGATAAGCGTTGTGGGCAGCCACAGGAAAAGCTATAAAAAAGATATGGTTAGGCCCTCGTTAATACTGGCGTAATCACTTTTGTCATACAGTGTGAGGATCTTTGTGGTTTTTCTGCTTTTAAGTATGTCGCAAGAAAATGTGGAGTGCACAGTCATGTGATCACTAAGGCCATGCAGGCAGGTGACAGGGGAGAAGTTTTCAGCATGGGTAGTTAGAAGAATGATCTGTGATGCGGGTTGCCCGGGTCACCAATTGTGACAAACCAATTGTGAGGCATACATTTACAAATTCGCTACCGGCGCTATTTTTTGATAACATGGAAGCAGGATCGGACCAGTCAACCGAAGGGAAATTGAAGTCTCCAAAAAGAAGAATCGGACTGTTAGGGTATCTCACTTTTAATGTGCTTAAGGCATCGTGAAGTAGTTGCATAAAGGAGCTGTCACTGTTAGGGGCATGATAACAGACACCAATGAGAACGCATGGATGAGCAGCCCTGCAACTGAGCCAAATCATTCCCAATGGAGACAGAATTTTCACAGGCGAACACCGTAGATTACAGTTAGTGGCAATAAGTGGCAATTTCACTCACATGCTCTCATGCTTGTATGCACAGTATGGTCTTGTGCTGCTAACATTTTCTTTCCACCATAAACGATTATTCTTATTTAAACAAACACCATATTTTAATGCCTGGGCTGCATAAAACCCCAAACGTCATGGTGATAGCGCTAAAACACGACATCTTGATTCGTTTGCAAAGCATCACATCAGTTAATTTAAACTGGTGTCTGTGGCACTTGGCAATTTATAACACTACCACACTACTCAATAAATAGAACTTTCTCATGCAATCCCACAATACTTTGTGGGTGCGCTGTGTGCTTTGAGTAAAACGTGTGTGTCGAACATGCTGGCATATATGGCGTGTACTTTGAAAAACAGTCACACTGTTCACCGCTTTGTCAGTCACATGTTGAGCACTACACAACAAAAAAAGATTTTTGCCTATACCACCGTCTCTTTCATGAGAAAGCTAAGATGTACTAAGATTGAATTTATAGCCTTGGTACTTCCAATATTGCATAAATGTGCAGCAATCCATCAAAGCTATGAAGTAGCTCGCAATATATTATTTTCATTGAGAGCATTAATCATAAGTGAAGCCCGTTGCTGCTCAGTGGCGAATAGTTTTTTGAAAGTGGCTCTAGTCGGCTGTACATCAAAAGTTAGTAGGGCCTTTTTCTTAAGTTTTGGGGCACAGGATAAACAGCTGCACGGTTCATGCATTAAATCACCACTCACGGCTAATATCACAAGAAGCCAAAAAACGCTGATGTCAAGGACTACATAGGGAAATTACTTGTGCTTAATAAATGAAATAAAACAACGATATATTTATGTAGATTAAAGTGGATGAAGAAAGAACTTGCCGCAGGTGGGGAGCTATCCCACAACCTTCGCATTACGCGTGCGATGCTCAACCAATTGAGCTACTGCGGTGCCGTTTCCCCTTCCATCTTTTTTTTTTTTTGGGGGGGGGGGGGCATTTATGTTTTACTACTAGAACTAACCCTGGGAGTGTTAGCCAATGCCACCACTGACAAACTCTGGCAGAGGGTGTGGAACATCCTTTCTGCTGCAGGCGTCACAAGAATGTGATCTTTTTGGGTGAACGCAACCGGTCAGTGTTTGTCGGCTTTGTCGCTAGCGTGATGCCTGTCTCGGTGGTGTACACACACTTACATAAGCCCTTTTGCGACCACTGGTGGCGCTTGCATGCCAGAGAAAGGTCTAGCGCCCTGACCGAGGTGGAATGTAGTTGAGCACAATCAACACATTTTTACCATAATTTCACTTATTGGTTGCCGACTAAAACTGTGGGAGCTTGAAATTATCCAGGTCTGTTAACAGTTGGTTACTTTCAATGAGTAGATATATCTAGTTCAATCATGTTTCACAGCCATGAAGTCTATTACAGACTATATCTTGTAAAGGAACATCTCATGCAATCATGAATTTTTCGAGCAGGCACTAAATTATGTTACCTGTGGCACAGAACATCCCCTTCTGTCATATTTTTTAAAAATACATCCTTGTCACAATAACTGCGTAGCCAGTGTAAGAATGCAAATATATCTCACTGAAAAGATGCAAACAAAATGTGCACTTTTGTGTCCATGTATACTTCTGAAGCTGAATGTCATAATTCAGCTTACGTTTGCTGTCATAATTTGGAGGCACGGCTCTCACGCAATACTTTCCATTGTATTTCTTCCCATCTTTGACATTTTTAGCTTTTTACTCTGTCTTACTGATGCCACACTGAGGCATTGAAGTTTTTCCATGCTGCGATTACCTTTCTACAATTTCCTATACCTAGCAGTTTCATCACAACTGGTGGACTTCGATCCATTTTACACCATCCTGACTCGGCGGGAGATCGGGCCAACGCCTATGGCCAGTTAAAAAAAAGAAAGTCGCAGCTTCGCCCGAAAGGCGAAACACCGATTGCAATAGCAAATTAGTAGACAGCTACACGAAGTAAGGACAGTAGATTTATAGGCCGTATAAACTTGGAAACATTCGCTTACTAATTGAATTACCAAGAATGGTGGCAGTGCGAACAAGCAATCATGAACACATCCCACTTGATGAGCACGGACACGCTGCAAAACGCTTGGCACTGGTGTCAGCAAGCACGGCAGCACCAGAGAGCGAAGTGACTTTCGTGTGGTCTATCGGTTCGAGGCAGAGCGGCATGTATGAGAGCGGCATGAACACAGCGCGCACAAAGGTATGAGCCGTCTGCAAATCCATTTCAAGATACGGTGTGCGGCTGTGTGCGACCGTGCAAAGTCCACACTTTATTGGCAGAGTCGACGCCCCGCCTCCCTCGCTCCCGTGCTGCCTCTCCGCTTTCCTTCATATACACCATAGAGTTTATAAACATACCCTATAGGGAAATGTGGCGCTAGTGTCTATGGGGGCTCTCATGAGCGCGCCTCAACTTACATGGGAATGATGGGAAGTACAGGTTTCGGATTGACTTCGATCTTTAGACCGGCTGCGTTTAAACAAAGTTATTATCAAATATTATCGCGCAAAATTGAAATTTATTTCTGCAGTATCTTATATAATGCACAGCACGTTACATAAACATTGTATCACTTTGAGATTGAAGCACGGTTTGCCACCAGGGCACACCAGGGTATGCATTCCTCTGCAATTCTGTTCCCGATATAGCGCCAGAGAAGAATTATTTATTTATTTTCACAAAAGCAATAACAACCCAGCATGTGCTTATGCAAAAAATACTCATCAAATGTTTATGGAAATAAAAATATTGTGTTGAGAAAAGTGTTTTGTCTTTGAGAGACATGCTGCAAGTGTCGTCTGCTATGACGCCTGCGAAGGCGGGAAAAGAACTTTTCTCGCATACGGTAGGCACTTGCGAACTCTGCCACTCTTTCTAAAGGCTACGTTGGATATGTCACCATCGCTGAACGTCTCTTAGGCACATCTGCTGCAGTGCTAGCAGGGACGCTTTTAACCTCCTACGAGTACGCTTCATTTTATTGTATGTTGACCTAGCGCTTCTAGCGAAGCGCGCGCGAGCTGCTGTTATGTCGTGGCTTAAAGGGAAGCTGAAACACTTTTCGAAAAAAAAATGAGTTCTCTGCGCCATTCTACAGTTTTGAGTCCCCTGAACACGAATATCTCGTTCAAAAAGGGCGGAAACAAGCGCAAGCGGCTGCTTTTTCATGAAAACGCGCACCAGCGCCTCAGGGTATCGCGCGAACGCCGCTGTTGCCCGTGATTGGTCGGAGCCGCTGTGACGTCTATGGCGGCAGTCGCCAGTCGGCGCCGCCGCATGCCGCCGTTTCAGAGCGTAGCCGCGTAGCACGCTGTTCTGTTCTGGCTTCATAGCTGAGTTGTAAGCATTATGGAACGTTCCCGCTGTCTCAGACAGCTTGTTTTTTCGCCGTACATGTTCGAACCGACAGCCGCTACGGAAAACGATGGCGGCAACGGCGGCAACGACGATGTTGAGTGTGCCAAAAGCGAGAGCGATGTGTGCACCTTCTCGCGCGTTGGAAATCTTAGCTGTTACGTATGCTTTTTTTTCATGTAGCTGCACGTTCCAATGACAGGAGAAAAAATGCGCTAAAGTGTCACTGGGAACTTGCTGCTGGAAGAATGCCGAAGCACTAACTTCTCATTAGATTGTAAACACGGGTACAATTCCGCGATGTCAAGCACCTTGCCGCTGCTTGTCTAAAGCCCCGTGGTTTTCTGAGCGTTGATACACTATCGCGAACATAAGTGCCGCGTTTCAAAGCGCGCACATGCAGTGCTGCGAGGTACAGTCATGGAAGTTGCTTGTCATACACATCCAGATCGAGATGGTCAGGGGGATTATGTGTGCAATATTCAGAATATGGTTCGACGACTTTGCGATCTGTGCTGCAATTAAAGAATGCCGAAAAGAAAATTGATTTAAAAGAACGTATTAGCAGCCGTATAAGTACACGGATTGTTTCTAAGGATTAATTGTTTTTTTTTTCATTCCGAACTGAGCTTATATATGAAAAGCTTTCTCAAAAATCGGGTCATGAAACACCGAACTTTTTCTAAGTGCGATCGCAGCCACTGCAAGAAGTATCTCAAGCCTCCACAGCGTTGCACCTGATGTATGAAACGGAGTATAGCAACGCCAGCAACAACGCGTTTCCGCATTTGTCGTAAGGCTACCCGGCTATCGCGGAAATGGTCCGAGCACAGCACAGTTGATTTCGTCGGCACGAACTTATCTCTCCTCACCGCACTGCGCTGCAAGCTTCTTGTCCTTCGGTAACCTGTGAAACACCACATCGTCTCGCCCGCCTGTGTTCGCGCAGCCGAATGCTGCACAGAACGAGGGCATGTTGGGCGCCCTTGGCTGTAGGCACTCACGCAGCACAGAAGGAAAGAACAGTTTACGAAAATCGCAAAACAAACGTGAGCGACGGCGGCGGCAGATCTCTCGTAGCGTCGTTCAGTAAAGGGCAGGACGGAATGAGGCATGCCAGCGCATGCCAGCACGCCGGTCCGGCAGCTCGGTGCCCGCCAGTGACGTCACTCTCGCCGGTTCTCTCCTCTGGCAACCACCTCACCCGGCGCTCCGGGAAGCGATGGGGGCGTGTCCGCGGGGGTGATTTAGAAAGTGATTTCCGCCCCTTATATTAACAAAACGAAGAAAAAAATTTCGGAACCGTAAATTATTAAGTCTGTTCTTCCCAATCCCAGCAATTCATGGAAATTGAAAACCGTTTCAGCTTCCCTTTAAGGCCAAGATATAGTCAGGCGTTCTCGGCGCGCCAGGCCGCGGCAGGCGAAGTCGGATACGCTGCGCTAGCGACGCCAGGGGTGCAAGAAATTTGCTTCCTCTAGAGTTCGGCGTGCGCGCGCAGCTCGAAGCTGGCACCATCTGTGCGTCTGGGAGCGCAACTTCACCGCCGCGGCGAACAGCTGTTTACATGGCGCATGCGCGTCTTGCATATACCCACGCCGTTCGGGTAGCGCGCGCGCTTTTCGTTCCGCGCGCTGTTTTTGCGCTAAAATGAAAACGTTTGCGGGATAGCGTTAACTTGTCCTGACAGCCAGAAAAAAAAAACATAAGGTTTTACTTGCGAAAACCACTTTCTTTCTGACCTGGGGTTCTTTAACGTGTACCTAAATCTAAGCACACGGGTGTTTTTCGCATTTCGCCCCCATCGAAATGCGGCCGCCGTGCCTGACAGCCAGAACATCGCACTCATATTGCTAGTATTTCGGCTACGTCAAAAACGGAAGCGGACCATGTATGTACATGCGAAAGCTATTCGACAAGCGCCCTCAACTCGGCGACTACCACCAGCTAGTACAGGAGCTGCGAAATGCAGCTTACCTGTGGCGAGACCACACTGCTTTCGTACAGCTTCCCACGCGTTGTTCTTGCGCTCTGTGTCGCGGTAGTCCATGCGTCTCACATCGTATACACATGGGCGGTTGCAAATCGCTTCAAGCAGGCGTCCTCACTCACGCTGTCATCCCACACGGATGTTGAAAAAACCACAGCCGCACTGTCAGTACGCGCACCGCAGGCCGCCATTCTGCCTTCTGCTCGCTGCCGCTGCAGCGCGCAGAGCATTCTGGTCTAGCGGCAGCCGCGTGAAATAGAACACGCTCTATTTCCGCGCCGGCGGCGTTGTGCTCGCCAAGCGCGCCTGGGCACGCCGGCTACGCCGGACTATATCTTGCGCTTTATCTCTTACCCGTTTAGCGACAGCAGACTACAGCCAGGAAGCAGCAACCTTTCCTACCACAAGTAAGTTTGTGTTCTCAAATGTCTTGAAACGCATTTGAATAGGCACACAAAAAGAGAAATGCGTAATGAAGCCCTAAATAAAATTCTACTTCGAAGACGCAAGAAGTGTCACTAGGTAGTAAAGAAAATGCGTTATGCAAGAAGTCTGCGGTATTTTCATTGTATTCTGCATCACTATTAGTTAAATGTTACTGGCAGGTTATTAAAATACCAGCACATGTCTCGAGCTAAACTTAACAGAATAAAGGCTAGCAATGCAAATATAAACATATACAAGAAGACAAAGAGCTGTAGCAAAGGAATAAGTTGCATCTACATACTGACCACGCAAGGTGCGACTGAACGAAAGATGTTAGCTACAACGGTGTCAGAGCAGTGTGGATCAGACACCAAATGGGGAAAACCAATATTCTATTTGAGATTCTGAGAAAAAGATGCGAGTGGTAAGGCCATGTAATGCGTAGGGCATATTACCAGAAGACCGTTAGAGTAATAGAAAGGGGTGCCAGAGCGAAGGAAGCGCAATCGATGACAGCAGAAATGTAGGTGGGCTTGATGAATTGGGAAATTTGTGTGCACAAGGTGTAATCGGCTAGAGCAAGACTGGAGTAATTGGAGATCTCTAGAAGAAAGCCGCATCCTGCAGTGTATATAAAGATAGGCTCATGATGATGAATAACTGCTTGTTGCGCTTGTGTTGAATACACAGGTTCCCAATTGACAATCCCATGCTTCTGCCAAAATGGCTTCAAGTCATGGGCCTGAGAGGATTTGCACCAACCAGATGTCACACTCTATGCTCCACCCACTTCGAGCCATTTAACTTTTGGGGTGGTCTACAACGACGCCGACTGCGCGAAGGAGCAGTGCCGACTTGGTTTCAACCAGCCGCTGACAACACGAAGGTAGAGGTATGTCTGTTTATTTCAACTCTCAATTTATTTTTCACTGCATAGCAGGGAAGTGAACGGTGGGAGATCCCAGAATGTGTCTCCCTCAGATCGTACAGAAACATGGAAAAAAATGCACAAAGAATGTTAACAGCAGCGAAGAGCAAAAGTAAGATGAAAGAGTAAAAATGATGAATACATGTTGCACAATGCAAATGCGCAGCAAAATACAGCAGTCCCATACAGTATGCAGCAACAGTGATTTGACATTGCTGTGATTTTGTCTTGAATACACGGTGTTCATGCGCATGAACTTATGAGGGAATAAACTGCCCGATGGGATCAAGAATAGTGAACGAGTACTGACACTATTTATGTCTCCTTTTCTTTATTTGTAGATGTGTTGCAATCCAAGAACGTAGGCACAAAGCTCCAACTCCTCAGGCACACAACCAAGAACTAAAGGTTTCTTTGCTTTCACCAGTTGTAAACGCATGCCAAATGACGTGTCTTCATAGCGCTGGTAACGTTACAGGAACACCATGTGTAACCTTGCCGGATTTCAAGCTAGTGAAGCGAGTGATTATTGATATATGGATGTACATGAGTCATTTATCAGACACACAAAAGCATTAGCATTCAACGGCCAAAAACATTAACTTATGTCACAGAAGTCTGTATGGTTGTGTGGGCGAAGAATTCAGCAGTAGTTCTGTGAGGTCGCTCAGAATCACATCTAAGAGATAGAGAAATGTATTCTAAATTGCCTCCGACAGCTTGTTTTTGTCAGTAATGTAACTGGTCACATCTAATTGGTTACTTGAAGAATGTAACTGAAATATAGCGAGCATTATCAAGCAAAGGAAATGGTCGCTAAATTACGAAACCACCAGAAAATGGAATTTTATACGCATAATTGGTTACGGACAAGTCTGGCTAAAATGGGGCTAAATGCGCAGGGTGAGTGCTATCCTTTCAGGAGATTGAATAATAAAAGGAATGTGAATGAACCCATAACAATGCAATAGAAGGGTTTTAAAAGAAATGTACAAGCTATGCCACCTGTTTATGTGGCGAGTGAGGCTATATCGTATTGCAAATTTTAGGTGCATATCGAGCTTTACACCCTGATAAGCGTATTGCCAGAAGCAATTATGAAGTTATTTCCAATGCGAACGGAAGGAGCCCCAGGAGCATGTCCGCTGTGTGAGGAAAATATCATAAAAGCGTTACCTCTTTAATAAAGATAAAAGCTTAATTTCATAACTATTTTCACGTTTAAAAATTGTATGCATACATATTTAAGTACGTCATAATGACTGTTCGGTGCCCAATTTGCAACGCTGCACAAAAAAACTAATACCCTAAGCATCGGCTGGGCACAAAACATGTCAATAGTATCTGCTGTGTGTTATCAACAGGGAGGGAGAAAGAGTACAAAGATGTGGCCAAGTCGCATACTACCAATCATAGTGGTGTTTTGTGTGTGCCTGAAGTAATAATGCTCTCCTCGGACTAACATAAAAATTAGTTTCTTATGTGCAAAGATAGCGGAGCATACTCTATCCAATTGTCTTGATGAAGGCATTGCATAAGGAAAAAATAGTTGCTGTCTCACAGAGATGTTAGTAAAGCGTATGTGTAACATCTACAAGGCTACAATGAAAGGGCACTTATGAACACGCTGCCTACATTGCAGATAAGGACTGCTATTCAAAATACAGAAGTAGTAACACATAATAGCAAACATGCAGTCACTCGGCTGAGTGTAGAAGAACTGACAGAATCGCAACACAGCATATCACAGATGCATCAACTGGCTAGTGCCTAAGGACAAAATAACTGACCTGACCAATAATTTCATCCACACGGTGACCTTTATTGCCAATAAAAATAAAACATGGTTCTGCAAAAACTTAAAAAGACTCGAAAATAAGAAAAAGCGCCTTTCTTGTACTGCGAAATGTGATGGAAGTCCGAGCGCATGGGACAGGTACTATTCTGCGGAAGACGCTTATTATACTGCAATTCAGAAAGCAAAATACATTTTATCATAATAACTTATCTAAAATTCTGGAAGCTAACCCTAGAAAATTTCGGGATGTTATAAATCCACAACAAACACATGACGTCACACTTACAAGTGATAAAGACGAAATTATAAGCGGCGCTGTTTGTGCTGACACCTTTAACGTCGCGTTTTCATCCGTGTTCACTGAAGGAGCCGACTTGCCTCTTCCTACGCCACCTACTGCGACACTACCAATGATGACCCCTTTTGAAATTTTTGTCGCTGGTATTTCATCACTCATTGACAAATTAAAACTTTCATCATCGGCTGGTGTCGACCATATTAACTCAAAACTGTTAAAAATACTAAAGAAATTATTGCAGTGTATTTTTCGATGCTCTTCTCACTTTCACTCGAAACGCGAATTTTACCAGACGGCTGGAAAGAGGACAAGGTCATTCCGGTCCAGAAATTAGGTAAGAAACAATCCCCCCTAAATTACCGCCCCATTTCTCTAAGAAGCGTCGCATGCAGAATCATGGAACACGTCATATACTCTCACATTATGCACTTCCTTGACAATAACAATTTTTTTCATCCTTCCCAGCACGGATTCCGAAAATTTTTATCTTGTGAAACCCAGCTTGCTAAATTTTTTCATGATCTACATTCTAATCTCGACCTCAACCTGCAGGCCGATGCAATCTTTCTCCACTTCGGAAAAGCATTCGATACGGTACCACATAAACGCCTTATACTAAAACTCTCCCAGTTGAATTTGCACCTAACCTTCTCGCATGCATCACAGTATTTATGTGATCCATGCGAGTTTGTTTCAATTAAGAATAGCCGTTCGAGCTCTCTCCTTGTACCATCCGGCGTCCCGCAAGGATCTGTACTCGCACCCCTCTTATTCCTCATATATATTAACGACCTGCCTGTACATGTATCCTCCCATATGCGTTTATTGGCCGACGACTGTGTCATCTATCGCACAAATACAAATACTTCTGATCAAACTGCACGCCAACATGACCTTAACCGTGTACAACAGTGGTGTGACCTTTGGTTAAGGAAGCTTAATCCCACTAAATGCAAGCTCGTTTCCTATCATCGCAAGCTTAATCCCTTATCATTCTCATACCTAATCTCTCACTCCACTGTCGAACAACTTCAATCATACAAATACCTAGGCGCACCTTATCATATCATCCGGGAACAGATACCTCGCTTTCTTAAAACGTCATTTGCGGCACACACCATCAGACATAAAACTTCGCGCGCACAAATCACTCATCAGATCGACACTAGAATATGCAGCGCCCATCTGGAGCCCGCACCAAGTATACTTAAGAAACGAACTAGAATATGTACAAAATCGTGCCACTAGGTTCATCCCTTCTTCGTATTCATACGGCGTAAGCATATCTTCCCTAAAGCGTAAAACTGATCTTGCTAAGCTTTCTGGGCGTCGCCGCATCGCCAGTCTTTGTTTCACAAATTATTTCATAGTTCCCTCAATCAAGCACCGTATATCAGCCCACCGGCGCGCATACCTTGCCGCACGTCCCATCCTTACTAAATCGCACGAGCACGTGCTCGCACCACTACTTTTGCGGCCTCATTTTTTCTTCGCACAGCAGTGGACTGGAATGGCCTTCCCCGTGACATTACAGCCATCACGCGTTCATCAACTTTTGCGGACAACTTAACTACATTTTTTTCTTATGAAGATCACTCTCTGTAACCTTTATTTGTAAACCCACCCCTTATGTAATCCCCCTAACCGGGGTCTTTAAGGTAATAAAATGAAGAAGTGAAGTGAACAGAGTCGACTACCTTCTCTGGTAAGGAATGGCAGCAGTCACTTGAGCTTAAAGAAGGCAATCCTTTCCAGGTTTGAGCAGTGTTATTTCATGTTCCCTCCGCACTGTTAAAATAAGCTTTTTTCTGTTTCTTGTTTGCACCATCGTGTGTGTGTGTACACGTGCGCGTGCAAATATGCAAATAAATTGAAGCCGTTAGGCAGCACTCGCATCTCAGTTGCCTTTCAAATAGAGATTTACGAAAATAGAAACAAGCTAGATGAATGGAATATGAATAGTTCAGGAAATAACCCGTGATTATTGAATCAAATATTGTTTATTTTATCGCTTGTAAATGAAGTGAAACATACGAAGTCCTGTGGAGTGTGTTTGCTACAAAAAGGTAATTAACATTTGATACGTTTAATACATCATGACCTGGATATTATCAGCTGCGAAAAATGGGTCAATGGAGCATAAGAAATGCGAGCATACGTGATTTATTATGAAAGTCACAGTAAGTAAACAAAGAGCACATGAGCAGAAGCTTGTAGAACTATATTTCTCGCTGAAGAAGCCAAGTGCACTACCACAGATTACTGAACATTGTTTTACAGGTATACAAACATGTCGACAATGCCCAAGTAATAAGTTGATCTCCCTAAATGTGTACGCAAAATTCGTATGACAGCCTAAGGCGATGTGCGCCTGTAAAACTAGTGGACACTACTTGTATAGGTAATCTACTGCATGCGTTCGGTCAGCAATTAGTTCATCTATGCCACATCTGTGGTTCTCCTTTGGTGCAATCATACACAAGTCTTCAGATGCATCAGCCTTTCTCCCAGTCAACTGCAAAATATGTTTCCGATGCTTGCTCTAAGAATGAAAGCAATACAGCAGGCTTCCATAAATTTGACTCTCGTAGGGCCGACAACACTCATTGAATAATTTGGCGGGTTCAACAGCGGAATTTGCACACAAAAACTACAAAACGCACCGCTGATTCGTTGGCAGTATGGTCCCTATGATAACGTACCTCCAAAAGAAACGCACAGCCACTATTTCCATCTGAAGCAGAACACCAACGTAGAAATTACATGAAACCTCTCAAAGCAGAAACCAAAAGCTTATTCACTTTCTTTATAGCAAGAAAAATATGCAAGGAACAATTGTGCGTTGTGCATTAATTTCTGGTTTTCTAATATCAGCTTTGCTACAACACTTCCATGTTATGCTGTTAAGCTTACGACTTCCGTGAAGGCGGTTTTGGTTTTGTGCCCGCTTGCAACATGTACGCATTTCTTTCTTTGACGAAAGTTTCTAGAGAAAAATAAGAAAACAGGCATATGTTGAATCCAGTAAATACCATACTCAGACACTGTGGTCTACTGTTACTGCTTGAAAATTTTCCTAGTGCAGGCCTACAGTAGGCATTTTTTAGGAAAGGATGTGTTTTCAACGCCTTCACTGTCCCCTAAGCTCCTCTGATGCAGAAAGTGCCACTAAAGGAGGCGCTACTGAGGGGACACCATAAGGGTCAGGCGTGTGCATTCTTACTGGTCAAGTTTTAATTATCTGGCAAAGGTCAACTTTTGGATAAAATAACAGAAGGTTGGCCCCAATGAAATGCAAGGTATCAGGTCGAGACCTTTGGTCAGGATCGTAATACCCGAGTGAAATGAATGCAAGTGTACTGTATTCGACAACTGCCAAGAGTGAACTGCAGAAGCGAGTAGTAAGGATAATTCAGTTCGCACATATAATTTGTAATGTTTGCCCATCTGCACTTGAATAATGCTTTAGTGTTCCTAATGTGAAACCTCCAACTGCATTTTTCACTGAAGTTGAAGCTTGTGCATACTGGTCTGAGGTGTAATGACAAACATGTACCTTACAACTCATGCAGGTGCTACCAGCTGACTACATTGCAGCAGAAGAGGCCCCTACAGTAGTTATTGTAGCTGATACCTGCAACAACACTGAGACACCATGCGAGCGTGCAGAGGTAAGCATGAAATGTAAGAAAGGTGACAAGCGAGCTGATGTGTAATCCATTCTGATGCAGGTGCAAGGCATTGCATCAGGAAGCAGGCAGGCTAGGGGTGACCAAGGTACAAGTGAAGACTATGCACCACACCAAGGGCATCCAAATCCACAGATTGTTGAAACCCTTAACGATCTGGAGCACACGTATTCCACAAAAGAAAGCCCTAGGACAAAGGAAAAGCGGCTGGGAGGGTCCCTCAAGGAAGTCAGAAAAAATATAAAAGTGCTTGTAGCAAGAACAAACCGCTACTGTGAGCGAAGCCGTACCCTGCAGAGTCTGATTGACGAAATGAGGAGCAAATCTTTGATTACAGAGGAGGCACAGACAAAGCTGGAACAATTTGGAAACGTACCAGTCGAAATATTGTATAATTGGTGCAAAAATGCAACAGATCAGCCTCGAGGCAGGAGGAATAGCATGGAAATGAAAAAAATTTGCCACGACACTACATTATTACTCTCCTCGTGCATATGGCTACATGAGTTCATTGTTTGCGATGCCTAGTGAGCAATCCATACGGCAATGGCTCAGAGTTGTAAGAGGCTGGCCTGCCTTCACAGCTGAAGTGCTAACATCCCTCAAAGAGGAGTACAAGAATGACACGCCAAGAAAGCGCCTGTGCTCCATCCTTCTTGATGGAATGAGCATAAAGAAAGCATGTGAACTAGACCATTCAAGCGGGCGGCTGATAGGGTTTGTGGATCTCGGAAATGGCCAGGTACCTCACGAGGCAGACAATATCCCCCTTGCTAAAGAGGCACTTGTATTCATGGTGGTAGGGTTAACAGCGCCGTGGATGATGCCCTTTGGATACTTCCTGAATGCTGGACTTTTAGGAGAAGTTCTCAAGAATGTGCTGCTCGCAGCCATCCTCTGCATAGATGAATGCGGACTGAAGCTGACAGAAATTGTATGCGACTGCCTTATGGCCAATGTGGCAATGGTGAAGCTTCTTGGGTGCCGGTTGCATGAGCCCACATATGAAAACCTAAGAACATCGTTCCCAGACCCGCAGGATAAGGAAGAAATCTTCGTGATATTTGATGCGTGCCACGCACTCAAACTACTCTGGAATCTTTTGGGTGACAAAAACACTCTATGGAGTGCAACATATGAGGTAAGCGTTATAATTCATGCAACATATTAATTAAGCTTATGGACTGTCAAGTGACAGTGCCGCCATATTAGAGGCATTGAAGGCATGAAAGTACACAGGTACTCTCATTTTGATGCAGACATTTTAACTATGAGCTGAGTACAAAATGGATGCACAGTTCTTGAACCTCAGGATGACAAGCACCTTTTGTGCATTACAAGCACCTTTTCTCGTAAGCTCATTTTGCGTGAATAAAATTGACGCGGCAGATACATTTTAAAAGGTGCACTTCAATAATTTTGGGCATCTTCCACACTCATAAGTCATTGCAAACATTTGTGTATTTTTGTGACATCTTCTGACATCCACATTTATAAGTAAAACAGTGCTCTGGACTGCAGCGCATGGCACATGTGAAAGGCAGCCTGTGAACTGACAGTTGACATTGCAGGGCTACCAAGTTGTGCAAGTTGACCTTCATCACTGCCACAATAACTGTAAATAAAACGATGAAGACAGCCACGATAATTTCACATGACAAGTTCAGTGGCTTGCTAGCAGGATATCAGACACACTTGAATGTAAAAAGCTGGCCATAAATTGATGCGCGTAGACATTTCAGCATTTTTTCATTGCAGGCAATTGAATGGAAATACATTGTCCTTCTTCATGAGCTGAAAGAAAGAGAAGGTCTCCGAGCAGGCCACAAGCTGTCCCGGGTTCATGTGGAGTACTACAGGCAGGTAAGATATGCGTGCAATGTTAGCTGCCTATGATTTTGCAAAATATAGAGCTGGTATGGAGTTCCAAGGGTGGTGTGCCCATGTAGCACAGGTTTTTTTGTTGCTTCCAGATAATGAAAGTCAAGCTGGCGGCACAGACATTCAGTGCCTCAGTGAGCAAAGCGCTTGCTTTCGCTCTAGAACTTGGTGAACCTGGGTTTGATGCATGCCATGGAACACCTGAGTTCATCAGCATGATTGATAGGTACGAACTTAAACTTTCCGCACATTCTAATGAACTAAGCAATGAAGCACCTACTCTGTGTCATCCTGTTTAGTCTGATGGTGTAATGGTAAAAAGATTGTGAGGATCAAACTAGGAAAATTAAATCATAATGACAGAAGAAGCACATATAGGAACGCCAACCAAAAAACAAAAGTTTCCATCATGACAAATGAGTGTCTAATAAGTGTCTTTTTTGCGCGTTCAATCTTACTTTACACTGTGACCCAACCAGCCCCGCAACAAGTGTCCTTCTTTAACATACACTGCCTCTTTATTTTGCAACCAGTCAAAATATATATTATGGAGGAAGGTTACCTTCTACCCATTCTTTTTGGTTTGCTTACCTTTCTCAACCCAGCCTATTGCGTACTGCTTAAGGCCTTGACGCAATGAACGAATTAAGCACCACTGAAGACCAAAGTGTGCAATCATGACAAAATCGATTATTGTAGACAACCATCATGATGGCAAACCACCATGTATTTCATCCAGTGCATGCGCTGAAACTTGAATTTATCAAACATTGCTAGTTCAGGAGTAAGTGATACTTGAGAGATAAGTTTAGCTATTCTACTTGTATAAATCTTATCCAAATGATGGTGTCCTACACTCCACGATGCTTTGACATTCGAAGCATCTAAGAGAAGCTACATTAGATTGCATGTGCAAAAGGAGACTGCTACTTCCCTCTATCCAGATATTGGATTCCACCATAAGTAGGACAGCACCGCGCCACCAAAGAAGAGGCCATTAAATTTTAACAGTACTCACAAACCTTTCCAGCAATGAGGGGTGACCAACGTAACAACTCTCCCACTCCGGTGGCTGAGTACGCACTCGCACATTACTGAAAGAACATTAATGCAAAATGTTCTCCAGGAAATCACTGAGCCCTAATTTTTAGCAACCGTTTCATTAGACGGGTACTCTTGCCTTTCACTTAGGCAAGCTAAGAGCCCCGAGCAGAGGTACATTCGTGCGGTAGTACCTGATGATGTCTGAGGAGTGTGGGTGGAAACATTTGCCTTTTACTTTTTTGCTTCATTTTCACTTCTGCACTGCTGGGAACTTCTACTGTCTACACAATCCTGTGGACACCGCAAATTATACTCGAGTGCTAATTACCCTATAAACATTTTCATTCATTAGAATATCATTCCATGTACATGTCATGATGATTAAATCACTGTTCCAGAAAGAGAGGCGTCAATTTAAACAATATGACGAGCCGAATGTATAGACCTAATTTGTTGTCAGCGTGCTCCGTATATATAGCAGACTAAAGTATACTCCAAGTGCTTGCAACAGAAACTGGAAAAGTCATATACCCGCAATTGCAAAAGACAGCTAATAAAAAGGAACTCCTGCCTTCCCACTGGAGGTGTGGTACTTTAGGTGCTTTTAGGCTCGAACTATTGAAGATGTATCATTGAACATCTGATATTTGAACATTTGAAGATGTATCAGTCAACATATACCACTATACATTATAATTTATACAAATCAATACTGTTCTGAATGGAGATAAAGCAGAAGCAATTGCCGAGAGATTTCTTGAGATTAGTTATGCCTAACCTCAAAGAAGCACCACTAGAGTCATGAATGAAATAAATAATCAGGTATTTTTAGTACACATACTTAGAGTAAACGGAACATACATATATGATCCCACCTTCTAACTCCTGCACGTTACACACCGAGAGAAAAAATTATGCATATTTGCTGTCGTGCACATTACCTATAGCAATGCCCAAGATGGGCGGGGGGGGGGTGGTATTGTGGCTTTTCAGATGTGAAAACAGATAAGCAGCCATGGTGCTAGGAGCATCTCTTTTTACTAACTGCAGTAGCCACACAACAACCCTTACGTACTCTGCGCAATAATTGTCAGGTTGGGGAGCATGACCAAAGCCTCGTCATACTTAACTGTTCTGTTCAATCAACTTTTACGTGCAAGTGAGGTGGTCAACCAATATGCTTAAACCTGGCTCTGGCTGTACAGTAATTCTCCAGTATTGTACTGTACTGTGGAGTAATGAATAAAGGCATTTGCACAGGCAGTATTTAAAAGCGACAGATTAGGCTATTCGCAAACCTTCTGCCAGTCTGAGATTCAGTCTCAGATTCAGTCTGAGATTGAACGAGTGCTCTTCAGGGAAAACTCCTCACGACAATAAGGATTGCTCCTATGGGCAGTCAACAAGTGGAAAAAAGTAAACGTACACTTGATATCAGTCAAACGCAAGCATCAAAACTGAGCGTGTACAGGTGTTTGAGGCACACTTAGAACTGCGTAGAAATCTGATCAAAACATCCCAACTGAGGCGACCGTGTCTTCACTGCTGCTGTCCTTCCATAGTTTGGCTATCGAGTCAGCCAAAGCACAATTGTTTTTTTTTGTTTGGTCGGTGAAGTGCTTCGAGCACTGGAGACCAGTTTCGACAGTACCTCTTGTGATATTTCATTTTTCCAGAGTTTCTAATGTGGCAAAAAGGGTAAATCATGAGCAATACTTAAAAGAGCAACTGTCATTTGGTAACATGTAAGGCGTGGATTGTCAAAACGTTCCATCGGAAATGCTTAGCAACGTGTCGAAGCAATGTCGACGAAGTTCATTATTTTTTGGCCTAAGTAAGAAATGGTTTAAACGCTGCCAGTAGTATGCAGTGAAAAATCACCCACACGTTCTATGTCTATAAGCTTGACACAAATTAAAAAATTTCTTCCGTTTAGCAACGCGAAAGCAGTGCATGCACCAAACGACCGTAGATGCAAACTACCTCATGAATGGAATATGCAAGGTAGACCATGAAGCAAGTAACACTAAGGTTCATCAACTGCAATAACTACCTCTTTCCTTCCAGTACATTTGACACTCTCAACTCTAGGAGCCCTATCGAGAAATGTTTCAAGTCTCCACTGCGACCATCTACATTCCACTACCAGAAGGAGTTCATGCAACTCGCCGGGAGAGAACTGATGGGCTTGCGACTAGGGTCAAGAAAGCCAGTGGTCGACGGTGGACGAAGAATGTCGGTAATTTCTCTGGCATTCACCCTAAAGAGTCTATCCCAGCTATCAACAAAACTCTTTGACAGAAAGCTGTGCAGGTACGAAGGAAAGTAAAATCACCAAGTATGCAGTTAAAGACCAAGAAGAGAAAATTATTGTTTAACCATACATGTGAACTATAGCAGCCCATGCGATGGCTTTGATTGCCTCATTTGCCAATCTGAATACACTAAATGCGCTCAATCCCACTCGGCTGCACACGATATTCATAATGGTTTTACCGACTAATTGGTCGATTGTATTGCATGACTGGAATGAACTTTTTGACAAAAATATAACTCACTATTCAAACTGTGGGAACCCACTACAAGGAAATGCATTAACAGCTAGCAAGCAAGACTCATACAATATGCGCAATGATTGCACTGCGTAGCTTCCATAGCAAAGTAAGGTTGTATGCAGATGATTGCATGCCTTAAAGAAATTCACAGACTGAATTTGATGTGCCTTGCTTGAAAAAGGACTTAGCACCAACAGTAATCATGAAAAATGGAATACGTTGCTAAATGTTGTCAAATGGCAGTAAATTTCTGTTCCATATAAACAGCCTACACCTCAGTCACATTTGTTTAGTAATTTATCACATATGAATATTTACGAGAATGTCACATGGGTAAGGAAAAACCAAATACATCACACACAAAGATACATGCTGAATTTCATTAGCTATAATATTTATAAAGTACCATCAAAACTTCAAATGTTTTGATAACCTGGATGTGTAACTAAGTGTGGCAAGAGCTGGCCATTCTTGAGATCCTCACATGCTTAATTTCCACGCTAGAACAAGTACAGAACCAAGCTGCATACTTTGCAACAGATAATTAGTAGCGACTTGTAAGTATAAGGCCTACTGAAGTCCCTCTCGGCAGGGTAACATTGGCGTAATGCAGACAAAAAGTAAACATCAGCATGCTTTACTACATATGTTTTCGGCAATGTAGCATTGATATCAGTTGCAAACTCTTACACGCCACTTTTTCATCACAGAGTTGTGATTCTACCCATAATAATATAAATACCTTGGTCTTGTTTTCACACCCAGTATATCTTGGCCGAAGCACATAGATTTAATAACCTTAAAAGCACTGAAATAGTTGGCTATCGGCACCGCATATTGTCCACAGCACCAAGGCATACTAAACTACTGATGTATAAATAACTAATCCGGCCTATACTAGAACGTGCTTCCCCCGTCTGGAATCCCCACAAATAGTGCGACATTAATCACATTGAGGCCATCCAAAAGAAAGCGATTCGCTTCATATGCCGTAGGAACGATAGGGATTTTTCACCGTATACAGCGCTTTCATCCCTAGGCTTACAACCGCTCTTGGATCGCCGACGCACGGAATCACTGCAGTTTTTGCATTGCATCATTAACTCTTCCTGCCGTGTATCTTCAGATAACTACCTAACTCCTGCAAAGCTATCTAATACTAGAAGTCACCATCCCCTAAACATAGCACCTTATTTTGCCCGTACGGACACCTTTAAGTAGTTTATTTCCCCGTGTAATCGAGTACTGGAATTCTTTGCCTGGTCCCTACTCGTTCTCTTCCTTTAAACCTATTCTTGGCGGCCATTGAATAGTTTTGGTTTGTATTGGTTTGTATTGTTCGTATTGCCTGTATTACTTACTATATTTATTTCTCTCCCTTTCCACACCCACTCCTGCAATAGCCCGATCGGACTGCAGTATGTAGAAATAAATAAAAAAATAATAAATAAGTAATGTCTATGAAATGAAGTGTTGCTCTGAAGCCTTTTTCCCCCGATAACGTTTACCAATGGGACAAGCTTTTCGGTAGTACTGAAGGGTATCAGTCAAACTTTTCTCATTGCTACTAAATAAAAGCCCTTTAAAACCAGACAGAACAGTAGGGCTAGCTGGTGTAGCTGGTAGGGAATGTATTCCAAACCTGAAACATCGTTAAATGGCCCCTCACCAGGCCTGGCCATATTGAGCTGACAAGCGCAGCGCATACAATGCATGCTAACGATAGTGTCGACTAGGTGTTTAGTCCCCACGTGCAACGGAAAGAGCTTAAATTTCAAATCAATTTGCCCTGCCCCATGTTGTTGCCCCGCTCCCAGCTGGAGAATCGCCAGTAATCTCACACGTGTGCATGCGTAGATTGCTGTGTAGTGAAGTAATTCTGCCGAAGCACTTCACATTTATTCAAGCCAACATCAGTTGTTCGTTCGATGTGTTGCTTCATTTATTTATTTCACATACTGTCAATCCCTCATGGGATTATAACAGGAAGGGCAAGTACAAATCGTGATATTTACAAACAAAGAATATAAGTACAATATACAATCACGAGTGTGCTATTGCAAAGGGTTTTAATTCGCTAAAGAAGAGAATTAGTACTCCATAAATGGAATGTATGGATAGCACACTATAACCAAGAAAAATATGACAAAGGAATAAACGAATTAAGTCAAACGCCTGTTACCACAACAGAAAAATTAAAGTTTACAAGAACAATAAAACAAACAAACCAAACGTCTGTATGCTTTTGACTTCATACCGCAGCAAGAGAGATGTGCTACAATTTCATCTGCTTCTTCCCACGGCATGCAGTCAAGCAGGCAGAGGAAGAATGCTACAAAATTTTCGGCCGTGTTCCAGCGCCGCTATCATGTGACAATGACTTACACCACTAGTGAGGGGTTCATGTGCAGAATGCACAAGAGATAATGCTGCGCAAAACAAGACAAACGCAACAGCTCACGTGTCAGACTGTCACCGGGACTGCAGTTCTTGGCAAAAGCGAAAGAGAGGGGAAAAATCTCTACGATGATTACAATATTCGCAAATGAAAAATTTGAGCGCAGTTGTATGTGTGGGTGCATATATGTGCATATTGCATATAACCAAAATTTGCTATTTGGCCTAGCGAAGGTCCGTTCACGTAGTGCTGGAAAAATGTGGAGCAATAACGAGAAGCACAACCGACGCAATGCTAGACTTCAACAAAATTTTTTGCTACGACAAAAGATAAAGTTCACGGGATGCACAGAGCTCCAGGCACAAAAGACAGCTTTTCATTTCCCCTCTCCCACTCCCCGTAACACATTGTATCAAAACAAATCTACGCACACATTATTCTCCAGATAGGAAGGTTCTTTCTTGGCGAGAAACTGTGACAGGGTGCTCATGGTACACACCTCTGAGCCACTTTTTTGAATACACTTTGAATATTTACACAACGTACCTCTGTAACCGTCCGGCCGCTATTAAGCTGCGCGGTGCACGACCTCCCATGGCAATTATCAGCCAGATAGCCACAACCTGTTAAAGCACCGAAAGCTGCAATCTGTTCCCTGAAGCAATGTGTAAACGGCGACACAAGTTTCTAATGCCGTAAGTCTTCATTACTTCAACCTCACTTTTCCTTATTAGACACATTTTTTTCACTGTTGTTCCTTTGTATTCTGTATAACATATGCTTTCTCATTTTTTCACATGCTGTCGCATCCCTCCTGCAATAATGCTTTCACAGTGTTGCATAATTTTCAACATATTTTAATAATTCATAAAATGCACAAAGGGGATACTGAAAATGCTTGCACGCAGACACGAGGACAAGCAAGGACGAGAAAAAACAATTACGAACGTCAACTCCCAACTGAACTTTATAACAAGCACATGCACGGGGAAATAAGTAGGAAAACCGAGACAGAACAAAACAAGACTATCATGTCAAACATGACGTGTCACCCTGTGTACCTGCTTGAGTTGGCCAAGAACGAAAACTCCCTACCAGAGAAACGGACGGAATTCTGACTGATGCACTTATCTCTGCTGATACACATATGGAAGGCTTCTATGAGCTCACTCATGAGTTCCTCCCTGTGCCTAAATTGAACTTTTTTAACGAGATGTTTGCATCGGATCTTCCTTTTGTTCTCCTTCTTGCCACATATGCCGCAATGTTTAGGGAGGTTATCAAGGGAATTTCCCCCAAGTAATCTTTGTGTTTTGATTTCGCATTCATTCGTGCATGTGCCTCGAACGAACTTCACTTGTGAGTTAGCGCTCATTGTTTTTTCTCGGCTTGTCCTAGTGCCTGCGCGCAAACTTTTCCAGTATGCATTTCCACGAAATAGCCGAACTCTGCTCTCACAAGCGTACAGGGGAATTTAATCGTTTGTTCAGATCGGTGCGTAAGCAGACATTCGGAGTACAACATAGAGCTGTGCTAAGTGCTGCGCACTAAGTGACGCTGACAAGCATAACATAACTACAGCTCCTGCTCACATTGAAAAAAATAACCGAGCATTTATGAAACCAGCTTGTATTCTAATGCATTTCTTTGCTGGCATTACCATGTCATTCTGTCCAAACTATCTCTATTTGTATGTATGGAAGTGTTTGTATGCTTTTGGGCTAGCTGGTGCATGGTTAGCCATGGACGCAAAACAGTGAAAAAGACATGTTCAGAAGTAATAAATGCAGTGCGCTCTACCCTTACAAGTCTGAGAAGTTGTCCTATTTTTCTTCACAGGTACATCTGCACAAGCCACTTGAACCAAGACCAACTAGAAATGTATTTCAGCTGTATCAGACAGCGGAGTGGATGGAACAATAACCCATCGGGATCGTAGTTTCGACATGCTTACCGTAAGACGCTTGTCCATGCACTCGTCGCATCTTCGAAAAATGCCAACGTAACTCGACAGCTGGAGGGCATCTGCCTGCCCAGGAGTCAGGCACACGCCAGTGGCTTCCTCACTGCACAAAGCGATGACAACGTCAATGGAAGCAACACTACTTAATGCAGCACAGGGCAATCAACAACCACTCCCAAAGTAGATGCTATCAATAGTGATTGCTTTGTTTTTAGCGAAGACTTGGGAGAAGTAGTACAGTACATTGGTGGTTTTGTGGTTAGAAGCATGACAAAGAAGCTATCTTGTGCACAGTGTGCTGGTCTGCTTGTGTGTGACGCTGTGCACAGCTTGTTGACGACTCTCAAAAACAATGGTGGCTTAATTGAGCCTTCTAAATTTGCACATGCTGCATTACACACATATGAGCGCATCATGCGTCAGCACACCGATGTGCACAAAGAAAGTATTGACACACTCACACTCAAGGCATTTCAAGAGTTTTCTAACCGAAATAGCAACATGCTTCAGCAAATGTAGCATTACCATGAAGAACCACAACACATTATGAACCTTGCAAAAGTGATGCTGGCCAAAATATTCAACACTGCGACTGCGAGCTATTGGCCGTGGAATCACAGAACAAAGCAGAGGGGTATACCTAAGGCATATCATGACAAAGCGCATACTATTCCTGCATCAGTAGGAACATGTTTAAGCATGCTCAGAACATCGGTAGCAGATAGCTAGCTGTAAGGGTATGGGACTTTCACAACTAAAGGCACGTAACATGGCTGTGTCATAGAGGCCATGATCAGAGGTGCTGTGAGCAATGTAAAGTTAAACATGATGCGATTACAAACAACCATTTGCCAGGCAACTCGAAGGTACACGCATAGTTAATACTGAAGTTTGACCACTGGCGCCATACTGTACGTTTTAATAAATGCAGACCAGGTGTCGGTTTCACACTGGTGGGACAGGGTAGATTTGACTAGTGCGCAAGTTACACATGAGCTGCCACTTCAACAATTGGCCTCACACATAAATGCATAGACAATGCAATGACCTCTCCTTTCACACTGAATGGATGATGTTCGACTAGCTAGCCTGCCATTCCAGTGTTGATATGTTCATGTAACAAAGCAATGCCAAAAAACATGCAGACAATGTGCTAACCTTACGCATCAGTTTTTGCATCTCGTCATGTCGAACAGCATAATGCAATGGTGCAAGGAATGTGCATGTCCTTATAAAGAGGGCTGGTGGACGCAGTCAGTTATCACCCCATAGTCTAAAAGGGGAGGGCAGGAGTCAAACTGTGGCCATTGAAGGCTTACTAGGTTGGGGCTCTGTTTCCACGCTTGCTCATAACGGGGCTGATACGCTGTTATAGTGACTCCTGCACCACTGAAATGCGTAAACTGGATTGTTCGTTTGTTTTTCGTTTTGCAGACGACAATTTCACAAAACAATACACTCGTCTGTGACAGATGACACCTCTTTATTCCAGCTAAACACACGACAGAAAATGTGATTTGATGTCACAGTGACAATTTCCTTTGCATACATGTGCATGTATTACTGTGGAGTGTTAGGCAATGCCCATGTGACCCACCAGGAATCAGTTACAGCACAGGCTACTTCACACATATGCAGATAAATCGTTGTAGTATTGAACACTACCTGTAATTTCATTACACGTAATGCGTGCTCCAAAGGTGCCCTTTCAGTGCCTGTTGCATGTATGTTTCATGTACTCTGCATGAATGTCACAGCTTCACTACATATCACCGATGCATATTACCCCTAGGTGCCCCTTCACAACACTTCTACCACCATTTCGATGTGATGTAGGTTGTGCAGGGTGTAATGTTCTTGTTTTGTGTAAAAAGTTGAAAACCTTTTTAGGTTGCCCATCATCAATTTTTCCTACACTCATGACATTTACAAAAATATGCCAGCGCACAGGCACATACAACAACAATGTACATTTACAGTCTGCTTTCATTTTACCCTGCCGACTTAAAATAGGTCTGCAGACTGCATTGCAGTGCTTTCGCTCATGGCTCCTTTTTTTCGTGTTGTCTTCTTGGTGTGAGGTGCAAAGTGTTTAAATCAGTGTTACGAGTTCGCCATTCCTGTTTTCTTGTAGGATCTGATGTTCCATTACACTTTGGTGACACCGATCAAATGAGCCCAACTGTGATATTCACTACAATTGCAAATGTGGGTGTCTTTGACATAGGAACACAGTGACAGATGTTGCTCGTCCCTTACAATTTCCTTGGGTCTGCAGTTCTTGGGTCTTTTGCAAGACAACTGTTCTATCGATGTTTTACCTACACTGTTTGGCCCATTTTGCTTACTTGTAGCTACGGTATTTTACCATGACTTTATGAATATCTGAAAATGCTTTACTCGTGCTGAGCCGGTGTACTGTGCAATATACTACATGCTTGTCACGATGCTGTAATAAATTACAGAAGTGTTCACCTATTTAAGAACACAGTTCTGATATCTCATTTATGTTGCTGTATGTAGCATGTGAAAAGTGCCCCTAGAATAAGAACTGGTCCGCATTTCTTGCTCACTATAAGTATGCTTTGCAATCTAGCCTCTCCAGTGTGATCATTGTGGTCAAGCTTACAGATCTGTCCACTTGTAGCACGGTTATTAGTGTTGTGTCATCACCTCTTAGATAGAACCTGTAGTGGCACTCTGACGTCACTGAGGTCTTGAATTGTGAATCTTAGATGGAGCGCACGTGCATGTGTGTGTGTGTGTGTCTGTGATGTCACTGATTAGTGGCACTGTATAGCTATATAAGACGGCCACGTAAGTGCCTTGTGGTTCTTTTCTGTTGTATTGCAAGTGGCAATAAACATGTGTTCTTGCAAGGAGGCTGCTGCGTACTTGAAGACACAACAATGCCGACGAGGGTGGGACTCTCATAGCGGATGATAACCAGGCCATGGCTGAAGCGATGGTTGCGGCTCCAGCAGTTTGGGAACAGCAGGCGTCTAGGTGGACTACCACAGCATGGCTTCCTTCGGCCGCTTCGAACCGTTCACGAAGGAGGGAGACGAAGACTTCGAATCTTATGTGGAACGCTTTGAACAGTATGTGGCGACACACTCCGCGCATATTTCTGCGCACCATCCGTCTTATCATCTGGCCCAGCATAACACAGCTGCACGCTGGACTGCATGGCCGATAAAACATAGCGCCACCGCCACGTCACGCGAGGTATGCGTCACCGACGGTGGCTATAAAAACAGGCTGCCTGGCTGAGAAAGGCCGTCTTCTACCTTCCGCTACTGGGACGAACGTAGCGTTGGTATGCCCGTCCGCTGCCATCGTTAGTCGAATAAAGAAGCCTTACGTTTTTATGTCGAGATTCGTCCTTCGCAAGACGCGACATCCCACAAGTACATCCGGGCCACCCAGCTCAGCGACGACTTGAAGGTATCCGCTTTTGTGACGGCCATCGGAAAACAGACCTACCGCACGTTGAAGAATTTGTTGGCCCCAGTGAAGCCCGAAGCCAAAACATACGACGAACTGGTCAGGGCTCTCAAGGGGGACTATTCACCGAAGCCCTTGGTGCTAGCGGAAAGGTTCCGGTTCAACCGTAGGTCGCAGCAAGAATACGAACCAGTTACTACGTTTGCATTAGAACTGAAAAGGTTGGCTGCATCCTGTGAGTTCGGGCAATTCCTGGATGACGCTTTGCGTGATCGGTTCGTGGCCGGTCTGAGAAACGAAACAGCACAAGCTGAGCTCCTCAAGAAGAGCACCCTGACGTTCCAAGCTGCTTATGACCTGGCCAAAAGCGGGGAACTCGCTCGCACCGAAACAAAGAAGATTCATCCTAAAGACCTCAGCAAGGTGAACTTGGTCCAGCAACCCCAACAAAGAAAACCCGAGGCCACCGCATGGACAAGACGGGCAGCGAGCAAAAACACGGAGCGGCAAGCCGAATCAACTGACTGTTTCCGTTGCTGATCAACGCATACCGCCGCAACCTGCCCCTTTCGCAAATATCGATGCCGGGCCTGCAAAAAGGTGGGACACCTGGCAAGGGTCTGCAGAACGACGCCAGGTTCAGCACACGCCCTTAAAGAGAGCACTGGTTTAGAAGGCTCCTGTGACTCGGACAGTATAAGTGGTGAGGACGATATTTTGCTAAGCCATATTTTTTCATGTAACAGCAATGACGGTAGCTACATTGTGAAAGTTAGGGTGGCAGGTAGGAATGTAAAAATGCAAGTTGACACAAGAGCATCTGTGTCTATCGTACCAGAAAAGATGTACCGGCAATATTGGTCTTATTTACCTCTAGAAAGTTGTAGTTTACGGCTAAAAACGTACGGAGGTGTCCCGCTGGCAATTACAGGCAAGTTAACGGTGCGTGTAGAGCACAATGGCCAAAAAGCGACCTTGTCTTTAATTGTAGCCCAACACCACAAATGTGTGACACTTTGTTGTTGGGACGCAATTGGCTAGAGGCTTTGAAGCTGGATTGAACGAGCGTGTGTAATATCGGTTTTGATAAATCAGCCGCTGTCATCGAAAAATTTTCGGAAGTGTTTGAGCCGGCATTAGGACTGATACTTGACACATCGGTGAACTTAGTGCTAAAAGACAGCAGTACACCTGTTTTCTGTAAGCTTCGACCTGTGCCATTTGCACTCAGGGACGCCGTAGCACAGGAATTGCATTCACTAGTGGAATCGGGAGTACTGGTGCCTGTACAGCAAAGCGATTGGGCTATGCCCGTAGTAGTCGTCCCAAGGCTAACAACAAAGTTCGCATATGCGGAGACTACAAAGTGACTGTAAACCGTTGTCTGAGAACCGATTATTACCCTTTGCCAAAGTTCGAAGATGCTTTTGTAACGCTGCACGGATGCAAATGTTTTACTGTTCTTGACCTTTCTACAGCGTACCAACAGTTACAACTGCACCCTGATTCGCAACCTTTGGTAACTGTGAACACCCACCTAGGCCTTTTTCGATACACTCGTATGCCGTGCGGAATAACAAGTGCTCCGTCTATTTTCCAAGCAGTGATGGATGACATGTCAAAGAGTTTAGACAGAGTTTCATGTTATCTTGATGACGTGTTCATAGCAGGAGAAACAATGGAAGAATGCTATAATAAGGTCGAAGCTGTGCTGACACGGTTCAAGGAACGGGGTGTGAAATTGCGCAAGGAGAAATGCAAGTTTTTTGCGAAGGCGGTGACCTATTTGGTCACGTAATTGATGACAGAGGAATCCGTCCTTCAGAAGACAAGGTGCGCGCTATCAAGGAAGCACCAACGCCAATAAACAAGAACGAACTACGCGCCTACTTAGGCTTGTTAAATGTCTATGGGAAATTCGTGCCGAACATGTCTGCACAGCTTAAACGATTATGACTTCCTAGCTGAGAATGTTAAGTGGAAATGGACGGCTTCCGCAGAAAAAACCTTCAGAGAACCACAAGGCACTTACGTGGCCGTCTTATATACCTATACAGTGCCACTAATCAGTGACATCACACACACACACACACACACACACACACACACACACACACACACACACACACACACACACACACACACACACACACACACACACACACACACACACACACACACACACACACACACAAGCACGTGCGCTCTATCTAAGATACACAATTCAAGACTTCAGTGACGTCAGAGTGCCACTACAGGTTCTATCTAAGAGGTGATGACACAATTAGTAGCACATCTGCTGGAAGAACTTAAGGCAGGCTAGAGCGAGAAAAGTATTTAGTACTAGAGCTTCACATTTGTACTGTCAATGTATGTATTTTATTCATTTCTTCTAACTTTCTGTATTTCAGTAATTATATAGCACTGTTGTTCAGTCTTTCAAATGATGATTACTCACATTTTGCCGCTTCATCTTCGACACATGGTCACCTAGTCCTTATTATCCTCAGGTTTCACTTGTCCCACACCAACACCTTTAAACAGTTTCCTTTCTTGAGCAATTGCAACATAGAATGCTTTACATGGTGTGCTAGCCTTTAATAACCAGTTCGTATATTTGTAGATGATCAATCAAACAATTACCCTTTTGTGCAAGCATGTGTACATTCCTGTTGTTGACACTTGTATCTTTGTCTCACTGTCACAGTTCTTGTTCATGGTTTCAGTGGCTTTTTGTTCGTGATTTCATTGCCGCATTCTAGTTTTCGTCGTTTGTACACTTCTGTCCACTTCTTTCTGTTTGCCATTTCTTTCAATGTATAGTTCCAATGGCTCATATGTATGTCCTTCCTCTATTGCCCGGTTTGTTCTAGTAGCTCTTCAATTACCACAATATGTGTATTATACAATACCTGCTATAGCACCAGCACAGGCTCAGGTATGTCTGAATAAGTACACCCTATTTGAACTAACAATCCATAACAATCCCAGCAATCTTTACAAAATCTCTGGCTGTACCTTACATATGCAGTCTTTGCCAGACACATGAATGTCACTGTACATTAAATTAACTTACCTGAAGTCATTTGAAGCTTTTTTGCTCAACCTCTCAAGCCACTGAAGTGGTGCATAATTAGCATAAGCAGAGGCAACTGTAGAGTCCGACATTCCTTGAAGGTTACAGATTGATTTCCCATAGCAGCAGCTATTTCATTTCGATCATTGCAGTGGTAACATTCAACCATACCTAATGTAAATGTTGTGCTAAAATGTAGGAGAGCATTTGTTAGCGGTAATTACTCAACCTCGCAAACAAATGTGCAATGATGCCTGTCGAATGCATGCTTTTTTTGCGTTTGCAATGAGCAATTCCTTATATACCTGGCATCAAAACATGGCCTCCATGTGTGTCTTATACACCTATGGGTAGATTCAACAGGACAGAAGTTTACAAACACAGGAGAGAAATTCTCACAAGCGTCGAGGCTTGAAGCAATGAGCAGTAGTCGGACAAGAAATCTCATTAGAAACAAAATATCGACAAAGGGTCTTCATCAGCGTAGCAACTTTCTTGAGCAGTACTTTCATGTATGCATAGATCTCCCCTCAAGCTGGTACAGCACAACAATGACATTAAGAAGCATCCGAGCTGGCCAAATGAAGGAACAGTATGCTGTCTTCAAAACAGTAGGAAGTAAGCAGCACTCCGTTCCATCGTGTGGCCAGCTCGGCTGTTCATTTCCTTGTTGCGCTGTATCAGTTTCAGAATGCAATACCAACTTGCCCAATCCTCAACACTTGTAGGCTCTCCCCCTTCCTCAATAGAGGACGAGAAAGGTGCTTGCATGGTAGCTAGTAAACTAGTAGTGTAAATATAAGCAGTAGCATTAATTATTTCCTCATACTGACTACTATTAGCATTACTATGTTTTTGTGGTCGTGCACCTGGTTATGCCAGGGCTGTTCATAACCCCAACAGTGATTTAGTTCTTCTATTTGCTCTGTATACTTGTGTACTTTGGCACAGGGCATCCTCGACCACCTCAACATCCCACACAGCCTAATACTTTTTTTACTTTTTTCATACTGTTACCATTTCTGTGGTATGTAGTGCCTTAATTTTTTTTTGCATTTTTGAACTGGATGTCTATACATGCTCTTCGCTTGCAGCTATCATTTCTAATCCTAACAGAACACAAACAGCTAGAGCTCCATTTCTTTGATCACATCATCTCCCCTCCCACATCCTGTATTCCCCCTGCTTTCATTTCCTTAGAGATTATATGAATAAATGTAGTGTAATTAACCATGCACACTCAATTGGCTGCACTTGTCTACCTATGCGTGCAAGTTCTTTTCAGATTCCGATTTTTATCTCCATTTTTTGAAAGAGCTTGTTGAAAGAAAATTGTTCCCCTTTTTATAATTCTATATCTCTAACTGTTGCCTTTGATTTCAAGTCTATCTTTTTTTTTACGAACCGCACACCGGCTTATTCTCTTCCCCCTACTGAGGGTGGAAAAGAATTACCTACACATACATGGAAATGCACCTAAGTAGTTGTTGCCCTGACGATGATGAAGTCATTTTGTCAGAATGTTGCCTCCGGCGTCATTTAATGTTCAAATACTACTCATGGCTTGCTTTTTGTTTCCTGTGATGTAGCCTTCTATACGGTAATCCAAGCAGATAATTTCGTGTGACTAAGCAGATATTGCATTAGAGCCAACATACATTTCAATAAGCTAAGCCAAATTTTATACCAAGCACTTAGGGGCATCTAACCAAACAATACATAGGCCGCATTTATGCAAAATTTTATTTTCTCTTTAAATGCACACAAGTTGTACAAATAAACACGGCTACTGCTGTCGCGATTTTGTTACATTAAGGCCAGCTGCTATTACCCTCTTACTTAATCATTGCCACCATCTGTCTGGTAATGGAACATTTTCTATGGACTGCTAAGACTGCTAGCATGCATGCTTTGTGCAAGTGCCCTTTCCTCAGAATATAATAAAATTGCAAGTCAGGCAATAGCCACATCGAAAAAAAACAGTGGCACCAAAATTTCTACAGGTACCATGGCCAGAACGAAGTGCACAGCTGTCTACAAAAATAGGCAAGCTGTTATGAGCCACATTAGGCTGGTATCCACATACCTATGCAAAAGAGGCCTCACTTGTGTCCCAAATGCAAACATCTGAACTACTTCCTCGTTATTCGACAGGCTTTTGCTAAAATGAAAAAAGGGATCCTGAGGTGTGCCACATATAGAAATGTACTTGTGCAAGGCTGGAGAAAAGAAATTGGCAAAATGTGGTCATGCCCAACATGGTTAATGAACCACAAGCTATGGTAATATAGCTAATATACCTGTATGCTAATCAGAATTGCAAGTTCTGTCTGTTTTGAAGGTTGTCAAGTTTGAATGCTGTAATTGTTACACTTGTAAATGTTGGCAGTAGTGCTATCGGGTATCATGCTCTTGTTCTACTATATCACGTGTCCTTGTGATTTCTGTAATTTTCTTTAAAACAGTGCATGAGCGCAAGTGCCGGCAGACGTTAGGAATGTAAGCGTGTTTTTCACAAACGCCTTTTGGGGTTACAGTACATTCCCGTGTACATACCCGTGTTACTCAAGCAACTCGGATAACCTTCAAACTTCCTTCCCTTAAAGGACCGCAAGAGAGTTTCACCTCAAAGGAGTTGGCTCCGTGTCACACGGCTTATAAGCGAGCTTTTGAAAGTTGCCGCTGGGGGCCCATTAGGCGCTGCTCACCTCGTACGCAGTCATGAAAGGAACACGTTATATATCGCTAAAAATTTTTGGTTACTTGTCTTTTCTTACAAAATACAATTATTTATGCATTGCATTTTAAAAATGTCATCTATATTAATGACAAAAAATTCCGAGAACGCCCGGTTCGAGAGTCAAATGTAGCTGCTCAACTCAAATATCTTTGTTAGTGCTCAAATACTATATTATATGCAATAAAAACAAGTATAATTGCTGGTAAAAGTGAAATGAATGAAAATGAGGGTGATTTCTTGACTAGAAATTCAAGCACGCTGGGAACAAGAGCACTCCTTTCAGTCTGCAAGGGCGATCTTTGGCTAGGAGCGTCCTTAAACTTCCTTTGCTAAAGGACTGCCGTATGACACGGCGCGCATCTCCCTCGAGATAAAGACGTCCTTGGTGGAAGGGAGTTAAAAGGACTTTAGCCGGGTCCCTGTGACAGGGGTATTAGTCAGTCTCCACTTCCTGATTATATCTTACTAATGTGTTCCACAAGCAAACCGAACAGCTGAGGTTGTTTGTACATTTTTCTTTTGCTGTGATTCCTTCATCTGTCAATGTGATGTAAGCTCTAGAAACATTAAAAAATAACTAAACCTACTTGTATACACGCTGCTTCTAGTGTACAATTATGAATTCCCACTCTGCTTCAAGCTGCCACACACACTGTATTTATCTTAACACTAATCTGCAAAGTCAAAAGCATAAAGAGTAAATTTCATGCAGGCGTTAGCCAACTTCAGTTGCAGTGACAGCACAACTACCCCAAACATTGCCATGTTTTACAATGCCCCAATTATTTTAGAGCAAGGAAAGTCGAGATTATTACAATAGTGCTGTTTTTTTTCTTTTCAACTACATCTGAAATGCGCCATTTTCTTTTTCGGTTATCAGATGCAAAATTTTATTCGTCAGTGCCGTGGCACTGTTAGTAACCCAGGCAGGAAATTAACTGGGCCCAATCGCAAGCTGACATAAACGAAAGCTGCTAGTGAAATAATTGTGCATGCAGAGCGCCAGAAACTTATGCTCTAACACCCACAGGCCATCACCCAGCACGCAACAAAGCGAACGTAGCTGACACGAATTTCGATGGGCTCGTGCAAAAGCAAGCGCAAACCAGACAACGACAAAAGCAAAAAAAAGAACAATTCAGTCAACGGGGGTCGAACTCGCTGGCACGATCAGTTATCCCACAAGAAAGCGTCACTAGATGCAGAACGGCAACGCACTTTAAATCAAGCGAGACTCGCCACGTTTTCTACGCGGCTTAAATGTTCTAAGCGCAGAACATGTGGGTTGTATCGTGCTTGTATCAGTGGTACGTTTTTTTTTGCTGTTCTAAAGTTTGACAAAACATGTAACGCTTAACAAAGCAAGGCCAAGCAGTCGAAACACGTTCTCTCATCGTTTACGATGTCGATCTTTCTCGTCAGGGCTTCGTTACAACGCCGCGACACAAACAGCGACCTAGCCGCTGGTCGACCGCAGAAACGACTACAGAGCAAAGGGAAAGAGAGCTTTGCGCCGCACTGCCGCGGGGCGGATTAGAGCAATTGCGCTTGGAGCGAAACCAAAACTGCCGAAAAAGTACATGTAGACTAGTTCGCCAGTCAACAGAATGCCAATCCGAAGCCTGTACTTCCCATCATTCCTATGGTGGTTGAACGATCGCAGCGACAGATTTCGTTCTAGTTATACTAATACGAAACTATGATATACACGGTTGTATTGAGGGCGCCACCATTTTGCGATCGCAGCGCCGTTTATCGTGCGGCGCAATGCTGGTATGTGGGATCGCGCTGGACTGTACACGGCGAACGTGCTGTTGACGACTGACATGTATTCGCGCCTTCCCCAGAGGTGTCAACCAGTTGTTTGGATTGGAAAACTTCTTAGGGTTTCGTCACTAAGCTTTCAGCTTCGATATAGCTTCGGCGCGTCGCCGCAATATCGAACGGCGACGCGCCTATAGGCGCTTCCGCAGCTCTCCCCGCGATCGAAATAAAGGCGAGTCAAGTCTGAACATTGTCGATACGTAACGTACACATGTAACGTGTTATTATGTTATGGCTAGCCTTGAGCTGTATTAAGGTTTCACGCAGGCGACAACAATCAGATATGCCTGCATGTGTCATGCGGTGTGCTGCGCCAGCGTACGTCCCAATCCAGGTAACTGCGAAGCTCCGATGAAGCACTTCTTGCTAGCTATCGTGGTTCTACACTTTTTGCGGTACGATTGTCTAAACATTGTTTATCTGGCACCTGGGTATCAAGTTTTACAAAATAAAGAACGGTAAAATAACTCGATCGAAAGAGCTGTTAACATGGATAAAATGAGCTGATGACAGTAGCTGCCAATGCGCCACGATCAACCAGACGCACGCGACGCGTTCAAAGAGCACTTAGGTCTCGAATGGTGCCTGTGCGTTCAAGGGCACCTCGCCTACTCGAGAGAGCTGAAAAACCAATAACTACTATTTGCAACAACAACTTTATTTTCTGTAGTAATACAGCGCGCGATGAGGGCATCGACAGCTTCCCGGCGAGATTCGGAAGCATGGGAGATGCCGTGTGAACTAGGGGCCGGTCGGCACACGGTAGGCATGGCTTTGATTAAAGAATGGAAAAGCACACAGCATTTCTTAGTCGGCACGTATGTCTTCATAAATAATACGTCATCGGTCAATTTCAGCCACAACGTTGGTTGCCAAGGATGATAATCTTAGAACACGTTTCAAAAGGTCAGTTTAATCTGCGTGCACGAAAACATAGCTTCATTCGCAATAGTTGACCGATTCGATTACGCAGCTTTCTTTCATATCCGTTTGATCATGGGTGTCCAGTTCCGAGTTCGTCGCCGAACGCTCGCTGGGAACAAAACATTCCGAACATACACGCGATGGCATCAAGTCCTTTTTCTTTGTCAAGGCAATACAAAATGGACGCTTCTCCGATATCGCAGCGGCGGTGTCCACGAAGTCGTCGCGATTGAAGATGCGCTTCATGCTTGCTTCCCAAAGTTATTTTTGCACCAGAATAGAGCAGAGTGGTAGCCCGGCGACCGTGAGTCATCTAATATCGCAGAAATCCCAGACATAGCACATGAATTGCACTAATTCGCAGCTCAAACGCTACCTTTCCAAGCTGTCGCTAGGAAAAATCGGAGTCCCCACATACGAGTGCAGGGAGGAGAGCCGACGTTACTAGACTAGCTTCAGTTGTAAAACTCCCCCCGCTGTCGCCACTTCTGTGACAGCCGCCAGAGGGCAACGCTGTTCCATCGGGCTCCACTGCAGACGCCTCGTCACAGCCTTGAGGTCGTGCGGACGGGCAGTTTGCGCGTGTTTCATGCTCGCTGGCGTTCTCCCTTGTCCGAATTAGTGGCACCACGAGAAAGCGGTATCCATCTACAGCAATAAGATTTATCGCGCCAGTTCGTTAATACTGAAAGAAGGGTAAACTGCACGAAAGGAAGAAACGCATACAGCGAAGCGCAGAAGCTGCGTATCTAAATGTTGTTTCTTCCTGTCGTCTTAACGTTTCGCGCAGTTTAGGCTCGCGAGCCTGAATATCTGGCCAAAGTGCGTGATTGTAGGATGATCTTCATCCCCACCGAAGCTTCTCACCACGCCAAAGAAGCGCTACAAAAAGAAAGATGAGCTTGGTCTTTGTACACACAAGCCACACACACAAAAAAAAGAAGTCGGATTTTTTTATTCCGTGAAGATGCTTAATCAGCGAAGCTGAAACGTGCGGCCCCTGTGTTTATCACTGGGTTAATCCCGAGGGTTCATTAAAGTATTTCTCAGTTATGAGGTTACACACACAATCGGCTGCGAGAGAGAACGACGTCACTGACGGTATGTCCGCAGTTGTCGCTTGCGTTCGATGTCTCGAGTTTGCTCGGCGGCGTGGTTAGCAGCCTTCGCCTGCGATTTGCTGCTTGTGGTTCTTCGAAATTAAATTTCTTCAAAATTAAATCTTTCCGTTACGTATGACCATGAGTGGCTCATACTCCCTTAAGCAATGGCTCATACCCCCGTAAACGCGGCCTCCCCATTACGACGACAGAAGTGAAACTCTACGCTGGAAAGATGAACGGCCACACAGCCAGCTGTGGAAGACGACGACGAACGCGGGAGCAGCGGCACGAGCGCGTGCCGTTGATTTCGCAGTGAGTTCCCGGTCGGCACGAGGAATCGCTCTGTTTCACGCCGAGCGAAGCGTCGCATTGCTGGGAGCACAGAAAAAGTGGTGCACCGAATTGTCGACATCGTTCCGATAGCGCCCTATGCAGCCAGGTACGCAGCACGTCGGCATCGTCTGCTGATATTCTTAAGAAACTCGGCGAAGGCTACAGTTTCACGGATGATATGCTTTCTGAAATTCGCCGCCAACAACGAACCACAGAATACACCAACGCTGCACCGCGTGCTTAGTCCGACCCGCCTGCGTAGCCAGCTAGTGAGGAAGTGAAGCCGGGCGCGACTGCAGCGCCACGAACGCGCGTGCAGGTGGCGGTTCCGCACAACGGCGCCGAGTTTTAAAACTGAAGCTAGTCTGGTAACGTTGAGGAGAGCGGCGCGGCGCGCTGGTTCGAGGCTACGTTCCTCCTCGTCGATAAAATTGAGTTGGGGTCGACAGCAGTCGACAGTTCCCCTTGAGCACGGTCGCGAACTGCGCAGCTGCTACCGAAAGACAACGCTGCCCCGCCTCGCTTCCTCCCTCCCCCGATATGCGCGCAATATGATGCGTCTTGCGCCGGTCGCATTGCAGAATCAAGCGTGCTTCCGCTCTTTAGATCGCTATCACGCCAGGCGTGCCGCGGAAGCGAGCGAGGCCAGCTGTGCATGTGATGTTCGTCTGTTCGGCGACCCAGGCAACCCAGGCCCCACACACTCTCAAGTTCCAAAAATGGCCACAGAGGGCGAAAAATCAATCGAGGCGTGTTTCAGCGTAAGCGCGCAAGTGGAGCTACTGTAATTTGGTCGCATACTTTATTTTTTGCTTTTTCTGCTAGGGGCGCTAAACATGCTGAATTTTTTACTTTACACAAACCATTGACATAAACAATCGAGGTGTCTAAGGATGTTTTTTTACCTCAGGCAAATAGGCAGTTGATTTTTTTTTAAATTTGATTGTTGAAGCTGCTTTTTACTCATAGCGTCAAGGTTTTTGTACTTGATTAACCACCGACAGCCTATTGGTATCGATGTGTTTCCTGGCCGTTGGCGTTCCAATACTACGGCGGTAAAACATTTTCGAAAGCATGCTGGTTTCGTCTGCGAGTCATTAGATAGACTTGCTGTAAAGATGTCTACTCTTGGCATAAAATAGTGCCTCATTTTGTTTAGGCGTTGATTATCATAATGAATGCGGCGGAGGTTAAGGGAGTACGCTTGAAGGTACGTTTTTATGCCGTTTATAACACCGTAAGTACGCAAACCGATGTCACAGAACACCCGATGCATCATTGTGTGTTCTCCGTCATCGCTTGTTTGCTGTACGCCTATTCTTCATTTCTTCTTCAAGTGTTGTATCCTGCTTCTGTCCTTGTTCTCTTGTGCTTCACTTACAGTATGTCCTTCCGTCAGCTGTAATGCGCATTTGCAAAACGAATACGTTTGATAAGACGCAGTGGTTATCATAATTTCACTACACATGTATTAAGCTGGCACATATGGTTCAGATACAGATACCTGTATGCGGACTTGCACGACGTTGATGCGGAGATTAGGATAATTATGACACCCGTAAGGAAGAGGCAGCTGACGGCCGTAAGCTGTTGCGTTCTTTCCGCCAAATACCCGGCCTGGTAGTGCTGTAAAGATGCTGTATAAATGTGACACGCGGTGACAGGGAAATTATTATACTTAGCAGCCGACCGTACGTTTTGTAGCTTAGGTCGTCTTGTGCGTTTGTGCTACCCTTATTAATGAGCCATCTCTTGACTATGTTCTTGACTATGTAACCGCGTTTGTGTGGATGCGTAGACGTGTGCTTTTTGTTGTACTTGTAAAATGCAACTAAAATATTTTCAGGCTTACTCAATCTTTGGTGTCGTGTGCGTTTATTCCAGTCGAGGCCATCGTGCCACCTGAAAACCGCATTCTGTCAGTAGCCCTACACGAAATGCAACAGCTGGAGCGCGGCGGCACTACTCGGGGTAACGGTGGCGTAATAAACGAAAAACCGCTCGGGATGCCCTTAAAAGTCAGTTCAGAGTGTGCCTTAACTCGATATTACTCAGCGCTACATATATTCTGCTGCGCCTCGATTGTGCTCCCGCCAGTTTGGTTGCTGTGTGACAAACGTAGTGCCTATATATGTAGGCGCTACGTTTGCTACACAGCAACTAAGCTGGCGGGAGCACGATCGAGGCGCAGCAGCCAAAAACTCAGTAAAGCCACAGAACACCTGGTAAAGCGGCCGCCATACTGTGCAAAACCCCGTTTCCGTTTCCTGTTGTACAGCGCCACCTGTGGTCGCATACTTTAGTTCACGACGTCACCGCTACGCTTATTTCCGTAGCACTGTGGAAGGTATAGTTTCCCTTCTCTAAGTTTGTATAGGTGTTCTGTGGGCGACCGGTCTCTTTTGGATGTAGCCCGTTTGTTGGGCTCGCGGCGTTGTCTTGCGTTCCTTGTACCCTTCGAAACAGCCCCATTCGACTACGTCAAGGTGAGAAATTTTGTTAACACTGCGACGCATTTCATGCAAACAGGCTTACGGTACACAAACTGAGACTAGTGACGCAGTTAGCGAAAAACACCTCGGCCGTTCTGGCGCAGTTAATCTGAGTTAATGACTCGTACTGGGACTCGTACTTCTATGAGCCGCCTTCTATGAGCCGCAACATTATTGTAACTTATTTCGGTAGTTCTTGGGCACGCTTGCCGCATATGGCTATGTGACGCAGTTAGCGAAATGCAGGTATACCGTGGTGACGGTTTCGCATCTACTGAAGTTTACTGGGCCGTGTCCGTGACGCTGAAGTTACTGGGCCATGTCCGTGACGTGTACTGAAGTTTAGTGGGACATGTTTGTGACGCTTTTTGTGGCTCTGCAACAACATATACCTTCTTTGGGTGCTCAAGCTTGTCGAAAACGCGAGGATCGATTGCCAAGAGTGATAAAACAGGAGTGTGTTGCTTGCGCCTGCACGACGCGTGAAAGAAGGCCGAGGAGCTCAAAAGCCAAGAACTTGACATAATTGTCATCTGAGGCATTGAAAACAGGCTTTGCACCCACGAATTTGTCCTGAGTGCGACTACAAGGCATTCTGCGAGCGTGTAACATGGTCTCGCTGAGAGCCTGTGTTGTGGCCACCTCTGTGTACTTGTGTACCGTCGCGTTGACTGAGGCTAAGTTTTGGAAACGCGCAGTCACCCATGTATTTGTGCTTTTAAAGTGTAGGAAATAATGCCCGGGAAGGGAGGGATGCTTGAATGTGAAATGTTTTCATATTTTATGGGATTGTTTGGGAGGAGTATATATGTAAAGAGAAGTGTAAAAGCGCATTTATCTGCAGTGCCCACTTACGCACGTTTCGCCTCTACACGCGTTCGGTCAATGTAACAAAATGATACATGCTTGTAATTAACTTTTTTTTCCAGCTGATGGTGTCCGGTAAAGCTTCGTACTGCAACGACTGCTGCTTACCTGGTGCCACAAGTTTGGTAAACGCAAAAAAGCCCGGAACGAGCATTCATATAGAGCAAAATGAACTTTTCATCATTTCAGAAGACTTATTGCGTTTACATTATGAAATTGCACGTGGCACAGATTCAGTGGAGGCTTGTAAAGATCGTTCGCAATCATTTTTACTAAATAATAAAACGATTCTGCGCCAAGGCCGCGTGTGGTTCAGCAGTAGAAGCTTAAATTAAAAAAAATGAATGGCGCGGGGATCAGCGGAGCCGGCGTGACGTACAGTCAACAGCAAAAGTTCGCGGGATGCGCGAGCGCGTGGCAAAGCGACCCTTCTCCCCTTCTTGCGGTGACCCCTGGTGTCAAGACCGATGCCTACACGCATGCGCGTCCCTCCCAGACTGCAAACGTATATGTTTCCGCGCTTCCTCCTTGCGCTCCGGCGATATTCGAATGTAGCCGCGAGGCAGCCCTCTTGCGATATGCGCTGTGGCGGCTTCGACGGGCGAAACTGTGTTAAACGTATTGAGAAGCGTGAACTTGCGGACGCCACTGCGGCCGCATTTTGTCGAGTCACGAGCGCTGGCGCATAGGGCCGGCCCGGTGGCGAACGCGTCATTTTTTTTTTCTGGGCTGCACCTTCCCGTGGCCAGTCTTCGTTGTTTCTTTCTTTTTACGAACGGTGCGTTCTACCGCAGAAGAGCGTGGCAGAAGACGCGCTCTATAGAAGGAGACCAGCAAGACGACAATGGGACAATTGATTTCCGTTGTATAAACGAAGTTCTGCCCGTCGAAGCCGCCACGGCGCATATCGCAAGAGGGCTTCCTCGCGGCTACATCCGGATATCCCCGGCGCGCAAAGCGGAAGCGCGGAAACATGCACGCTTGCAGTTTCGGAGGGACGCGCATGCGTGCAGGCGTCGGTCTCGACAGCAGGGGTTCGCCGCTAGAATGAGAGTCGCTTTGCCACGCGCTCGCGCATCCCGCAAACTTTTGCTGTTGACTGTACACTGTAAGAAGTGTTTGCACCCTGTCGGGTGTATGTCTGCTACACAACGAATATCGTCATCTGCCTTGATGCGTTTCCCGGCCGCATTGTCGGGAAGCGTGCTACTGTCAGGGGCAGTGCACGGATTTCATCGGTACTGCGGGAACTGAGCTGATATTCTTTACTAAACTTCGTGCGACGCCAAACTCGGAGCCTTCGTTGGCGTAATGGAGTTCCACAAACTTCTTTTGACTGCATGCTTCGTTTGTTCTTTCGAAAGGCCGGAGTACTGAGCGCCTGCACGTATATTTATTCACTGTGTGTGCTACCGTATTAAGCAGCGACTAGACGCGCCAAGATGGGCGCGCAAAGTGCTCAGTCTTTATTTGACTCGAACACTCAACATTGGACGCACGCTCAACATGGGCGCAGGTACACAAATCAACCGGCCAAATCCCTGGCACCCTTCCCAAACGTTTCCGGCGGCGTGCGTCAGAAGGCAGCACAGGAACATGAAAGAGGCGGATTGTCGCTGCAGTGACTGGGTGTCGAATCGTGAATCACCAGCCATGCCTGCTACTATGTCGGTCTGCCATGTGGTAGTGCTTATCTTAAGTGAAACAGGGAAGACTGTAGGCACATACGCGGCGTGACTGGCCGAATTGCTTTTCTCGTTGCGCACAAAGTGGCGACTGCATATCCTGGTGTTCGGCGCTGGGCCCCGCGGTTTACCGTCGGGACTGTAGGTGCAAAACAGTTTCTCACTACATTACGTAGAGGGAAATCTGGCGCTGCTGCGCTGTGGTATGCATGGGAATGCCGGTATATTGTGGATTCGGATTGGCATCGTTCTCGTAGACACAGGACACCTTGAAGACGCGCTTGGCAAGTACCGTTCCGTCTGGCACAATGATTCATTTTCTACTAGAACAGCACGTAAAAAGCTGTTTTAGCTTTATTATTACGCGAAAACATGTTTTGTTTAACTATGAGAACTTGTTACTGTGTGTACGACTACATGTTACGTAAAAAGTATCAGCGGGCCGCTAAAGTTGGAGGACAGACGACAAGGTTCGCGCTCGCTTTGAAGCAGTTTGTCGTCGGTTCTTGCTTTTCTTCGCTTGGTCATGCATCGTGGGTGAGTAAAGATGTAATATGCGTGAATGGAAACATTTTATGAAGATTTTACTTTGAGAACGCGTTATTTGCGTAGCCATATCCACGTTTTAGACGACGCCTCTTACAACACCAGCCAACACGAGCCTCGCAGACACATATACCGTCATTCCCATGACGGCACGGTGCCCCCTTAAGAAACTCCCATAGACGGTGGCGCCAGATTACCCTCTAGGTGTTATAGTGAGAAACTCTATGGTGCAAAAGACCGAATTTCAGTAACGCAGATAATCAAGCAAACTTCAAGAGAGGCGAAGCAGTCAGCATGGCGCGAAGTTTCGTGATGTCTTGAAGGAAAACGGTAGAATCTGATATTGGGATTCATGCCTTCTTGGCAGCCCACGACGCAGCAGTAACGACGGTGACGCTTTTTCGAGGCTGAGCTAGGTCTCCGGATCGGCGTCGCCGATGGCTTCTGCTTCCAGCATTACGTCCCACGGCACACGGAGAGTCCGTTTTCGTTAACCTGTAGGCTGCGGCCAGCTCGCAGCGTGGTCGGCGTGGTATGCGAGAAGTGACGGGCATTTTCAAACTCAACAGGCAGAAAAAATGCGAATCGACGCAAAACTCGTTCTAGAAACGTGCTTCGCCACAGCCAGGCCTAAATACTACCCAAGCTGGTACTACCCAGCAGTGGCGTAGCCAGAAATTTCGTTCGGGGGGGGGGCTCACTTCGCAGCTCGGCCTGCTCCTTATAAAATTAGTCGAGGGATCAGTATATATATATATATATATATATATATATATATATATATATGTATGTCATTCACCAACCTTGTTTACATTTTTGTACATATGCAACGACCAGGGAAAATCTCAATGACGCTTTCCTTTGTTAGAATGTATTGCGCAGGAGCAACTGTCACCGGTTGTGCATTGAGAGTAATTGCTCCGAAATTATAGTCGCAACAGAGAGCACATATAAAAAGCAGGAGTTCTGCAACATGTACGAGCGCGAGTCAAATGAAAGTGAGCCAATGCGAATATATGACAAACGGGGTACTTTATTTAAAAGTAGTCACCATGAGTATTTAGACACTTGTCCTACTAACGAGTCGCGTAATTCCCGTCTCATAAAGCTCCTTGGGTTGCTGCCTCGAAAATCTGTAAATGACTACACGTCATCTTCCGACACGAATCTGGTTCCCTTAAGCAGTTTCTTGAAATTTTACCAAATGTGGAAGACGCAAGGCAACAGGTCTGGGCTGCATGAGGGATGTTGCAGCATTTCCCACTTGAACTTTGCCAGTTTTGTATTAACCACATCAGCGACGTGGGAACAGGCAATCTCGTGAAGCAAGATGTCCCCAATGCGCAATTTTCCACGTCGTTTGTTCTTAATTGCGACACGCAGCCGATCCGATCTTTCACAATATCTGAAACCATTTAGAGTCTCTCCAGGTTTAGAAAATTCGATCAATAGGGGCCCCTAACGATCTAAAAAGAAGTCAGCGCTTTTCAGGCATAAATGACGGCCTTTGTTTACCTTGGGAGTGGTGAATTCAAATGTTCCCACTGTAAGCTTTGCCGTAGTGTTTCAGGCTAGTAGCAGCGGCACCATGAGTCATCCCCGGTCACAATTGCATACAAAAAGTCGTCACCCTCATCTGGGGCCTTGCGTATGGGAGACGCCAGGGGGCGCCGAATAGTGCGGACGCGCAAACATCGGCTCCTGCTTTTTTCAAATGACCTTGGTGATTTTTTTTGCCAAATCCTGGAAAGTTGTGCATCATTCGACGCAGTATGTAGCAAGGAACCAGCCCATACCGGACTCTTGTCGATAGGTGAGCTCTTCGACAATTTGAGAGACTTTGAACTACCGACCAAGGTGTTCGTCGGCTCACCCTACCGGACGCAGCCTAGCGTCGGCGCGGCGTCCGTGGTAAGCCACGGCCTACTCGGCGTTGTGGGGCGACATGCCTGAAGTTGAGATGGTGGAAGGGGTCGAGATCGACCCCGCCGAAGCAAATTGCCCGGGCTGGACCACAGCAGTGGGCAGAAACAAGAAGGCTCGACCGGAGACGCCGAAGTCGACGGCCAGCACGGAGACGCACAATGGCGGGAAAGGTGGCCGCCGCACGGCCACCCGACAGAGCGCGATGAAGCAGCTCGTGAATGCCTCAAGACTCCCGAAAATGCCTCGGGACCATATACGCATCATCGTCAGACCAAGAGGAGGCCTCGACGTTAAGAAAGTCAGTACCATTCGATTAGCCCAAGCTTTGGCCATGGCGGCGGCCTTAGCTCCGGACGAAGTTGGTGAAGACATTATATGCCCCAATGCTGCTCAGAACATTCTGGTCGTTTCTACGCCAGTGAGGAAGAACGCGTGTGCCTACGCGTCCGTTCAGCAGATACACCTCAGGGAAGGCAAGTACGATGTGGCAGCTTATTTAGCCGCCTCGGACAACACATGCAAGGGAGTCGTTCGCGGGGTCGACGCCGACTTCAGCGATGCTCAGCTGCGGACAATGATTGTCAACCAACGGAACTCGAAAGCGCTCGAGGTGAGACGCATCAAGACTACTACGACGGTGGTGGTGCTCTTCGAAGGTATGAGAGTGCCAAACTACGTCATGTGTGGCGCGGGCATGCTGCCCTGCACGCTATACAGAAGGCAAGTGGAAGTGTGTTACAACTGTGGCGATTTGGGACATCGAGCTGATGTGTGCCCTAACCCAAGCAGCAAGAAATGCAGGGGATGCGGTGTAGCCTCCCCAGCCGAAGATCATCAGTGCACGCCAAAGTGTTCCATCTGCGGGGGTCCTCACCTCACTGCGGACCGCAAGTGCAAGCAGCGATTCCAGCTGCCCTACATAGTACGACAAAGACGACGACGGCGCAGGCGCGCCAAGATGTCACAGGCGGCCCATGAAGTTCGTTCACGTGACGCCAGTCTCACAAGCGCGCCTGGACGTGCGCGTTCGCTGACGCCAGTGGATCGTCAACGCAGCCTCTCCAGAGGGCGTCCCCGGTCTCGCTCCAGGGACCGATCCCACTTCAGAGGGCTTTCCCGCTCCAAGGGGCGTTCCCGCTCCAAGGGGCGTTCCCAATCCCGGGCGCGCATCCAGGAAGGACCTGGACCCTCATGGGCGGACCGAGTCAAGCCCAAGACTGACAAGGCACCAAAAAAGGTAACGCAGATAACATTGCCAGAGCATAGGGAAGACCCCCGAGTAACACAGCTCTTGCAAGAAAACGCTAACCTCAAGGCAGAAATCCAAAAGATGAAGGCCGATTTCGAGGCCTTTCGGCAAGCAAACTTACAACAAAGGCAAGAGTCCTCTTCAGCAAACGGAGAAGTGCAGGCGCGTACCGCTAAACGTAGGGCCACCCCCTCGCAGGAGGCAGCCGAAGAAACTGTCACGGCGGAGGCAGCGATGCAACGTTCGCTGGACCGTTTACAAAAATCCGTGAATGAATTGATCAAGGGCAATCAAATGCTGCTCTTTAGAGTCCAAGTTCTAGAAAACGTGCAAACTAAGCGCGCAGAACCAGTGAGTATGGAAGTCGTTCCAGCGGCAGCTAGAGAAGCTACAGGTAGCGTCCTAGAGGCCCTCTCAAGCCTTAACAATGGCGGGCCACACTAAAGAATTTATCATATGGCAGTGGAACTGCGCCAGTTTTCAGAGGCGAAAGGCCCCACTGCAGCAATTTATCGCGACACAGTCGAACAAGCCGCATGTTATCTTACTACAGGAAACTAGAACTGAAATTAAGTCATTTCCAGGTTACCGAGCTATCTCGGCAACCGGGGAGGGCAAACTCGGCCTGGCGGTCCTAGTTGCAAAGAAGTGTTCCTTTCAAGAGCACAAATTGCAGTTGGGCAACACGAGGGCGGAGGTAATGCTTATCGAAATCATTCCCAGCAGCTGGCTTAAAAACAGAGTTTTCATTTTAAACATTTACAGTTCCTCGAGAGACCGTCACCAGGCATTCTTGTCGATTATGGCCAAGGCGGCGGCGAAAGCAAGGGATGCTCCACTTGTGGTAGCTGGAGACTTTAACGCAGCGCATCAGACATGGGGTTATGTGAGACACTCCCCTAAAGGAATAAATCTACTTCAAGCGGTTACAAATTGCTCATTAGAGCTAGTTACGGACCCACAGTTTCCCACGCGCATCGGCAATTCAGTCTCGCGGGACACCACGCCGGATCTGGCCTTCGTTAAGAATGCCACCTGTATTAGTTGGCACAATAAGCACGAAAACCTGGGAAGTGACCATTTTATTGTGGAGATTTCTCTGGAAGTTGCCACAGCCCCCCTTAGGGCGTTCACCGTAGTAGACTGGGACGCCTTCCGTAAACGCCGGGGAGAGGACTTGGAGGAGTACGCGTCCTTCGAAGACCTCTTAAGGAGAATCAAAGAGGACGTCAAGGCTGTTACTAAAACAGTCGAAACTGACTTAAAAGTAAACAGGATGGATGCTCACTTGGCGCACCTGGTAGAGGCTAAAAACTCCTTACTCGCCAGATGGCAAACGCAGAGGCTCAATAGGAGGCTGCGTAAGAAAGTAGCGATGTTAAATCGTGAAATCGAAGCGTATTGCCAAGAGTTGAGCAAGCAGCAATGGAACAAGGTTTGCTCGGCAGTTGACGGACAGGTGCGTACGGGAGGCAAATGGAACCTCCTGAAGCAACTATTAGATGACTCACAATCCAAAAGCAATCAGGGCCTAGCTATTGACAGAATAATTCATGATCTTAAAGGAAAAGGGCTAACAGATGTAGACATACTTCAGAGCCTAGCAGACAGGTATCTCCCCGTAGGCCCCACGGGGAACGAGGACTACCCAGAGTATACAGGCGAAACCATGGAGGAGCTTGATGTCCCGGTGACTAAAGCGGAAGTCAGGAAGGTGCTACACGAGCTAAACGGCCGCTCAGCCCCCGGGCCGGATGGCATTTCCAACAGACTCCTGCGCAACCTAGATGAGAAATCAATTGAGAAGCTTACGGAACAGATCAACCGCACGTGGGAAACTGGCTGGGTCCCAGAGGACTGGAAAACGGCCTCTGTTGTCCTTATACCGAAATCAGGTAAAACACTCACACCGGAGAATCTTAGACCAATCTCGCTCACGTCCTGCGTGGGCAAGGTGGCTGAGCACGTCTTCCATGAGAGAGTAATGAGATACATCGAGGAACGAGAACTGTTCCCGTATAACATGGTAGGCTTCAGGCCCTCTCTATCCGCGCAAGATATCATGCTTCTCATCAAAAGGCAGATAATCGACGTGAACACCAGGGATGTCAGAGGCATTTTGGCGTTAGATCTCGCCAAAGCCTTTGACACCATCACACATAGATTCATTTTGGAATCCATATCGCACCTAAACTTAGGGAAACGCTTTCACGCTTACGTCAGCTCTTTCTTAAGAGACCGTAAAGCCACTATTAAAATCGGTCAACTGAGATCCGACGAGTTCAAGTTAGGGGCTAAGGGCACTCCGCAGGGTGCAGTAATATCACCCCTTCTTTTCAATATAGCGATGAAAGGCCTCTCCGAAAAACTGGCTAGGGTCGAGGGCGCGAATCATGCGCTCTATGCGGACGACATCACCGTTTGGAGCGGTGGGGGGTCCGAGGGGGCCGTGGAGCATGCCCTTCAGGAGGCCTTGGATATTACGGAAGAGTACTTAAAAGGGACGGGACTTTGTCTATCACCCTCAAAGTCAGAACTACTGCTTTATAGACCGGATTGCAGGGGCAAGAGGCACTCTACCCCTCTCGAACAAATTCCTATTAACCTCTACGCTGAATCTGGTCAGATGATCCCTAGAGTCGAATCGGTCAGGATTCTAGGTCTGATCCTAAATGCAAAGGGGAGCAACAATCAAACTATTGTCCGCGTCAAGGCAAAAACGGAAAACATGCTCCGATTAATCACAAGAGTCTCGAACCGCAGAGGCGGCCTCAGTGAGAGCAATCTCCTTAGGCTGTATCATGCGTTCCTCATGAGTCACATAAACTACGTAGCATCGGCGCTCAACTGGTCCCGCTCGGAGGAAGCCAAAATTGATGCGCTGATGAGAAAAAGCATTAAACACATACTGGGAATTCCCACTAGCACCAGCACGGAGAAGCTCCTACAATTAGGGGTTCACAATACCCTGACGGAGGTAATCGAGGCACAAAGAACGGCACAAACCGTCCGCCTCTCGTCCTCGAAGGCAGGCAGAAGCATATTAATGTCCGCAGGTCTAGCCCCCTTGGCGTTCGACGAGAATGTCATCATGCTCTCTCACACCGTTAGGGCAACCTTTCAGGTTAGCCCTTTCCCTCGTAATGTACACCCCCAATATAATGCAGCTAGACGCAAGGCACGAGCCCGCTCTCTCATTGACTTTACGCAAAAAAGCCTGCAATTAACTACCTATGTAGATGCTGCCCAGTATGGGCGCACAGATTCATTTGTAGCTGCTGCAGCTGATCCTCACGGCAAAATTCTCAATGCAGCTTCGGTAAGACACACCACAGTAGCGGCGGCTGAACAGGCTGCCATCGCGCTAGCTATGAATGACCCCTCGCGGCCTTACATCTACACTGACTCGAGATCAGCCATACGAGCCTTTCTATCTGGCCTAATCTCGAAAGAGGCGGCGGCTATAATCAAGCAAAGACCGCCTGATGCTGTTCACACTATCGCATGGTTCCCGGCGCACATGGGAACCAATGTACATCCCAGCAAACCCAACCCGAATGAGCTAGTTCATGACCAGGCGCGAGGTCTAACATTCCGCAATGGTCCTGATACGCTAAGCAGTCGGGATTGTGAGCATAACTCTGATCCTCTACTCTCTTTTAATGAAATAGTTAAACACTATCAGCTGGGGCGCAGGCAATTCCCGCTGCCACACCCACAGCTAACTAGACCTCAATCTTCCACATTGAGAATGTTACAAACGGGATCTTTCCCTTCGAGAGGAAAGTTTAGCCGCTTTGCTCCGGACATCGACCCACACTGCCCCGAGTGCAATGAAGAGTATTGCTCGTTAGCACACATGCTCTGGCAATGTTCTGCGTTACAAAACACATCTTTTAATAAACAAGAGGACTGGGAAGAGGCCCTTAAAAGCGGCGATCCCCAGGACCAACTAAGGGCTGTCCAAAGGGCCCGCGAACGGGCGGAGAACCATGGTCTTCCGGTCCCAACGTGGGAGCGGCCCGCAACTACGACTTAGTAGTTCCTTAGGACCTCAATAAAGTTTGTTGACTGACTGACTGACCCTCATCTGGGGTTCTTTGACGTGCACTTAAATCTAAGTACACGGGTGTTTTCACATTTCGCCTCCATCGAAATGCAGCCGCCGTGACCGGGATTCTATTCCCCCGACCTCGTGCCCAGCAGCCGAACACCATAGCCACTGAGCAACCACGGCTTTTTCAATTGCGTTGGGGGTGATTGCACGGTGACTTTGGCCCGGCCATGGATAGTATTTGTAACTTTCATGTGCTTCTTTGAACAGTTTGCTACAATGCTTCACAGTGGCCAATTACACGCAATGTTCAACGCATACGGCAGCTATACGGCGAATAAATTCTTTTTGGGAAACATCTTCATTTGCCAAAAGCCTCACGACACCAAGCTGTTCAACTTTTGAAGTGTCCACTATGTCAAGCAACCATATTCAACCCCGTGTATGAGAGCATTAAAGAACATTTAACCTCACCTCTGCATGTCACTTGTAAATGAGATGCGTATGTGCTACGCGCATGCCTCGAAAATAATGAACCGAACCATTATTGCGCGCGGCGGGTTGTCTCACTTTCATTTGACTCGCCTTCGTACATAAAAAATGCGAAGTTACAATGGAATGTACAAATGTGAAGATACAGCTTGATACAGGGCAAAAAATTGTCACGGGAAACAATGTTCACTGCGCATATGCACAAAACCTCGCAACAAGATATTTAAATATACGCATAAGTCACCAATAAATCTGCGTACCTAAGAAAAAGTCACTATATATATTGCGTCGAACAAGGCAAATAAACAGGTTGCGCAACCACAGATTCACAGATCACAGCACCCCCCCCCTCTCCGTCCACTCCCAAAATGTATCGCGTGCGACGAAAGGCGGCGCGCTTCCTCCCCGCTTTTCTCCCTTGCGCACACAAGACTCAGCCGCCATAGTCGGCTCACCCCCTCCCCTTCCCCCCCCGCACGCTTTCACTCGCACATAGAGCATGCGGCGCGCGGTCACGATGTTATCGCCCTTGGCCGTTATTTATACGGAACATGAGGGCAACGACAGGAATGTGCCTGGATTCTTCATAGAGCTGCTATCGCAATAATAAAATAGTATCCGGCAACTGAAGCGTCCCGTCGCCCATTACTTTCCGCGAAAGAAGTAACGAAATCGAACTTTCACCATGCGAAAATTTGCTGCGCCGCAACAATGTGTTCTTTTTTTGTGTGTGGGCGGGGGGCGGCGAAATAGAATAACGCAAAGGAAAGCATGTTGGCTACAATCGAATGCCTACTTTGGGCACCTAGTGTGGCTGCCGAAGGAATATCGAAGAAAACGTGTGACGCTTGGTCCACAGAAAACCATACGCGTACTGCTCAGTATCCTACGCCGGCGAGACAAAATTTTCCGGAGAGGTTGCGCTCAAGCGAACGCATTGCAATCCATCGAGTCCTCGCAGTGCTGGCGGCGAGCGACTATGCATTGTTTCTTTTTCTCGTCTGCTAGCCAGAAAGCGTCCAAAACTCTGCCAGGCGAAAATGCAGTCGGCCAGAGAAGAACAAACGCGCATCCAAGTGGGCCGCGCGGTGTCAGGATTGGGGGCTCAATCCCATCGCCCGTGGTCCTTTGCCGAGATTGGAGTACAGCATGAATTCGATGGTAGCTGGCCCATGCCGTCGTCCAACTTATTTACGCTGAGGACGTTGATGAAGTGAAGAACTGCTTCTCATCGAGAACGAGGAATATGGGTTTATTTACAGAAATTAAATCAGTCTAACGTGACTGCTTGAGAAAAAGAGTGTCAGTCCAACATGACTGCACGAGAGAAGTGAATCAGTCTAACATGACTGCTCAAGAGAAGTGTGTCCAGCATTCGCACAACAACAGTTTTTATACACCCGGTCCGCCGGTCATACGAGGCGGCGACTGTTCGTTTACTCATCACCAACCTGCCGCCCATCCGCAGACCAGTTTACGTACACAAAGGCACACACATTCCGATGCCCGACGATGTCGTTGGAGGGGTGCCGTTCCGGGAAGTATCGGTGCCAATCGTGGGCAGCTCGTTGTCTTGCGTCTGGCCGAGGCATGGGAAGCACCAAAATACGGCTTTCCCGCGGCAGCTTGTTCATGCGTATCAGATCAGGTCCGCGCTGGAGAACTCCGGAACCATTGTTCGCATACCGAACTCGTTCCGTCACAATGTCGATGGGGCTGGTGGAAGGAGGCGGTTTTCAGTACAAAGGCCGCTTCTTCGAACGCCTCCTAGCTGCAGCGACGGTGAGTGGGGGATGCGCGTCTTGTCCCCCAGTCGTAACTGGGTGGCAATCTTGCCTTGCAGCTCGCCATTCTTAACAGCGGTTATCGATGCAGCACGAGAAAAATGCACGCGCTCTGGCTGGATCGGCAGACCGCGGGTTGAGAGAAAAAAAAGAAAAAGAAATGAGAAAGAGGCTCAATATATCCTCGCGAATAATAGTCTAGGTAGAAAAATAAATAAGAACTTATTTACAATGGTGGCTTTAGTGTCTTGACATGGATGCTTTGGCGCAGGTGAAAAAAAATGTTTATATTCTTTTCTGTGACCTGAGGGCACAAATGAACCACCACAACGCTTTGTCTCATCGGACCTCGCTGCGTGCTTTGTCAACTTGTCTGATAGTGTGTTGATTTGGCTTGTCTCGTTGTATGGCCCGATGTACGACTTTAGAAAAGTCGATGCACCTTTGGCGTCAAATGTTTACAACAGCATTAATCCCACAAAGTTCCGGAATTGAAAATCTAAAGCACGACTTTGAAAATGTCAATGTACCTTTCGCATCAAAATGTTATGAGAACTTTATACCCACAGCGTTTCAGAATTGAAATCCAAGCGCTCCGTAGATTCCGCGGCCTCCGCGAGATGCCCAGACGAGCCCGCTCGCCTTCAAAACGCCCTTGAAATTTTGTGCCCGGTGGGGCTCCTTGCGTTACGGTATGTGACTCCCGATGCATGGGCGTTGCCCCGAAATCCAGCCCGATTTAGCAATGTTCGAGCTAAAATGTCTTTTCGAGCGTGAATTAAGGACATTCTAGACAAAATCGAGCATGATTTCTGGCGCCGGGAGTTGTTTTGGTCGGCGGCACATGACAGCACGAAAAAATTTCGGGGGGGGGGGGGCTGAAGCCCCATAAGCCCCCCCCCCTGGCTACGCCCCTGCTACCCAGATAACGTTTCTTGCCGCCACAAGGTGCCGCTACTATACCTCGAACTCCACCGCAAGGCGCCCATACAGAGTAGCATGACACCGGTTGTATGCGCGCAGGCAAAGTTCTGTTTCTAATAAAGAGTCTCTGTCAGCATTGACATATTTTGTATATTGTCATTCTTTCGCAATGCATCGTAGTCTTACTGATTTGTTATTCATGCTCCAGGAGTTTGTCTTATATTCTGACGAGTTCTCGCTTCAATGAGTGACCAGCCCGGACTGGAAGTAGAAGTAGGAATTTATGTGCATCATCACAATGCGGGAATGCTCGGGCGAAATGGGCTCAGGAAAAATGGGCTAGAATGTACATAAATGAGGCATTTTAACTGTTTATCATTGCAGGTAAAGCTCTAGTGTTATACAATGTAGTATATAATACGAACAGCTTGACAGTAATTATAAATGCACAATAATAATAGCAGTGGAAAAAGAGTACTGGAATCATAGAATGACAAACTCGTATGTTACGTATGCTGCACATTTCCACATTAATGTCTTGGAAAATTAGTGTGTTCAACAGAACTGCATATGCATGACGTAATATTTGCCGCCCATGCTCAGTACGAGAAAGTGGCACGTGCCAATATTCTTTAGTGCGCAATGGATATACAATGGTATCCGTGTTCCGCGATGATATGCTGAGAAATGTATGCTCGCAGCTATATACAGATTTTGTGTATGTTATGCAGAGAAAATACTCGTATAGTTTGGTACGGGAACTTTAAACTGACGAAACAGTTCAGCAGTGTGTGCATTGTAATCAGCACTAGCGATATGATGTACGGCCTTCTCTTGTAGCACATGTAGTTTGCTAGTGTTAGACGATGTCGTATTTCCCCAAACCAGGAAACAATAGTTAAGATGTGATAAGAACAGTGTGTTATAAATTAACCTTACGGATACGGGAAGGTATGAGCGAAATTTTGCTAGAACCTCGCCTATTTAGCCGAGGCATAACTGAGCTTACGTGAGGATCCCAGGTCATCTCTTTATTGAAAAGTATTCCTAGCGTTTTTACAGTGTGAACTATTTCAGTGTTGGAGTTCTGGCTCAGGATCACTGGCTTTACCATAAGCGAATATGACGCGCACAGAACACAGCTTTTTTTTTTGGGGGGGGGGGGGGGATTAACAGACGATTTGCAGCGCTGCGTGTCCTAAGCTTTTCCATAGTTGCGTTAATAACTAAGATGAGGGCTGCATGTCGCTGCTTTTAAATAGGAGTCTTGTGTCATCTGCACACAAAATATAACATGGATCGTTGGTATTAGTTCATATATCATTAATATATAGCAAAAACAATAATGTGCCAGGGATAGTTCCCTGAGGGGCTCATGCGGTGATATTCTGCCAAGTAGACACGTGCTTTCCTGTCGCCACGCACTGGCATCAATATTGTAGGCAAGTTTTTAGGAGGAGCGCTGCGATTCCACGAATACCATAAAATTCCAGTTTTCCAAAAGTATTTCATTGTTGATCCGATCGAAAGCCTTCGAGTAGTCTACTAATACCCCGATGTACAGTTCTTTGTTTTGAATGGACGCAAAAATTATTTTTTTTTCCTTTAAGAGAGTTGTTTCTGTGGACCTGTAGGTAGGAAGCCATACTGCGATGAAGTGATCAAGCTCAACTTCACGCAAAACTTCGTTAGTCGTGTATAAATTATCTTCTCCAAGGCCTTGGAAAAGATGGGTAGAATCGAAATTGTCCAATAGTTAGCCATGTCATTTCTGTCACCACTTTTAAAAAGCATACTGACTTGAGCTACTTGCATCAGTTTTCGAAAGCAACCTGGAGATATTGATAAATTATATACGACATGGCCACCGCACATGACCGGGGTAGTTGGAGAAGTATTGGAGAGGCGTTTGCCCTGCAGTGGGCGTAGCCAGGCTGGTGATGATGGTGACATACATAAGCCAATATTGGGGCTATTATTTCAACCACGTGTTTAACTGGAGCTATCTCCTTACCATCAATATCACGTGCTTTGCTGTTTTTAAACGAGTTAAATATGGCACATATGTCAACCTCATTAGTTTGTTCGAGATACATGTTCGAAAGGTTGCTATTTATGACATATTTATACCTACTTGACCTTTGCGGACCTGACACAACATGTCTGAGAAACGTACTAAATTGTTGAGCAAGCTTGAATCCCTCAATACGACGTCCATGATGGTTTAGCTGCGTGACTTTTGTCGAGACTGGTGTGCGATTTAGCAGACTGTTGAGCTTATTCCACATCTGCGCACTGTCCCTAGATTGCTCTTTACTAAACTGATCGTGCAGAAGAGAGCGCTTTTCATTTTTTAGATAGGTGTTCAGCTCATTACGATATTTTTTGTAAATGTCGGGATCCTCTGGGTATCTGGCCCTAAGAAATTTTTGGAACAATCGCTTTCTTTTTATCTTCGCAGGCACTCGCGGTTGGTCGACGGTTTCCGGATTTTGTTACATTTTCGCAATATCTTTTCCTTATAATTTTCGTAATAAATTCATTTGAAAGCAGAAATAAAATCTGTATGCTGCGTCGGCTGTTAAAGAATAGTAAACGTCAGTGCAACTTTCCCTTTTAAGGCGCGCGTAGTAGTCGTTTAAAGTTGTAAGAACGATTTTTTGTAACGTCCTTACATCGTTCATTTGCGGATATGTAAGTTTGTCATCAGCCCTGATAAACATACATCGGTAAGTGGTCGCTGATGTCACAATTCAGGACACCACTTGTCAAACGTTCGATGGGTAGATTTTAATGAAGAGGTCGATGAGTGTGTCTGTGTGGGATGTAACGCGTATGTATGTAACGAGTATCTGTTGTGATAGCGTGACCAGATGACTCTACTGCTGAAAAGGTTGTTTCTTTACTGCGGCAAGATGTTAAGATATCAATATTTAGGTCTCCTATAAACATAATTCAGAAGCTTTTCAAGGTATTCAATGAAATGTTGGATTTGTGCCTTCGGTGGCCGATACAAGACAGTGAAAATATATTCGCAGGATAACAACGTCAAACATTCTATGTCCTCGGATATGATGGAAAACTCTGTATCTATTTTTTTAACGTTCTAGCTCACGTTTCACGAGAACTTCTATACCGCCACCTTGCTTATCTTGCCTAATAAGAAGCTTTGATAATCTCTGCGGTTGAAAATTTCCACATTTGCAGAACCCCATGTTTTTGTTAACATTATCGCGTCGAAATTGAAAAGAAATTCATCTAAGAAAACTGGCAGTTCATCCTCCTTGTTTCTCGGGGACCGCACATTCAAGTGAAAACACGGGAAAGGGTTTTCAGAAAGCTGAAATGCATTGTTAACGTATTCTGGGGACATCCATTGCAAAAGCACTGAACAAAAAATATCTGCAGTCGGCGCAATCCTTTCTATATCACGCCCACTGCGAATGTGCACAACGGTGACGTTTCCTCTTTCGTGGCCAAAATCTTGCCGCTGTTTCACCAAACAAATTGCCAGTTTTTCACTTTCTTTTGCGCAAGCGCCATGCCGAGATGTTTCAGCATTGGACAAAGGTGCTTGTTAACATACAGTGGGGAACCAGGGGAAAATCCCAGTTCCTAAGTTGACAGGAGTGACTTTTTTTGCTTTTTGTAGGATTGAATTGCGTTTGGTTCGGCTCTTAAACTGCACAATTATGTTTTGGGGTGGCATCAGCATTCCTTGTAGGCACACGAAGGCACTCTTCAATGTGTGTTTCCATGATAGGTTCACTCAAGATCGCATCGATTTTGTGCAAAACCTTAGGAAGGCTTTCACTTTCAGTCAAGGGCGCACCTTTTATTTCAAGACTGCAGTTTTTTTAGTACTGCTCAAACACAGTAACACGGTTATCGAGTTGAGCGACTTGCTTTGATAGCGTTGAGCAATCACTTGCATGTTTTGTGTTAATTGCCTTGGGCTCCTTGTTTTAGCGATTTCACCTTTTCATGCTTAACCTTTTCGAATTCGGCATGGCAGAAGTCAAGACTTCAGATCTCTAAGTTCTTTTCTGACTTCGCGTTCCGATTTAGATTTGCAACCTAACATTTCCTTCCTGAGCTCCTCACGAAATGTGACGGAATCAGCCATAACATGCATAATACAAGAGAACACACAAGCACTGGTATCGGCAACAGTTAAGGGAGAAATCGGATCGTTTTCTGTACTAATTGTGGAAAATAATTCTAACTTGTAGTATACAAACTAGCTTCACAAGGTTTTCGGGCTGCCCCAGTGCTGCCAAGTGGTTGCGGATCGAAGGTGCAGGCCTTTATGTAGTTTTTCTTCCACCTGGTGGGCGGGACGTCACTGGCAGTCACACGTAGTTCACACGTAGTGCAGTTCTATCTCTGACCAGCTCTAGTAGAACACCACTGACTCTCACTGTCATGCTGCTCGGATCTGCTTGTTTCTTCAGGGTCTCCTGGGCGCGTTGGAAGGTGCAATCCGCTTTCCTTTTTCTTGGATTGTCATACCTGAATCCTTCAAGGGCACCTACCTCTAGGGTAGAACAGGAAACTTGTAGTTGGTTGTTTGGGGCGTTGAATGCGTGGTCAAAAAGGAGCCATCTTGCTCCATGATCGAGCTTCTGCCACCTAAATACTCCGCGGTCAACTAAGAGTGATGGTCCCATTCCCATGGAAGATGGTCGCATACAGAGACATAAGTAGGCAGAGTGGCACCAGAAAATGTGTATAGGAATGCTATGAAGACATTAGAATGCGATTGAAGCTCTCTTGATGCGTCCTTCAGCATAGACTTGGCCACGGTGGAAAAAGCATTAGCTTCTTGGAGAGAGAGACACCGTAACAGTGGTCGTTAAAAGTCTGGAATCGGTGTTTGGTTATGTCATGGTAGAGGTCCCTTCTAGTGAGATGGTAGTTCAGTGTTCTTGGGAAACTTCTAGTGGGGCCAGTATTGTGACTATCACAGTTGACATTGAGTCCCACTCTGGTGAGAGGAAACTGGTTCTTGCAATCAGTTTCGCGTCTTCCCACGTGATGACAGCCGTAGGGTTTTGGCACACGCGGGTCCCATTATCTGTGCCATCAAACTGCATCTTTGATGGTTGTGGGTCAGCTGTTTGAAGGACAAACCTTATGATGCCGCCATGAATAGTGCCTTCGCACTCAACGGGGAGCACTAGATTGCTCAGGTCTAGAGTCCGGAAATGCTTAATGAAAGTGGACCACTTTACTGGGGTGACCCCAATCAATGATTCTGGCTTCTTTAGCAGAATTTCTTTACACCCGCGATGTGCTCTGTCTATACTCTTCTGACTAGAGAACCTCCAGCCCCATTTGCAGTTACACCCAATTGCTGCCACTAGCTCAGTGATTGTCTTGCTGCCAGCATAGGTGGTTACTATTTGTGAGACATGTGGATCATTGTCTCGGAAATAACCCTTAGCAGCTTCCATGCTGAAGTAAATCATCTCTGGCCCTGGATACTCTGTTTCACACCATCAAGACTGGTTACGTGTTCACCCGGAACAGAGGGATCCTGGATGATGAGGCGCATCCCCATGTACTCGAACTGGTTAGTGCACTCTATCTTTAGCAATGATTTGAGATATTGAACAGCAGTGGTGTCCTGCTGTCTTTCCAGAACGTCTGAGATTGAGATTCTCATCGCCATAATCTCGTTACATATATATTTTACGCAGTTTAGAGCGAAAATTTCTAAGGCCCCTTTAGAGCCACGTCCGATCAATTCATAGAACTCATAACTTCACTGCGGACTCATTACCACGGGAATGGCGCTCTTTGTCCATACCTGGCCCTCGCGCCAGTAAACACCACACATTCATTCATTCACTATAGACGACCTTGTTCGCATTGAGTCATATATTAGAGATGCTTTCATGAAGAGGCAGTTCTGCCTCCCATTATTTAGGGACCTAGAGAAAGCTTGTAATACCACATGGCGCAACAGATATCTCCGAGATCTTTCGGCGACAGGTGTCCGTGGCAACATGCTAAACATTATGCAAAGTTATTTCTCTAATCGTTCATTCCGCGTACGTGTGGGCAACGCTTCGTCTAGGCCCTTCATGAAAGAGAACGGCGTACCGCAAGGGGACACGCTAGTTGCTAGTGCAAAATTAATTGCATGTGTGCAGTCATCCCACGCACAATGTTTTATTCCGTTTATGTCGGCGATCTGCAAATAGGCTTAAGTTGTGCAATATTGCCACCTGCGAACGAGAATTACAGCTTGTAATAAACAAATAGCCCTAATGGCAGATGAAAGCTTCTAACTCGCACAAGAGCAGTGCGAACTCTTTAGAAACAAGGAAGGAGTAACGACAGCTCAAGTATTGAAATCAACGGACACTAACTCTCTATTAGTAGTGAGCACAAGTTTATAGCAATCACTTTAGGTTCTAAATTCACGCTTATTCCTCGTCTTAAGCATCTGAAGACGAACATCTTAAAACATGTATCGCGCGCAACATGGCGCAGTGATCAAAAGTGTGTTCTGAACGCCTTCACTAAGGAGCTATAATTCATCATTCTGTTGTGCTCGAATCATGCTGGATTCAACCATGTGGATTGAATACGTGTGAAGTACATGGCTGCAAAAATAGTGACTGGCATGTTAAGGAACGGAAACAATCTGTCTGGCCAAGATCGCGGATCGCTGCTGCAACTGTCCGCACATGTTACTGGCACTTTTGACATCTACGGTTTTCCTTGAGGATACAGAAATTTGCTGATCAGCAAGCGTTGTGTCGCTAGCCTTCGTAAAAAGAGCGTTAGCCCCGGAACGTCGGCAAGAGTGAGTACCACTTTTTAAACAATGACAAAGGGAGCAGCGCCGCTTCGTACCAGTAAGTCGCGCGCACAGTACGAACACACATCTACCCCAACTGGCACGGAAACTTGCGCGCACTCTATCACCAACGTGTTAATGAGTGAATGGGCGCTCACTATAGCATATGCGCACCATTATGCTATATTCCCACTACGTCCGTAAGGCGCCGATTTTTCATAACATACGTAAGCGGAAGCGCAACAATCGTATGCGCCTACTTCAGACTGCGAACGTAAAGGTACCAACGAGCGCAATTCACGCGCAAAGCTATGTACACACTACGGTCGTAACGTGCGTAACAGCTCTTTCGGCGTATCGAACGTAACGGCTGTAAAAAAAGTTACGGCAGTTAAACCGGCACCTTTGTTCACATTTACTGCTGCGTAAATTACGGCTTTTAAAACAGGCCAATCAGATTTGGAGCTGCAGAATCGACGTCACCAGCGGTCCAATATGGCTCCTGTCAACATGCGAGCGCTGGCCGAGATCGAAGAAATTCGCGCTCAAAACAGTCATGTATTCAATCGCACAAAGACGACGAAGGTGACGCAGAAGGGTTTGGGAGCGGCAAGTATTTTTCGCCAGGGCCGTGGACGGCGATTTTCACAACCTTTTCGCCAAGCTCCAAGCTGGTGACGCTGTGATGTTTCATAACTTCATGCACATGTCGCCCCAGCAGTTCCGTTTACTTGAAAACCTAGTGAGACGACCCATCGAAGTTCGTAGCACGCATCTGCGGCCATCGATTCCCTCGGCGGATAAACCAGATGAACTGAAAACAGTCTCGCAAGGCGCACTGCACAAATTTTCACAAACACGGCCAACCAAATCGTGCGCACGGAATGGCGGAATGGCACTACCCGCGCCCGGAGCTGTCTGCAGACTGGAGGACGGAAGTGTCGTCACCGGTTGTTGAAAACTGAAAGCTCATCGGTCATTGGCTGTGTCGCAGCGGTCGTAATATCACAGTCGTAAATGTTGCGGACCCTTTAACACTCTCATCCACGATTTTTGCGATTTTTGCGTGAATTGCTCACGTTGGTACCTTTACGTTGAGATTGGTACCTTTCTATTGAGATACAAGCGTATTTGTTAGGCACGCTAAAGTGGCAAAGCTGTTTTCAGCAGCCTAAACGTGTCCTTCGACAGTAACAGCTTAATGGCAAAATATAATCGCGTCCATTTGAACAGCAGTTTAAGTGCATACGTTTGAAGTTTGAAATCCTTCACATAAAAAAAATTTGCACATATTGCATAGCATGTTCCCCTTTCGAGTGGACACTTAATGCTGGCGGTCACAGAGGTTGCTCTCATGCCTTTTGACGCGGCACTGAGCCCAATATGGAAGGAAGACCCCACCCATGTGGCACGGAAGTACGAAGTCCGCGTACGTTTACTCCAAGCAGTGACTCGAGCATGTCGGCAGAGGCCGCGCTTCAGTCATCGTATAAGGGCAGCAGCTAAGGTACCAATCTAACTCAAGACGTTCCCTTTGCTTAAGGTGCTGACGTCACAGAAGTCGGCGCCACACTAGCTTCGTCAACCTCACTGTCCGGCGGTGACTTCGTTGACAGTAATCGTCAAGTACCTCCTGCAAGCGGGGTCGGTTCGAGCCCGAGTGCCACTGCATGCCCCACTAACAAAACGGACTCTCACAGAAGAGGAAGAAAAACGACATTTATGAGCTAATGGCCATGGCCGTAATAGAAAACAGCAAATAGGGAACGACTAAATGAACAAAAATCGTCATCAAAGACCGATCAAGATGATCCTTTTTTGTTCAGCATGAACCCGCTTTTAGCCAGGCTACTCGACCGCAAGAGAAATGAAGCTCAGAGTTCACAAGTAGTAAATGTAAGCTGCTTTCCCATCTTGTGTGCCGGGAAGTGAGAATGAAAGTGTTTGAAAAAGACACAGGAACTGCTGCAAACCAAGAATTTCATTACCAGGGCAGTTTCTCGTGGAGATTGCGATATTGTTTAAGCTGGAGCTCAGGGGTGCTCTTCTTTACCTGATACACACTAAATATAAATACGCACTGCTTCTTCTGGTGTTATTCTGTTGTGCGCGAAATATTTAGTTGCTTGTCGAACGCATCAAAATAAATTACCTTGCGTAATTAATGGGTGCAATGTTCACGGTGAACGTAGACAGGATTTCTTCCTTCAGGTAAACTGCCATGCCACGGCGCCAGTTCCATGCAAGTAGCCGACAAAGCTGTCGCGCAAGTCTGCTGCCCTACTAGAGTAGGTATTAGAACCTTGCCGGTACGCTTGTGCGAGTGGTGGTGTGGATTTCATCCAGTCACCTGAAATCAGCCGTCCTGAGCTTCCACTGGTGTCTGCGAACTGCAGAGGACAGTAGCCACCAGCCGGCTTTCCCTCCTTCATTAGGAAATTCTGCAGGCAACAGCAGGCAGCTACTACTAGGACGGCATTGTCTGGTAAAAGGCTCATCCGGTTCCTCAACACCCTCCAACGCGCACACATCAGCCGAAAGCATTCTTTATTTATTTATTTTATTTATTTATTGATACTGCGGTCCTGTTACCAGGACCTTAGCAGGGTGGATACAAAGTGAAAAACATCCAAGTAAATATACAGCGATACATAACATAGGTCACTCGCGATGTACAAATGCAAGCAGTTACTGAATAACACAGTAAATCACTCGCTACATAAACATAGGTGCGATTCAAATAATGGCAATGAGCATTGAGTTACAACGTCATTAGTAAGACTATTCCATTCAAGAATAGTTCTGGGGAAAAAGGAAAATTTGAAGCAGTTCTTTTTAGTAATTAACGGTGTTATTGTCTGTGAGTGTCGATGACGTGTAGCATAACCAGTATAGAAAGTGATAAAGCGTGATGTATCAATGTTGTAGTGCCCCTTTATGAGCTGAAATAAAAACTTTAAACGGCATGTTTGGTTCCTTTGTGTTACAGGTGGCAATCCACTTCTCCTGAGAAGCTCCGTAACTGAAGTGCGACCATACGAATTATATATGAACCGTACTGCCCTTTTTTGAACTTTTTCTAGTTTAGTAATGTTTCTTTTAGTAAAGGGATCCCATATGACAATTGCGTATTCCAACATTGGTCGAATGATGGCATTGTAAGAAAGAAACCGCACAGGAGGCGTAGCGAATTTTAGAGAGCGTCTTCGGAAAAATAGTTTTCGAAGGCAGTTTGCCGTGACAATGTCAACATGTATGTTCCACGAGAGAGTGTTAGTAATCCAGAGGCCAAGGTATTTATATGCGGTTACCTCAGAAAGCATGATGTTTTCGGTATTGTAGTTGTACAATAAAGGCTTGTTTTTTAACGATATTCTCATAAAGACAGTTTTATCGAAGTTAATTTCCATTTGCCAATCATTGCACCATGTTACTATGCTTTTAAAGGCACCATTCAGTCTAATTTGATCGTCAACAGAGGAAATTTTTTCGTACAGAACACAGTCATCAGCGTACAACCTAATACCCACAGAAATCTGATCCACAATGTCATTTATGTAAAGTAAAAACAGAAGCGGGCCAAGAACTGATCTTTGGGGGACGCCGGAATCAACGGGCACCTTATCTGAACTGGCTGAATTTAGTGTTACAAACTGACGTCGGTTAGTCAAATAACTCTTTATCCAGGCGAGTAGTTTGTTATTTTGCAGAATGTAGCTTAGCTTATGCAACAATTTGTTATGCGAAACTTTATCAAACGCCTTACGGAAATCCATGAAGATTACGTCTGTTTGTTTACCCTCGTTTATGGCTGCTGCAAAGTCATGAATGATTTCTGCAAGTTGAGTATTAGTTGAAAATCCTCGCCTAAAGCCGTGCTGCATGCAGGTAAGTAGCTTATGTTCTTCAATAAAAGCAGTTATATGTTTGTGAATAATATGCTCTAATATTTTGCAAGCTGTCGAGGTTAGCGAAATTGGACGGTAATTCTGAATGAGTGTTTTGTCACCAGATTTGTGCAAAGGCACGATTCTGGCATCCCGCCAATCATCAGGTACTGCAGCTTCGTTTAAAGACCTAGTGTACAGAACATGTAAGTATTTTGCACACCACTCAGCATAACGTTTCAAGAAAGCATTTGGAATATTGTCTGGTCCAGGAGATTTTTTTACCTCAAGGTTCAACAGCAGGTTTAAAATGCCATGTTCACTTATTACAACATCAGGAATAGGAGGTACGGACACTTCAAAAGGCGGAAGACGGCCGTCATCTTGCGTAAATATGTCTCTGAAATTTTTATTGAATGCCATCGAAGCCCCTGCGTCATCCTGCACGCAGCCACCATAAACTACACGTCCGTCGTTAGAGCGAGACTTCGGGCTCACCAATCTCCAAAATTTTTCAGGGGACCTTTTGATAATGGATGGCAGTGTTATATCGAAATAGTTTTTCTTATCATGCGCAATCTTGTTCTTCACCTCCTCCGATATCTGCTCGACCATTAGTTTCAAGTCAGACCTGTTTGTCGTTCTCGCCCTCCTCTTTAGACGTTTGAATTTTCGCTGCAGCTGCAGCGTTACTCGACTTATCCATGGATTTCGAAAGTTATGTTTTTTAGCTATCCTTGGCACGAAACGCTGAATGCATTCGTGAATTACCCCCTTGAAGAAAAGCCGCAAATCATTTACCGAACAAGTGCTGTTTCTGAAAGAGTCATAATTAAAACTGAGAGTATGAAGAATAGACTCGTCTTCTGCTTTAGAAAAATTAGGAAACAACTTGACATTGCCTCGCTGCTCCAATGCGACGCCCTCTAACGTCAAGACTACTGCTTTGTGATCTGAAATGCCGGAGGTAACGCTGCAGATCACTTTGTCTTTAATATTCCCACTTATAAGGAACAGATCAAGGACTGACTCAGAGCCGCTCTGAATTCTGGTTGCCTCATTTACAACTTGCAAGAGGTCGAAGTTGAACACAATGTTTAACATTTCATTCTCGACACTTTTGGCACTGGTTATCGAAAAGGTGTTCCAGAGCAGATTGGGAAGGTTAAAATCACCTGCCAGAATCAGTTTGTCTTCAGGCTTTACGTGGCGATGCATATACTGGTTAAGCTGTTCAACTATTGTGGCAGGTGAATTCGGAGGCCTGGAAACTGCTCCTAAAAGGTAGCAGGCTTTATTTATGTAAAGTTCTCAATGCACCTACGAGCTCTTGAGAGTCTGTAGTTGTAGATCGGTTTTGTACTGTTGGCCGCTAGCGTCCCAGGGTACAGCTCCATCAAATTTGTCTTGAGGGGGAAGGCGTCATCGGCCACGAACACATAAGGGAGCACTGGGCCTCCGTTTCGAAGTGCACAAGGGGCGGGAAATTTTGGTGGCCATTATCCACAAACTTCCCCAGCTGTGACGCCGCGAATACACCGCCATCGTTTTCACGTCCGTTTCATCTTATGTAAACGGATGTGGATTCGAACAGGACGCCATCAAGTTAACTGCCTTGCTAATAATTGAAGTGCAATGTACCACAGTTCAGCGGCGCATCTAAGTGAGCACGATTACCGTCAATTGCTCCCGCGCAGTTTCGAAAGTTTCACTTGCAGCAAAATTATTCGGCAATGGCCTCTACGCTTTGCTCATTTAATGGTTAGCAATACTTAGGCTGAGGAACGGTCCATACCGCCTAGCACACCTTCGGAACAAGTGTCGAAACTGTCGACATTCCGACCCTGAAGCTGTCAGACAGAGCCTGGTAGCTTTTTCGAGTGGCCATGAACGTAAAAAGAGAAAATAAAGGCATGTTTGAAGGTGGCAAAGATGGTCAAAAAGGAAAATTTCACTATAAGTAGCAACACAGCCAGTCCGTTTAGCGAAACAGTGCTCTAGTGGCCACTGGAAACAGAAGATGCGTGGGCCAAATTGTTGCGAATATATGTACGCCGTGAGCTATACAAGCCGCTTAAAAATCTGAAAATTACTACAGCTGCTCGATCCTAGTGTCATAAGAATGTAATTATATTTGGCCCGTCTCATTATTAAAATAAGCCATAGGCTTGCAGTGCTTTTCATTTAATTGGCAGGCTTGAATCTTGTCTACGTATCCTCCCTGGACTTTTGCTGCTATTAGGCATCAACGTGCTTAAAGTTATTGCAAGACGTTGCGCGGAGGAAATCAGTGGCCGCACATGCGTGCGCCGAACCTCGATGAGTGGTCTCACTGGGTTCTCAAAGGAAGTCGACGTTCTGCGGCGACATGTGCATGAATTTATGAAACATCGCAGCGTCACCAATTCGGAGCTTGGCGAAAAGTTGCGAAAGCAGCCGTCCAGAACCCTGTAGAGAAATACTTGCTGCACCCAAACCCTACTGCATCGCCTTCTTCGTCTTCCGGCGATTGAATACATGACTAGACGCTCGTTTTGAGCATGAATGTCTTCAATCTGGGTCAGCGCTCGTATGTTGACAGGAGCCATTTTGGACAACAGGGGGGTTATTCTGGAAGACGCCAACTAGTGGACTATGCATTCGGGCGCCGCTGATTGGCTGGGCCTACGAATGACGATGACGACGGGCGCATCTCCCTTCCGGTTCCCTTATGAAACGTCAATTTGACGTCAGTGGTGTTGTACTTACTCTTCACGCTTCGTGTGAAAACTGAACATGCTTTGTCGCATACACGTGATTCAAATTGAAACAGCCACAGCGCATCAACGGATCCTTCTGCGATTCTTTTGGTTTGCGTAGACCGCAGCACTACGACGGGTGCGAGCCTGCTTTTCTTGCTTTTCGAGAATGGAGGACAGGGGCGACTTCGAAAACAACGGGACCCGTTCGCCATGTAAGGCTAGTCTTTTCGGAGGCACTTTCGCCTTTCGAAAACGACGGCGATGTGGCTGTGCGAGCAGTTATCCGACGGCCTGGCGCACGAAAGAAGGGCTCACCGTTCAAGATCAGGTGATCTGTGCCCTTCGGTTTTGTGCTACTGGTGGCTTCCGAACGGCTGTAGGTAGCGAAGCCACCGTATCACTTTCCCAGCGGTCAGCCGCTGCGTTCGCGCCGTATCGGAAGCAATCGTTCGTGTCGGCACAGAATAGCGCTGCGGGTCGTTTCCGCGTACAAGACCGGAGATAGCACTCGTGAAGCAAGGTTTCTTGCGGAGCGGCAAATCTCTGACGTCGTCGGATGCGTGGACGGCACCTACATCGCGATAACCGGCCCGGACCTGCCCCTAGCCGAGAAGCAGACCTACTGGTGCGGGAAAGGATACTAAGCGTTGAACACCACGGTGGTAAGCACGTTCTATCTATTATACTCATGATATATGTAAAATTCCATGTCGGGACAGCGACTTAATTTACTGATATACTACAATTCACAGGTCTGCGACTCTTAACATGCGAGTACTGGCCATCGACCCTCGCTTCGCTTGCTCGTGTCACGACGCGTACGTGTGGCGTGGCTCAGCCTTGCGGAGCATATTCGCCGACAACCACATCGTCCGCACAGGAGAGTTTCTCCTTGGTGAGTACAGAAATGCATATAAACGCGCTTATGAACGACAGCTAATGTCTGTAATGAATGCGGCGCAATTCCTGCGTTACATTTATTCTGCAGGCGACAGTGCATACCCACTGGAGCCTTAGCCCACCACGCCGGTTCCGGAGCGTCCGGCGCTACCGTCTCCGGAGGGTCGTTTCAACCAGGCTCACGCGTCGATGAGGTCTATGGTGGAGCGCTGCATCGGCCTTATGAAGAGTCAGTTCCGCTGCTTGCAGCGTTATCGTGCGCTACAATACTACCCGCTGTAGCCGAAAAGATTGTCGCGGCTTGTGCAGCGCTGCATAACCTGTCTCGATGCCAGCGAGCCGCTACTTGACGAAGACAGTAACATTACCGGTGAGAATGACGACGACGACCAGGATGGAAGACGCCTTGCCAAGTGATGACGGCAGGCTGACCCATGGCGGCGGAACGCTGTAGGGAAGGGGAAGGCCACACGGGACATGCGAATAGCACTTGATGGCATCAGTCGCAATGCACATTTACTACACATTTAGCGAGCTTGCCGTGGCGCGCAACGTCACGCACTGGACAACTAAAAAGTTATGCACAATGAGCTTACTTCCGGCACGGCGCGAAATGTGTGTCACTGTGTTCCATGTGGCGGGACTACAGTACTCCCAGTTTTGCTCGTTCGCTGTGTTTGGGCTGCAGCCAGCAGTTTGCTGCCTGTGAGACGCAACATTGTGTGGCTGTGTGTCGGGCAGTATGGGTATACGTAGTCGCATTTTTGCTAGTTTGCTGTGCTTTGGGCTGCAACTAGCAGTGTACCGCCTCTAAGACGCAACACCTGTGTGGCTGTGTGTCATGCAGTGTGGATATACGTACTCGCAGTTTTGCTAGTTTGCGGTGTTTTGGGCTGCAGCTAATTTTACTGCCTCTTAGACGCAACATCTGTGTGGCTGTGTCTCGTGCAGTGCGGGTATGCGTACTCGCAGTTTTGCTTGTGTGCTGTGTTTTGGGCTGCAGCTAGCAGTTTACTGCCTCTGAGACGCAACACCTGTGTGGCTGTGTGTCGTGCAGTGTGGGTATGTGTAGCTGTAGTGTTCTCGCTTTCTGTTGGCAGTAGATAAATGTAATGCACCGTGCCCCTTGCATGAATGGTGAGAAAAGAGCACTTAGAATGGTTTCATATCATTACAGCATTCCAGCATCATAGCGTAATGACATTATGGCATGCCGTTGCGATGTAGTCATTATTTCATCCCCCTAATGCTGTTATGATTTCTTGTCATTTCATCGTCTTTGTGTCATTTTCAGTATCACTTTCACTGCCATGCCATTACATATTGGGCTGTTGTCGTCGTACCGTGAAATCAGCTGTCATTATACATCAGTCATTCCGTTGCACTCATTGTGCCATCATCTCGGAGTCAGAATTACACAATACCATCTCCATCATTGGCTTTGATCTCATGATGAAACCATTGTGATCCTGACTTTGTCAGCACACCAGGTTCATGATTCCATCATCATGTCATCTCGCTGTGTATGTTAGGCCATTGTCATCCTAATATTTCCTACATATCATCAACATCTCTTGGTTGGCGTGCAGTGGTCATAATGCCGTCATCACCACACCGTCCTGTACAACCCATGGTTTCTTTGCTGTCATTAATGCTTCAATGTCATTCATTCATTAACTGTCATTCAATGGTTGCTGTGCTGTCGGCATTGTGGCATTCTGGTAGTATCATAGCAGTGATGTTGTGGTAGTGGTTCCAGTGTCGCAATTCTCTTGACTGCGTCTTCTCAACTTCGTATCAACTTTGATGCACCACTGTAGAGCTAGGTGGTCTATTGCAAGTGTTCGTATGAGTCATTTAGTGCGCAATTGCTAATTTCCGAGGAGCGACAACTTTCTTCAAACACATAGACGAAAGGTTTACGTGAAGCAATTTTAACAATAAATGAGACTGCAAGAACCATTTTTGCTAAATGAAAGTGAGACTAGTACGTTCACCGTATGTGGAGGAGCAGTATTCTTTTATGGATTTATTGTCACATGATTGCTTCTTTCTAACACAAAAGCGTTACTTCAAGCTGAATAGGTAATATTTTCCTAACCTCCAATATTGTAGCACTTTCAAAACATGCTGAATAGGTAATATTTTCCTAACCTCCAATATTGTAGCACTTTCAAAACATCTGAAAGTGTTGCGTGCTTCCTTTTGTTTAAATAGTTGAAGCATTTTGTAGCCTCCACCACATATCTAAGTGGAAACTCCACCTCACGGCCAACTGCAAATTGTCACTGAAAGGGCAACTTCGGCAATTTTTTGATGTCCACTTACCTTGAAATTGAAATTTTGAGTATGCATTCTCTTTTGCACTCTGATTATTCATGCCAAACGATTTGATTAAGCATGAATTAGTTTCCGTTATCACGAACCTAAAATATTGGTTGCATGCTTCCTGGCCATGTCCACCGATGTATAACTTTACGCTGGGCGCCCCGTGTTTGTGACGCCATACACTACACGACCACTTTGGTCACAAACGACGAAGCTAGGTCCGTTTCGCACGAGTCGATGGCCAGCAATCATTTTGAGAGACGTCACGACTGGCGCTTCTCTTCGCCTACCTGGAGCACTGGAAGACATGTTATGTGGCCTGCGCTGTTACTGTATTTGCTCACTTGGTTTCATGCGACAAGTCATTTAATAGAATTTGTCCTCTTACGCGATTGGCCATATTCCTCATGTTTTTGTTTGTTGTCGAATACTTCCATAGTGTTTCCTACATCCGTTACATTGTGACACAGATCACGATTTATTTGTGTTGGAAGTCGTTAATATGACATGAGATTTCTCCTCTGTCTGAGGCGGCCACACATTTGTGTCCTTCCATCGAGGTGCGGTTTACTTCTTCGACATGTTTTGCTCGCAGCATGTACTGCAAACAAGCATGAGTGCGCAACACCTCATCAGTATTTTCTTGCAGCATGAGCGTAGAAAACAATGATGACAGCATTTAGCTGCTCGGACGTAAACTTCTGATCCATGGAACTTATAGCTGTGGCATGCATGTGCTGATAGTGAGGGTGCAAGAATTAGTTTAAACATCGGCTTTTTTCTGTACACCAATGGCACAACAAAGTTGTGCAGTACCTCTCCACACTTGCAAAGCACTGGAAGTGTATGGTAGTTCAGAAAATTATTACAAGCGTGCGACTCCTTTGTCGATTGCGCCATCTTGACAGAACGGCAAATTCCGGCAAATACCATACTGCGCCACAAACAAAAATTTGCAGGACGTTGTGCCATGCGACACCACAATGACTGCACCACATGTGTGCTGCGGCAGTGTCCGTGAACAGGGTGCGAATTCTTTCTAAAAAAAAAGAGTACAGCCGTTCGCATGCTGCACACCAAGCCAACGCGCCTCCCGCATGAATTTTTGTACTCACAACAGTGGACGTTTCAGCCCATCCTGCAAGTGGCCGACGCATGCGCGGCCACTTGGGAGGTTGTAATTAGAATGTATTTGAATACATCTTGAGTTCGTCAAATGGCACCGCCGGCTTATCCTCGTACGCTTTGGCTCGCACATACTTTACAGCATACAGCGCACGGCGACGTCGTTATCACCCCTGTAATTTATCTGGAATATCACAGCAACACCGACGGAAGAAATGTGCCTACAGTGTCCATATAATTGCTATTGTGATAAAAACAGATTGGAATAGCTTTTAGTTTCACCAGCCCGGGGTTGATCGCGGCTCTCTGAGTCTGCAGTGAGTGACATGTGGTGAACCAGAAATTGTTACCGCGTTGATTGCACCACATGAGTTAATAACGTTGCCGTTATCAGCGTTGGCACGGAAATATATAGTTCGATCATTGTGCCACGAATGCTCTTGCCTTTATACAGAAAAACATGCGCGATGCTGCTTCTTGACATATTTTAAGGTTCTTTTCGTGTTGGTCTTTTATATTTCATTGTGGTTTGGAAGTGCCCTGTAAATTCCGTTATTCCACCAAAATGGACGTTGGCCTCCTCCAAACTGCTTCAAAATAATTTTTTTTCTACCCCAAATTGCTCCAGAATACAATTTTGTCTGTTCCAACACGCAATGTTCCTTGCTCCGAGAATTGCTGAAGAATAACTTGGGGCAGTTGCACCCGTGACATTGCCACACTACATTACTACTAAACATTGAAACGTATGTTGGTATTTTTAAGAAGTTTTAATTGTGACATACGGAAGGACAACACATTATTTATAAATAAACGCTAAACTTGTGGTCCATTATTCGTTATAAACGAGGCCATGAGTGGCGAACTCCGCAATGGGCCTCAGCTGCTGCTCCAAGGTGTCCGCTTGCCGTTCAATTGCATCAGCAAGTCTGCTGACCTAGTGGTTCAGCGTCTTTAGCTCAGCAGTTTGATGCAATAAAAATCTTTCATCAGCAATGCTTCTACACATGTTACTATGAAAGGCAGAGTTTTGCTGAACATGCAGTCGTCTTAGACGGCCATACACATGGTCATTCAATGCCACTAGCACCGATACTTTCATCCAAACTTGGGCGCTGTCGTACACATCCACCTAAAAAACCGCATTGTCACGTTCTCTCTTGCTGTCGTTAAAACATGCGAATATGTAATGGAAAGAGCGCGGCTACTACTTTCACTCTAATAGCATGCAGCAGCACATATTGAGCCTCACTTCGAATACAATGTACTGCGGCCATCACGACGAGAATATGTGAGGATAACTGGTAGTTTGAAGCAGCACTGGATGCAATTGCACTGGGAGCACAAGAGTGTGGTTGGGTCAAAGCCAGGCATCCGACACGTGTAGACAGTCTAATGAACCATTAGTGTGGTTGTCACTTGAACCATGTATTGTAGGTGAACATGGCTAGCCTTCACCGGCACAAAACGGTGCTTTTTGCACAGGCCGCAATTCACGTGCCATTATTTTGTCAATTGCGGCCCAGCCTGGACACGCTAACGTAGCGTCTGCATAGCGTCTCGGCGACTGATCATCTGGCGGGGTGCAGGTGTGACTCGAGAGGCATCCATGTCTAGTCTGTGCCTCTGGGTCAGCAGAATGACAGCTGGTTTCACATACTGCAGAAATGGACTGCATGCCTAGCGGCAGGTTGAGTGCAATCTTGCTCTTGTATAGATTTCATCCAGTGCTGTTTCGCCATGGTGACGTTGCCCCATGATGTTTGCACCCGCATTTGGGCGAAGTGTCGCAATGGCAGCTCATCATGTCAACTTGCTTGTGCTTGCCTAATGTTACTCCTACTTGCATGCGTGCACTCTCAATCTCGGTACTGTTTGCATCACTGCAAGGACGTATCAAAATATTCTTTTGTGAGGGGGAAATGTTGGGTAGGCACTCCAACATATGTCTGATTGTTAGATACATAGACAAGTGAACAATGCACTCTATGTAATGTGAACCTCACTACACAGGACATATGCAGGCCTGTTTTCTGAAACAAAGCTTCCGTAGCTTCGTTTGGCTGCTCTGTACTATCCACCTTTTAGCTGTAGTTTTTTGTGCTATTTGTAACTTACTTACATATGAAAGCATACCGATTCGCTCAACTATTTCTGTTACTGCACTATAGCTCTCAATCCTCAATTGAAATGGAATGCATGTTCCTGTGCAAGCCAAGTTCTTTTCTGCGAAACCTGTGAGCATGTATTGCATTGATAGTCAGAAGTGTAATTTCCTCCCATGCCTACAGGTAACAATGATGCTTTGTAATGGACTTATTCATTTACAGTGCAGTCTGTATTGATTCACATATTTTACTGATTGCCCCATCACCGCTTTGCAACTGACATGTTTATATGTATTCATATTGATGGCGCTATTCATTTGCCTTACTAGCAACGTAAGCTGTGCACTGAATAGCATAGCACTACAAGTATGTAAAGTGATAAAAAAAGAAGGCACATTGCAAGGAGGGGTACAGGCAGTATAAAGAATGGCACTGCTATCACATTTTCGTTTGACATCTTGCCGCGTCGCGTCGCGTCGCCCTGCCACAAGTGCGCTTCGAGGCTATCTGTTACGCGCTCGTATGTCTCGTTTCATAAAAAGTGCGGCTGTACCTCGCATTGTCATATGTAATGTAGCATTGCAATTTTTTTTCAGTTCTTGTCAACACTATGTTTGTAAAATTTTCTGATGCAATCATATGTCGCTACCTGCTGATTTCTTTTATCATAATCGGCATAAATATTTTAAATGTGCTGTATGCAGCTACGGACACATGTGCAATCACAAATAAAATAATGAAAAGATGAACTGCTACGAAGCAATCAACAACGCCTACTTGATGTTATAGGCTAACACACGAGATTCGGATATTGCCATATGTGTGGTTACAGTACAGTTATAGCAGCCGTTACAAATGAATGAAATCATGCTTGGGTACAGATGTTCAGCAATATGCGTGGCATGTTGACGCATTTGCGATCAGGGCAAAATTTTTTGAGAGCATTTGAAACGAGACACAGTATAACTACGTTGGTACATTTCTTAGGGGCGACCGACAACAGAATGCTTGACCCGGGAAAAGTTCGCAGAGTGCACGTACAAGCAGAACTGAATTGTCAAAGTGCAAGACCCAGGAAAACGCAGCAAACAGGCACACATCAATGACATGTCACATGTTCAATACATGTTACGTCACTTCCACAGAATAACAAATGTGCAGTGTAAAACAATGCAATGTTATCACACTTAAGGGGTGTACCTATCTTGCGATGATAGGTAAGCAACGAATGCACTCGATTTCAAAGTCACATTGTGATGTGTAGGGTCGCTTATGCACACATTCCTGTGCAACTAACAGCTAGTTAAAACAGAGTTGCATTGTTCCACTTGCACATGTTGCATTTTTTGTCAAATGTGTCTATGTTTTCTAAACGAATGTACCAGTAATAAATGCTTGAATGTTAGGGAGCACAAACACTAGAAAGACTGCTGTTGTCACAGGCATGATGTGGCACCTGACATGAGAAAGTATCTTGCATTTCGGCCGTTGCAAGTGCAACATCGCTATTCATAACGAAAGGTTCTCAGCTATTTCAAAGAGGGTCGTGGGGAAGTTGGTGAAAATTATGAGGCGTCTCAAATTCACATAAACATCGCCCTGTTTCGAAACACTACATCTGTCCATATGTATGGCGAATGTCATGTAGCTGCATCAGGAAGTATGTTCGAACTGATTATATAAGCGTGTATAAAACTGGTACTGGAGCCTGTGAAGTCCTCATATGCTATCACCTGTACCCTTTCAGTGCCGTTGATGTACTGGTGTGTTTCTGCGTTTCGTTCCCACAAGGTTTGCTTTGACATTGCTTTTGTGTGACAGGAATGTGAGCACCACAGAAAGGAAGCATTTGCCATTAAAAGGGACATCGCATTTTTTTTTCTTTCTGCAGAACCGAAAGAAATCTGGCATTTTCTTTGCAATATCCGAGCAAAAAAAAAAAAAAACGCTTGGGGTGTTTCATGCCCGAAGGGGAAACAACAACGAAAGGGTTCATCACTTTGTATTGCAGAAATCAGTATATTTTATGCTACCTAGGCGTACATGAATAACTATGTATTGAACAGCACTACATGTGACAAAAGGTATTGCAGCTGCCTAAGCTCTACAAGCTGTTTGTTGCAAGACTTCAATCCCACTTTTTAGCGCATAAGCTCGCGTATGATATGCAACTTTGTTTTGCGCATTATGTTGTTACGTTCATACCGTCGGGAAAAGTGCAACGCCTTCCAAAATCCCCACGAAAAGGGCCAATTACTACTCATGTCAAGCGTTACCTACATAACGAAGAGCACTGCATATTCCTTGTGTCTCTGCATTTGAGCTACTAGCGTGAATTGTGAGAATTACTATTTTGTTTAACACGCTAAATTGTAAGAACAGTTTTTGCTGATTTCTTTTCTGTTCACCAACTTACATTTGTCGCGTTTCAGTCACGGCAATTTCACTTCAAATTTGTTCAAGTTATTCGAAATGAGTTTTCCGTATGAAGCTCTGCTACTTAACAAAGGTGACATCGGCGCCCTAGAATACACTCCTAGCTTCATGCATAGGCAAGCTTTGTTAGCAAGTCACTAGGCAATAGCACATGCATGACTGAAAGTCTGTGCAATACTTTTTCAAATGCGCAATGAAAAATTGGAGGACGCCTAAGCTTCGCCTACAAGAGTGGAACGCGACACCGTCGCCGTCGACCCGCCAAGGGGAGTAAGGGCTCATTCACACCGGCGACTTGAGGAGGTCGCGCGACCATTTGTGACTCGCGACCAAAAAGCGACCGAAGGCGACTGATGTTCACACCGGCAAGCCCGGCTGAGCGCGACCCGCAAGTCGCAATCCCGGAGATTATCGTTCTCAGCGAGAACTGTCGGAATCTACGCAGTTCGCGCGCTCTTCGCTCGTCTGCTGCCATCAGTCATGGATTTTGACACGAGCGAAGAGGAAGACGTCGTCAGTGTGCTGATGTGCTCAGCCATGGTGTCAGCCCAGGCAGCGCGGAAGCCTCCGAAAAAAAAGCGACGCTGGTGGGTGCGCCCGTGCCTCCGTTCCCGAGAAGTGGCCGGTCACGCAAGCCGCCTCCTGCCCGAACTCCACGCGCATGACGAGGAGTATTATCGAGAGTAAGTTGTAGAGTTCGCGGTGTCTGGAAAACGGGGCATAATTTGCGTGCTTTCTTTTGCTGCTGTTTAGCTTCCTTCGAATGCCGCCCAGCACATTCGACGCGTTGCGGGAATTGCTGCGCCCCAGCTTCACGAAGGAAAACACCAACTACAGGCCTGCAGTCTCGGCTCATGATCGCCTAGCCATGAACGTCAGGTAAAATGCATGTCATCTCAAGAATAGTATAAATCACGTGTGCGTATGCTTCGCATGTAAAGAAGCCACAACACGAGCCATGAACATTTATGTGAGGTCAAAGCAAGTCCGACGCTTTTTTTATATACACTAACCGATTTAAGTACACTTTATACGTCGGATTTCTTTTTTTTTCATTTGGCTTGAGGAGATAATTATGGCACTCAAGGTTGTTGCTTACATGACGGAGCATGAATTGATTTCACGAGAAATAGCAAAGTTCTGTATTGGCGATTGGTGAGGTACATAATTAATAACCTCTGAATAGCCCCTCGCACAGCTGGATTTGGGCAGGAATGTGCTATTATATTTAAGAAAGATTACTTTGCACCGCTTTGAATATATGTCTCAACAAATAGTGCTAGAAAATACATTCGCAGTAGAGTTATTCCAAGTTCACAAAGCTTTCATAGAATTAGAGCGGAAAAGGTGACTGTAAATTCCTATGTCTTAATAAAAAAGTACATTTCATTGGCTTGACAGGTTCTTGGCTACAGGAGAGACACAGCGGGACAAGTCATACAACTTCCTGGTGGCCAGGTCCACTATATGCGGCATTGTGTCATCAGTGTACGACGCTCTGTGGACTGTGTTGAAGCCAATCTATCTTCAGCATCCGCAAGGCGCTGATGAATGGCTCAAGGTACGCGATACTTACTTCACTAGGTGTTTCGTAAGAATGATTTGTAACGTATTGCTTGTTTGTACTACTTGTTTGGCATATTTAATAAAAGAAACCACATCAAACATTATTTGCCGGATATGAAATGGCCATGGAATGGCTCTTATCTTATGCTGCAGGTATCCGCAGAGTTTGAGGAGCGGTGGAACATGCTACACTGCGTCGGGGCCATTGATCGGAAACACGTGAACGTCGAGTGCCCCGCGAATTCTGGAACCCTTGACCACAACTACAAGGGTTCCTTCATCAAATCGCTCCTTGCTGTTTGCGATGCACAATGCAGGTGAGACTGGGTCCTTGTATCCCAATATTTACTCAACATTAGTGGTAGTGGCATTTCAAGATGGTAAACATCCAGCTCCTTAAATTGTAATGACAGGTTTTTATGCTTATGAAGTATCACGTAGCAGTAAAAAAATATCCATCATAGATGGTGATATGCAGAAATGAATGTGCATGAGCACACACTGAATGTGTTGTGCACATTGCACATTTTAAGTGGCTATGTGATGCACTTCAGATAGAGTGTTTATCACAATTACCTCTGCATGTCACTTTCTATTTCGAACTTATCACATGTAACAGTTTTTTGCGATCGCGCTGGTTCTGTGCAGGTTCCTGTACGTGGAAATTGGCCACAGCGGCAGCGAGAGCGACGGCGGCATTTTTTCGAGGTCCACCCTGCAGAAAGAGATTGCCGGAGGGCCACTAGGGCTGCCACCGCCAAGACATGTTGGGAGTGAGGGGCTTCTCCCATACTTCCTTGTTGGCGATGAGGCCTTCCCGCTCAAGGAATACATGATGCGGCCATACCCAAGACGGAGTAGGTGCACAGCATATTACTGAATATATGTTTATGTCTGGTACAGGGGCGTAGCCAGAGGGGGGGTGCTTATGGGGCTTCAGCACCCCCCCTCCGAAATTTTTTCGCGCTGTCCATGCACCGCCGACCAAAGCAACAGCCAGCGCAGAAAATTATTCTGGATTTTGTCTAGAACGTATTTTTCATGCTCGAAAAGCCATCTCACCGCAAAAATTGCGAATTCGGGCTGGATTTCGCGGCAACGCCCATGCACCGGGAGTCACATAACGCAAGCAGCCCCATCCGAGCACCAAGTTTCAAGGACGTTTTGATGGCGAACGGGCTCGCCGCAGCATCTCGCGGAAGCTGTGGAATCTACACTCTATCATGGAATCTACACTCTATCATGGAATCTACGGAGTACGTGGATGTCAATTCCGAAACTTTATGGGTATAAAGTTCTCATAAACTTTTCATCTGAAAGGTGCATTGACATTTCCAAACGTGTGCTTTAGATTTTCAATTGCGTAACTTTTAAGTTTAATGTTCCCATAAATATTTGACGCCAAAGATGCATTAACTTTTCCAAAGTCGCACATCGGGCCATACAACGAGACTAGCCAAATCAACGCACTATCATACAAGTTGACAAAGCCCGCAGCGAGGCCCCATGAGACGAAGCGTTGTGGTGGTTCATTCGTGCCGTCATGTTACATAAAAAATATCAATTTTTTTTTCACCTGCGCCAAAGCATCCAGTGAAGACACTAAAGCCAGCCAAGGTAACTACGTTCTTATTTATTTTTTCTACTATGACTTTTAATCGCGAAGACCACGTTGACCCTCTTCAATTTTGTTGTTCTCGCTCCCTTACCCGGGGGCTGCCAGAGCCAGCCAGAGCACATGCGTTTTTCTCGTGTTGCCCCGACCACCGCGCGGCGCACTTCTGTGCGCCTTCGGTTTTCTCTGGCCGAGTGCATTTTCACCTGGCAGAGTTTTTGGACGCTTTCTGGCTAGCAGATGAGAAAAAGAAACCATGGTCGCTCGCCGCCATCAATGTGGGGACTCGACGGATTGCACCGCGTTCGCTTGAGCGCAACCTCTCCAGAAAGTCTTGTCTCGCCAGTGTAGGATACCGAGCAGTATTCACATGGTTCTTGGTGAACCAAGCGTCTCGTGTTTTCTTCGATATTCCTTTAATAGCCACATTAGTTGCCCAAAGTAGGCATTCGATTGTCACCAACATACTTTCTTTGCGCATTTTTTTTTCGTTACGTTACCCCCGCCCCACAAAAGAAAAAAAAAAATGTTGCGGCGCAGTGAATTGTCGCATGGTGAAAGTTCTATTTTGTTACTTCTTTTGCGGAAAGTAATGGACCATGGGACGCTTCAGCTGCCGGATGCTCATTATATTATTGAGATATCAATTATATGGAGACTCCAGGCGCATTCCTGCTGTCGCCGTCGCCCTCATATTCCGCATAAAGTCCAAGGGCGATAACATCGTGACCGCGCGCCGCATGCTGTATGTGCGAGTGAAAGCGTGTGTGTGTGTGGGGGGGGGGGGCAGATGGGTGAGCCGATGATGGTGGCTCAGTCTTGTGTGCACAAAGAAGAAAAGCGGGGAGCAGGCGCGCCGCGCCTTCCGTCGCGCGTGATACATCGGGGGGAGTGGATGGAATTGGGGCGGGATCTAGGATTCTGTGAATCTGTGATTGCGCAACATGTTTATTTGCCTTGTTTGACCCATTATATACCACGACTTTTTCTTAGATACGTAGATTTATTGGAAAATTATACGTATGTTTAGATATCTTGTTGCGAGGTTTTGTGTATACGTGCCGTGAACTTTGTTTCCAGTGGCAATTTTTCGCCCTTTATCAAGCTGTATCTTAGCATTTGTATATTCCATTGTATCTTCGCATTTCTAATGTACGAGGGCGAGTCAAATGAAAGTGAGCCTACCCACCCCGCGCAATGATGGTTCTGTTCATTATCTGCAAGGCCTGCGCGTAGCACGCAGGCATCTCTCATTTACAAAAGTGGCACGCAGGTGTGAGCCAACAAGAAGTCCAATAGATTCCAAGAAGTCCAATAAGGATTCGTTTTGCACACTGTGAGGAGTGTTGGCTGAACTTTGCTGCTAGAATTAGCAGCTCCTAAAAATTTTTACAGAAATTTAGTGAACCTAAGCAAAGCATTTTGAGATTAGCATACAAGCACGCATACCTAATCATGTTCCATCATGCCAACTAAATTACAGTACAGTCTCATTCCAGTGTGACTTGTAGGTTAATTTTTCCTTTGAAAATTGCTAAGAGTTCAACTGCCGACTATACAGAGGTGCAACCTATAGTAATGAGTATATGGAAATAATGCTTTGTTTGCGATAACTAAGTTAATTTGAGGCTACAGAAATTTTTTTATTGTCCACTGCTTGCCAGTGCAAACACCATTTGAATGTATGCTGAGCATGTATGTCTCCTGGGAAACTTTCCTTTGCCTGTGCGTTTGCAGGCGTGAAATAAACTGTTTCATTGCGACAACAAAATAAACTTACACCACAGGTTCTGATGCCACCTCGGTTAATTCCAGCATGGCCTCGAAGTGGGGCCATTTGATGGTGGGGACATCAACCACTCCTGCACCACTACGCTGCTTGTCGCGCACCTCCTGCTGCTTCCTCTTGAAAATGTCTTTTAGGTTTTAAATTTTTTTTCTCTGCAAAGGTTCCTGCAAAATAAATAAGCAATTATACGTTGACAGCAACATGAGCCCACACGAAATAAAGTATGCTATAAAGAAGCCTCTTCTCTCCCTTTCTTCCTATTGTGTTAGCCGCAAGATTTATCTTTTTCGCAACGCTTACGTAAATCGCAAAATACGTTCAAATATGTCTAGCCGTGCAGACTCGCAAATTTTTTTTATAACGGCGTACGAAAGGCCAGTGCTAACCACACGTTGCCACCACACTGTCCTTCACTCGTGAACACACCCGCGAGGCTCCATCGTTCAAGCTATGTTCCTTAAAGACGTGCAAGTAACAGAGGATATAAGCATAAAGCTGGCAGGAAGTATGGCAGGGGTATGAGCCATGGTATGTGCTGACGTGTCTCACATGTGCTCCTCGATTTTTCGGCAAAAGGCCCGGTAATTCGCCCCAGCTCATGCAAGGTCTCACACAACGGCATCCGTGAAGTTACAAGGACCGTGTGGATACCGAAATCTGAGGTGCGACACCATTTCTCTCCGATTTAGGAGGATTTTTTCAACGAGAACAGTGTCGCTGCGAGCTAAGCCTGAAGAAAGCAGGACCTAGCGGCCGTGCATAGGCGTGGTCCGGCGGGGCCATCGACCTTGCCGGGGACCTAGAGGCGACGTGCTTCAAGAAAATGGCGTCCGCTATGCGTGTGGAAGTGGACGGTGAAGAAATAATGCCGGAGGAAGTTTCCCAGAAGTTTGGCTGGCGCGTCGCCGGTAAGAAGAAGACCCAAGAGCAAGAGAGCAAGCTAAGTCTAACCCCGGTCAACGGGGGGCCGGCGGCTGCCGGGCATCGTCGCCCGCAGCGGAAAAATTTCAAGAGCAAGCTACTCAAGGCAGCGAGGATGCCTGTGTTGCCGAGGCAAGATATCAAGATCGTCATGCGTCCCAGGGGAGGTCTGGACATTGGGGAAGTATCTAGATTCGAGATCAGCCGAGCCATCGTCGCAGCTGCGAATGTGAGTGGCGAGGAGGTGACGCAAGATGTTGTTTGCCCGAACAAACAGCAAAACATAGTTGTTATCAGTACGCCTAAGCGAGAGAACGCGGACCGCTACTCGGCAGTCAGAAGCCTCACTATCAACGGCACGGCACACGAAGTCAGCGCCTACGAGACCGCCCCCCACGGCACCGTTAAGGGCGTCATCAGGGGTGTCCCGATGACGCACACTATTCAAGAAATTAACGACTACATCGTTCAAGAGTATAATCCCACTGCTATGCAAGCCAACCGCATCGGCAAGACGACAACGGTGGTCATCGCATTCGACGGCGACAAGGTCCCGAACTACATCAGATACGGCAACCTGTTGGTCGAGTGTTCGTTGTATCGCAAGCAGATCGATATGTGCTACCGTTGTGGTCGCCTCGGTCACCGGATGGACGTTTGTCCTAACCCCGAAGACAAGATATGCCGCGGTTGCGGCGTGAAGAATCCCGAAGAAAGTCATGTTTGCAGTAACCCCAAGTGCAGCCTCTGCGGGGGCAACCACTTCACCGCGGACAAGGAGTGTACAGCGAGGTTCAAGACGCCATACGTCGTTCGAAAACGGCGTTGGGAACGTCAGCAACGAGAACAGGTGCAGCAGCAGCGGCAGCAGCCGCGGGGGCCAGCGTGGCAACAGACAGCGTGGCAGCCACCGAGCGGGCGTCGCAGCCGCTCCCAGACCAGGCGAGGGAGAAGCACGAGCGATACCAGGTCACCATCGGCAGCTGGGGCTCGCAGGCGAGAATCTCGTTCGAGGTCCAAGTCCAAGACCCGGCGGAGCAACGGCGCCGAGAAACAGGTGGGCTGGGCAGCGGGGTCTCCCGTCGCTCTCGACAATAGCAATTTCCCTCCCCTCCCCTCCTCCCGCCCTTCCAAAGACAACGAGTGTAGACACTGTTTGGAACTCAAGGAGATGATAGAGAGGCAGAACAATCAAATCAAGGACCAAAACAATCAGATAAAAGCAATGATGGAGCGTATCGAGACGCTCAGTAGAACAAAGAACAGTGATAATGACGTCATTGCAGTTAAAAGGAAAGTACCCAAGAGAGACACCACCAGCGCTACTCCAGCGGTGACGAAGCTGATCACGTCATCGGCGCAGATCACATCACCGGCGTTGACGCAGTCAGTGACGCAAACTCCACAGACAGAAACGGCAGTGGTTGCCATGGAGGAAGAGAAGGCTGAGGCCGCCGTTGCTCCGACAATGGAGTCGGTCATGAGCATGCTTACGCGAATCTCCAGCCAAGTTTCCCAAATGTCTGCGCAAGTGAACAATCTAACAGTAAGAATGGATAATGTGGAGGCCAAATGCAGCCAACTCTCCGTTAGAGTCATGACGATGGATGCGAAAAATAAGCATCTCACCGTTGCCAAGATGAAGTCACCACGGCTTAATCTACGGGTCAGGCCGCGAAAAGTTGGTTCCGTGCGCAAATCTACCGCTCAAAAAGTAGAAAATGACGAAGACTAAAGGAAAGCAGAAAGAGACTGCGGTGTTATTTCAATGGAACTGTAGGGGTATTAGAAACAAGATAGGGGAGTTACAACTATTCGTTGATAAATTGGACCAAAAACCGGATATCATAGCGTTACAAGAGACCAACGGCCGGGCCAAGCTCGCGGGATACATTACGTATACGGACCCTAGCGAAAAGGGTACTGCGATCTTGGTCCGCAGCAACGTGGCGGCCACACAACACGTGACCGCTCAGCGAGGCTGCGAACATACGCTCATCGAAATTCACAGCAGAAGAGTGGGGGGGGGGGACAAGAACTTTTTCGTCCTGAATGCTTATTGCCGACCGTCCAGCAGGGTCATTGACTTTGAAGGCACCATATTGGACTGCATTAAAGAAGCAAAAACAAGACTGATTTTAGTGCTAGGAGATTTTAACGCCGCCCACACGATGTGGGGTTATAAATATTCGTCCAAAAGAGGAAACCAATTGGTTAAAGCTATAGAGGACCACGACATGGAGGTGGTTAACGAACCGGGCGTACCAACCAGGACAGGCACTAGCACGGTCAGAGACACCACACCTGATCTGACGCTAGTTCGGGGGAACCTCGACGTAACTTGGCGTAACACGGGGGAAAATCTTGGCTCGGATCACGATATAATTTGTGTTACCCTCGGGGGGACTGACATCAAGGCGAAACTGGGTCAAGCCAACATTACAGACTGGGACCGGTTACGTAGAAGCGCAGACAGTGAAGGCGAGGACGAAAACCAAGACACCAAGACGTATGAGGCATGGGCCAAAAAGCAACGCGAATTTGTAAAGAAATTTACGCAGAAGATTACTACTACCACGCAAATTCCATTCGTAGACAGCAGGCTTAGTCACATGTGGGCGGCCAGGCACGGTCTTACTCGAAGGTGGAAGAGGCAAAGACATAACAAGAAGCTTCGCAGACGTATACACGCGCTCAACAAGCAAGTGACCGAGTATGCGGAACAACTATGCAGGGAAAACTGGATGAAGATGTGTGATGACCTGCAAGGCACACTGTCTACGAAGAAGACTTGGAAGCTGTTGCGACACCTCATAGATCCATTAAAAAGCAAGAGCGCATGCGTCCGAGACCTCACAAGAACGATCAACAGTTACGACGGGGACGGGGAGAAGCTCATTCGTGAACTCACAAGTAAATACCTCAAGACCGAGAAGAGCGGTAACCCGACTCACGAGTATGAAGGCGATAGCAACGTCGAGATGGACGAAGCCTTCACCGAACTGGAGCTGGTTGCGGCCATCGATGAAAGTAATCAAGGCAGCCCACCGGGAATTGACGGCGTTACATACAAGATGCTAAAAAATATGGGCGACAAAAGCCGAGCTGAACTGCTAAACCTCGTCAACGCGTCCTGGGAGAAGGGTTCGTTACCAAAAGAATGGAAAGAAGCGGAGGTGCATTTCATTCCCAAGCCGGGGAAACCACCCCACGTCGACAATCTATGCCCCATCTCCCTCACGTCATGTGTAGGGAAGGTGGTCGAGCGTATGGTGTTCAAGAGACTTCAGAGACATTTGGATGTCACTGATCAGATGCCACCGACCATGTACGGATTCCGGAGGCACCTGAGCACGCAAGACGTCTTGGTGCAAATACACGAGCTGGTTATCAAGCAAGCGAAGACCCCTACGCCAAGAGCTATCCTGGCGCTCGATCTCAAGGGGGCCTTCGATAACGTCACACACGAAAGTATTCTTCGTAACCTGCACCAAACGGGATGCGGAAAGCGGACATTCAAATATGTGCAGGATTTCTTAACCAATAGAACGGCAACCATCAAAATTGGAGAGGAGAAGTCGGAACCGATAGCCCTGGGAGACAGAGGCACTCCGCAAGGATCGGTTCTTTCGCCGCTTCTCTTCAACCTGGCACTCCTCCCTCTCCCGACTTTGCTTCAAGACATAGAGGGCATAGATCACGCTCTCTATGCAGACGATATCACTGTGTGGACGTCGAGGGCAGGGTCGGAGAGTTGGATGGAGGAGACCCTTCAGAGAGTGGCAAAGACCGTGCACGAGTTCGCTAAATCGTGCGGCCTCAGTTGCTCACCACAGAAGTCCGAGTTACTCGTCATCAAGCCAAGAAGAAAGAAAGGAGACCAAGAGAACGTACGCATCACCATCGACGGGACGACCATAACACCAACCACGCAAGCACGTATCCTGGGTGTCATCTTCCAGAACAATGGCAAGGCGGGAGCGTCGATCGACAAAATCAAAGTTTCAACGGAACAAATTTCGAACATGATCAGAAGAGTCACAAACAGACAAAGGGGATTGAAGGAGGACGATGTACTGACGCTCGTCCACGCCTTCTTGACGTCGCGCATCGTTTACGCGGCGCCGTACCTCAAGTTACTGAAAAAAGACAGGGACCAGTTGAACGTCATTATACGAAAGGCAACCAAGATGGCGCTGGGCATTCCGAAGCATTCTTCGACCGACAAGCTTCTCGGCATGGCCAAGCACAACGTCGTCGAAGAGCTAATAGAAGCTCATCTATCTAATCAAAGAGTTCGGCTCAGTCAGACGTCGGCGGGACGTCGCGTTCTTGCCAAGTTGGGCTGGCAAGAGGCAGAGCGGAAGGAAACGGGGCCGTTACCCAGGTTGTGGGTGCATAAAATCCACAGTAAGCCACTGCCTAGAAACATGAGGTCGGGTCGTAACGACGGCCGCAGAGCAGCTCGTATAGCGGCCTTGACGGAGACTTTGGGTCAAATAGTAGAAGAGGAACAGGGGGTCACTCTCTTCACAGACGCTTCGTTACCCAAGTTTTCATCGAAAGCAACGCTGGCAGTTACGACGCGGGATGTGCTCGTAACCTGCGCCTCCATCAAGACGTCTTTTCCAGAGGTGGCAGAAGAGGCCGCTATAGCGCTAGCACTCGCGCAGCCCAAGGTGGGAAGAATTGTCACCGACTCGCAGAAGGCGTATAACAACTACAGGAAGGGGTGGGTGTCTCTTGCGGCACTAGATATTCTCCAAAGTAAACGCGACGTACCTAAAAGGAAAGTTGAGTTAATATGGACACCGGCTCACTCTGGGCTGGAGGGCAACGAACTTGCCCACCAGTTCGCCCGAGAGATGGAACACCGGGTTGAGGAAGATGAGCCACAGTCCATATTTACTTACAGAGACATTACGAACCATTATAAGACGGAGAGGCGCCGTTACCCCGATCCTCACAAATCGCTTAGCAGAGAACAGCAAGCTATCTACAGGCAAATACAGGCAGGATCCTTCCCGCACCCTTACCTTCAAAACAAGATGTACCCGGAAAGGTACGAGAAGGATTGTAACTTCTGCAAAACTCATTTAGGCACGCTCCAACACGTCATTGGAGTATGCAATTTCATCAAGGCGATCCCCCCACCTCTTAACTGCCCCACTACCCTACCCCATGCCTCATCCACCCTTACCGAGCGATGGGAGACCTTGCTAACCAGCACCGCCCTGGAAGACCAGCTCGTCCTGATCTCCAGGGGCCAGGCGGCTAGGGAAGCATATGGGTCCCGTGAAGAGGGAACCACTTCCATCGACGGCGTCTAAGAAGATGTCGAGCTCGGCTCAATAAAGTTGTTTCTCTCTCTCTCTCTGGCAGGAAGTGCGTGTGTACCCAAAATAAGCAGCAAGCGATCATACAAGCATTGGGCCGCGATTTTGTAGCGTTGCTTTTCCCGATTAGTAAGGCTCTGCGCCTGGGGAACAACGTCGATCTGACCACACACGGACGTTTCATAAGCGGAAATACATTAGCATTGAAAAATGCCCCGCAACGCGCCTCTTCCATATTTCACATGTTGCACACCCGAAACCAAATTGCACTTTCGCTTGAAGTACTTACGGGAGAAGACGAACATGTTTCCGATTTCGGTCCATTCGGCGTCCTTCTTGTTGCGGTCTTTGAATGATGGGTGCAGCTTGTTGTACAGGTACGGGTAGTGCTTAACGGCCTCTATCAGCAACTCCGGCGAATACGCAGCAGCTTCCATGGTGGCGTGGACTTTGTATTTGCCGCGACGCGAGAGTAGGCCGGATGTAGACACATGAAAGATCACTTCCGGTTCGCCGCTGATTGGTTTATCAGTTTTGCGACCACGGTCGCGCGTCTGAAAAATCGCGCAGAGAGCGACTAGCCCAAAATGGTCGCTTTTCAAGATAGGCGACCGTTTGCGACCATTTGCGACTGGTCGCTTCGCGACGAACTTTGTCGCGCGACCACTGTCAGTCGCCGGTGTGAATGAGCCCTAAGGGTCCCGTGTCAACACGTGCAAACTTATTTCGCGTCAATATTATACAAGTAAACCATGTTAAGATGAAACGGAATAGCAAATAATGATAAAAAGGAGGGAAAGAAAAGCAAGAGGCTTGATAACAATAGCACAGATATCACTAGGGGCAAGTAATAAAACAGAAGTAACTAAAATAAAACTACGAGTGTTTCAGAATCATTATGACAAATGAATAAACTGTCGAAAATGAAAGGTTTTATTAAAATTGCCTAACGAATGAAGCATTCTGTGCCGCTGTCCCTGCATGCATAGGTACTGTTATTCACACATAGTTTTTTTTTTCTGAGATAAATTCGTATAATGATTCAATGTTTATAGTAGGATCAAGTTGGTTTCATTATGCAATAGCGTGCGGGAAGAAATAATACCTAAACATGTCATTTTTAAATGCATTTTCTGTCAATGTGTGCGCATGCTTGTGACGTGTAGGTGGAGCCTCGGAGAATGAAATGTATTTGGAAGTATCTATCCTATATTTAATTGTAGTAGTTGAAACAAGAATTTTAAGCGAGCGTGTTTCGCTCTTGTGGTTAGCGTTCGCAAACCGGACTGGGTTATTATATTTGTTGGCGAGTCTGTACGTTTATATTTGTTATGGATGAACCTCACAGCTTTCCTTTGTATTGAGTCTAGTTTACTTATGTTAGTCAGCGTATGCGGAAACCAGACTGTGTTAGCGTATTCGAGAACAGGCCTTAAAAATGATGTGTAGGCTAGCAGCTTCGTTGACTTGGTTGCGAGCGCCAGGCTTCTTTTTAAGAAAACTAGTTTGCGCAGTGCCTTTGAGATTCTATTACTGACATGTTTGTCCCATTTGAGCTCCGAAGTTAATGTAATGCCTAGATATTTGTGTTCCTCAAGTTTGTTAAGTGGAGTGCCGTTAATTACGTATGTAAAGATTGATACCGTTTTCCTCGTTACAGTCATGATCGCGGACGTTTGTATGTTCATTTGCATCTGCCATTTTAGGCACCAATCAGCTATGCCAGCTAGAGAATCATTTAATTTGAGGGGAGATGTGGGTTCCAAAACCAATTTTATAAATTTTAGTGTGAACTGGATGATATTTAACAGTGCTGTTCAGTTTTTCTGCTGATTGCAAATATCTAATCAGATTTTGTATATCTTCATTAGAACAAATGATGCAAAGTTTTTAAGACAGCCTTTCAATCAGTTTCTTACGGGACTTTTCATAAGCTTATCTTTGTCAAAAGCAAAAACAAAGCATACGGCCAGAATGCCAGAAAGTAGCTCTAGCCGTTGGTGCTATTTTTATTGTTCTGAGTGCACTTATAATGCAAAAAAACACATGTAAACATAATTTCAAAATTTTTGCTAATATTCATTTGTATTTAGTGGCAATTAAAATTTAGCCGGCAACTTTAGAAATAAATAAGTAGCATCACCGGCTAGATCCATTCGACAGAAATATATTGATACCAAACATTTTGCTGGTACTTATAAAGAACATATGAAGATCCCCCGTAAGACAGTGTGCGGTGTCCAAAAATATGAAGCTGAGAAAAACGAGTTTGAACATCCAGTTCACTGTAACTTTGAATATTCTAACAATATGGCAATAAAAATTGCATCACCATGTAGCCCTGTCTTTCAGCAACGAGTTCATGGCATATATATGGCCATTGTGCAAAAATAACACTGAGATATTGGTTGCAAAATCAAGCATAGTCATTGAAAGCAATGCCAGAAAGCTAGCGCCACTAGCTTCACATTCCTATTTTAGTTCCTCGTTGAACAGAAGGCACAAAAATGCCATCCCCATGCAAATAAAGTTGCACGGCGTTCATGGCCACAACAAAGTATGTCCTTTCCACAAAGTTTATGACTACAACAAAAAATTTGGATCAAATCCCAGTAGTGGTCGCCACATTTCAATGGAGCCGAAATTCGAAAAAGTTCAGGTGCTTGTGTTCTAGCACTTCCCAAATTTTGGAACGTTTTGGAACGTAAAATCCCAGAATTCAAATTAAAAAAAATTATATCTCTTGCACACTCACAATTGTGCATTCAGCACAGGTCACACCTATACCTATACAGCCCAGGACTGTAGGCAGAGTCTGTTGCTGGCTTGTGCCTCTTTGCAAGCTTGTTTGTAAAAGCATTTCAGTTTGTGTGATCCTTGTTGGACACGCGAAGCCTCCGACGATCCTTTCGCGCATGTACTCAGCACAAGCTTGGCACAGAGGGCACAGAGGGCACAGAGCCCGTACTCCTTGGCGGGTCCTTCGAAAGCATCAGGGTTTTCTTGCCGCACATGGGACACGGCGTAAGTCCAAAAAAGTCTTGTACCGCGGATAAATCCACAATCGCAAGTTCCGTTCCGCTGTCGCTGACGTCCTCTTTCGTGTGAACACCCAGCAGCTCAAACTTCCGCTCCGCTGCAGAATGCGACGCCAGGCGCGTTTTCGCCTTATCGGCGATCGCTGCGCGTTTGCTTGTTTCTTCGGTCGTGAAGAAAACGGTGTCTACACGGTCTCCGCCAACACGCCAGGCGTGGGTGGACGAAGTGTTGATGCTAGACGTACCGCGTTGCAGCTCGGAACTCGATCCGGCAGGATCTTGAGGCAGACCAGCAGCCGGCAACTCCGGGTGCATGACAGGCTTATCCGTCTTCTGTCGCGCATTCCACGGCCGCCTTCGAGCCTTGTCGAACACTTGACGAGTAGTAGTCTTCAGACGACGATCTCCTCCAGCCATTCGGGCAGCGAAAAAGACACTTTATCGAACGTTGTCGAAAAGCGAGCGGCTGAACAAACGTTTATAGCGGCGCGATAAAACCAGAGACAAACGCGCCGCGCGCACGAGAGCGTCCAGCCTGTCGGGCACGCGGGAATCGGCACTTAAACGGCGCCGGACCAATAGGAGTGAGGCGCGCCGGGCGCGTGCGTGCTTTGGGCAATCAGCGGCACGGGCTCATCCTTCAGAACTGACGCAATAGCGTCGGGTCCTCCTCGCCTACGCCATTTTGAACCGGCGCAAAATACGCACAAAGAAAGCAGCTTCCAAACAAGCTCAAAATGGCGTCCGCCGGCCAACGCGTTCGCAAATCACGATGGCGTGAAGCTCGAACATTTTTGGCAATTTTTTGCTAATTCCGCGGCCACCCTGACCCGTATAAGTGTTTTTTATTGTTATTATTTTCCGATTAAATTTAGGTTCTAGATATCGCGGAGGGATTCTTGAATGTGTGAACGTAGCTGAAACGCACTTTTCCGAAAATCGACTTTTTTGCGATTTTTTGTCATTTCAAGACCCGCGTCTCCCCTTAATATAATCATTGTAATGGTTAATTTCTCTGTATATGACGCAGTCGTCCGCGAATAGTTTTATATTGCAATTGATGTCAGCTGTGATATCATTGTTGTAGAGTAAAAAAAGCAATGGTCCGAGAACAGACGCTTGAGGGACTCCAGATGTTCCTGCGACTGTGTCAGAAAGCGTTTTTTCGTAAACCACAAATTGCGAGAGGTTAGTTAAGCAGAAAGTTCTCCTATACCAACAACATTTTCAACTTTAGCTGTTAATTCGCTGTGACATACAGGTCGAAAGCCTTGGACAAATCGAGTAGAATCAAGTCAATTTGTCCGCGGTTATTAACTTTCACAACAAGATCGTGGACTAGTTCTGTTATTTGGGTTACTGTTGATAAACCACTGCGAAAAGCGTGTGGGTTCGGAGATAAAAAAATTGGAGGCTTAGGTTACGCTAAGGTTAAGGTTAACGCTAAGGTTACGCTAAGGTTAATACGCTAAGGTTAAGCCCAGTGGATGCTTCGCATCCACTGGGCTTAACCTTAGCGTATCTTTAGCGTTTGGAGGCATCTTGACCGCATACACGCCCGGCGCAAAGACGCTGGCGCGGTTGCGGGCACAGAGGCTGACGCGACGGCGGGCGCACGCCGCTTCAGCCCTGGCGTGACGTCACATATCACGTGATGCAGCGATGGTGGCGCCGCCGCGTCGCGCGCGACGGCGCGAACCGAAGCGTGGAGGCCTCCGCCGGGCGACGTCTGATGGCGCGATATGAGGCCCCATCTGCAGCCGGTGTCACGTCATCACGTGACGTCACATCATGTGATCTCACTTCAGGGTCAATGGTGGCCACCGCCGGGCGTCGCGCGAAGGAACGAAACCTACGTTAATATGCTTCGCATAAAAACTGGCTGTGGCTTAGCTAAGGTTAAGCCCAGGATGCAAAGCATACTAGCCTTTATTTTAACGCGACAGCGTTAAAGGGACACTAAAGGTTACTATTAAGTCAACGTGGACTGTTGAAATACCATCACAGAAACCTCGAAACGCTTGTTTCGTGCCAAGGAGAGACTTATTTTAAGAGAAAATGCGTTCTGAAGCGTCCGCGTACCTCTAGCGCGGTTCAAATCGCCCGCCCTCCGATCGAGGAGTACTGACATCATGGTCTCATAGTGACGTAGCGCCATCGGTGAGTAGAACGGCATCCGCAGACGGCGCTACGGCTTTTCTGCGCAAAACGCAAACGCGCGGCCAGAAACAGAGCCAAGACAAAGCCGACAGCAGAGCGAAAGCGGGAGTATGGTGGCTAGCGGAAGGAGAAACGAATTACGTCCCACGGCACACGGAGAGTCCGTTTTCGTTAAACTATAGGCTGCAGCGAGCTCGCAGCGTGGTCGGCGTGGTCTGTGAGCCTTTTCGTACTCGCAACAGGGCATAAAAAAGTGCGAATCGACGCAAAACTCGGCCTAGAAACGTGCTTCGCCACAGCCAAGCTGGCATGACCCAGATGTCGTTTCCCGCACCGCCACCAGGCGCCGCTACTATACCTCAAACTCCAGCGCAAGACGCCCGTAAGCTGGTACTTCATTCTATGACGCAAACATCGACGCTCGTCGCAATGGACCCTGACACCGACAGATTGGCTCGCGATGGTGGGCTCAACTTCAGCGATTTGAGCACCGACGAGCGCGACCTGCTGCTGAGGGCTCGCACTGCCGGCGTCGTTGCGTACTACGACGGCGGCCTCGACACCGGCTCTCCGGAGCGGGAAAGCAACGAGGGCTTCCCACGAAATCACATGGACGTGGCATTCTCGCTGCTTGTTCCAAATGAAAGTTTCGCGAGCCAGCAGAACCCTCACAGCACTACGCGATAACGAAAGTACTGAAACTCCAAAGCGTGCGCGGCGCAGAGTCGAGCGCGCAGAGTCGAGCGAAAACGAAACCTTTCGAACACCCATATTACTGAAGGGCAACGTCAAAATGTTTTTTCTTAGAATCGAATAGATGTAGACAAATCGCATTTTTTCCGTCTTATAATCGAATGAAATGATATTTCCAATACGAGTAGTTGAGTATTAGTAACACAAATTATGAGGAGTCCTTTCGTCGTCGGGCTAGTACTGGAATGTTGCTGGGGGGTCTCAAATCGTGTCCTGCATTTACCTCAATTTCTCGGTTACTAAAGCTCTGTTCGCGATTAAATTGACGCCTTAGACGTTCTAGAACATTGCTCTACCACTTTAACTTGAGTTTCTGGTAACCTTTAGTGTCCCTTTAAGGAGCTCGTGTCGCAGAACAGCCGGTGTCGTCGGCGTCGGCTCAGGCGTGCGGAGCTTGCTCAGGCGCACATTTCGTTGTCGCGCCGAACGCTGCGTTGCTCGACGCTCACCGCGTCCGATGCGGGGCGCGTAGTCGCTGCGCCGTAGCAAAGCCACCTAGAAACAGTCTCTGTAGCACGCCGCAACCTTCGCTTCTCATTCCAACGAGCAGCTCTGTCTCCAGGAGGCATCTCACCTCGTGAGTGTCTAGCAGAGGCAAGCGCAGCTGCTTATATACCGCCGCGACGCCGCGAGCGACGGCGCGAGTTGGAGCTCCGTTTCTCCTCTGCCGTGACGTCACGGTGTCACGTGGTATTGAAGGGGACACCGCCGCGCCTGAGGAGCTGGGTTGAGCTCTAGTAATATGCTTCGCATAAAAATTAATGAGCTCCAGGAATACGGTCATGTGCTTTAGGATGATGTATTCTAGAAGTGTACATGACGTGCTAGTTAGTGAAATGGGTCTGAAATTTGAAGGTAAATATTGTGTCACCTCCCTTGTGGATCGGGATTACCTTTGCAATTTTCGAATCATGAGGTATTTGTGGTATTAGGTGATTCCCCGAAAACTAGGCCAACATATTTACTACACCGCTCTGCATATCTTTTGAGGAAAGTATTAGGTTTGTAGCCGGGCCACTACCTTTCTTGGGGTCAAGTTTAAGCAGCATATTGAAAATACCGGCATCCGTAATGTCTAGTAAATGCGGGAATATTATCATGTATAGTAAACACTGACCGAAAAAAACTTTTATATCCGTTAGCCTTAGCAATATTTTCTTCGGGAAGAGAATGTACAGTAGCATTTTTATTAGTACGAAAGTAATTGCAGAACCTCTGAGGGTCAACAAGAAAATTGGTAGTGTTACATCAAAGTAGTACTATTCAGCACGTTTTGCTTCAAGTTTGAATTTCGCGATGGCGTCCGGTAATTTCTGAATTCTTGATTGCCCCCCGCGTTTTCTTTTTATTGCCCTACGTAACCTTTTCAAACGTCGCTTTGCTTTCACTGATTTCACTGATTACATGTAGATCTTTCATAAAATCAAGGTAACCTCACTTTAAATGCGTTGCCGAGACTGAATGTGTGCCACAATTAAATGAAAGTATATACCAGGAATCAGTGTAACTGAAAAGGAGACAGTTTTCGTGTGCTTTTCTTCAACAAAACGGGCTCCGCTAGACTTGCATGACTCAATAGATGAAAACAGGCTAGTGCCAGATTCAATGTACATCTTTAACGTGAATGTCGGTCACATCATAGGTGCCACTGCCATGTGCTTTTCTTCAAAGAGCCTAGCTCACTTAAACTTGCTTAAGTTAGTGTACAAGACTAGGTGTGTACCAAGCTGCAATGAACTTCCGTGACGAGCATTTACGTCACTGGATATGGGCGACCAGGTTGTGCCCCTCTTTGATAAAGCTTGTTGACCCCAACATGCACCGCTGCGTATGAGCCGCACTTCGATGTAGTGAAACTGGAAGATCAGTAAAGTACCCAGTTATACAAAAAAGAAAGGCGTTCGTACAACCTTGATCATTTGACCATTCCGTCTGCTCTCACTGCTACGTAAGATAATTCTTAGCCACTTGGGCCAATCGCTGTGGCAAAATATAGGCGTTTTTTTAACAAGCTCGAGAAAAGAATTTTTTAGGAACAGACGCGGTAACGTAACGATAGTTTTATAGCCAATAGGGGAGGGAGGTTACGTCCCGCGGACGCCGTAGTGCAGGTCCGCGGAGAATTTTGCCCAACTGGGGATCTTTAACGTGCGCTACGATGCACACGGGCGTCTTCGCAGTTTGCCTCCATTCAAGCTGCAATCTCCGGAGCCGGGGATTAACCCGCAATTTCGAGCCGAGTATACAAGCGCCTTAGGTACTCGGCTACCCCGAAGGGTGACAGAGTAATGTTATACAGGCTTATGAATGTGATGAGTCCAGGTAGGTGTGCAGCGATCCTCCTGCACTGTGGGTTGAAAGTGTGTTTGGCCCAGGTTGTCGAGCTAGTATCTGAATGTCTAGGCGTCGTCATGAAAGCGTCGGTTTGAAATCATTAGGGCAGTTCGCGGTGATTCTCTGCTTTCTCGCCTACACGAACCATTGGGTCGTCCACTATCCCCTCACTATATCAATAATGCGGGGCTGTTTTCAAGGCGAAACGGCGTTACTAGCCTAGAGGCGGAACAGGTTGTGTCCTAGGTATGTGGCATTGCATATGCAGCTGTCTTCAGCTGACCCATTTGACGCGAACGTGTTTTACTGGCTACATTTCGCTGATTACATGTAGATCTTTCATAAAATCAATGTAACCTCACATTAAATGCGTTGCCGAGACTGGGTGTGTGCCACAATTCAATGAAAGTACATACCAGGAATCAGTGTGACTGAAAAAGAGACAGTTTTCGTGTGATTTTCTTCAACAAAACGGGCGCCGCCAGACTTGCATGACTCAATAGACGAAAGCAGGCTAGTGCCAGATTCAATGTACATCTTTAACCTGAATGTCGGTCGCATCATAGGTGCCACTGCCATGTGCTTTTCTTCGAACAACCTAGCTCACTTAAACTTGGAAAAGTGAGTATACAAGACTAGGTGTGTACCAAGCTGCAATGAACTTGCGTGACGAGCGTTTGCGTCACTGGATATGGGCGACGAGGTTGTGCCCCTCTTTGATAAAGCTTGTGGACCCCAACATGTACCGCTACGTGTGAGCCGCACTTCAATGTTGTGAAACTGGAAGATCAGGAAAGTAGTCAGTTATACAAAAAAGAAAGGCGTTCGTGCAACCTCGGTGATTTGACCATTCCGTCTGATCTCGCTGGTACGTAAGATAATTCTGAGCCACATGGGCCGATCGCTGCGGCAAAATATAGGCGTTTTTTCAACAAGCTCGAGAAAAGAATTTTTTAGGAACAGACGCGGTAAAGTAACGATGGTTTTATAGCCAATAGAGGAGGGAGGTTACGTCCCGCGGACGCCGTAGTGGAGGTCTACGGAGAATTTTGCCCATCTGGGGATCTTTAACGTGCGCTACGATGCACACGGGCGTCTTCGCAGGTTGCCTCCATTCAAGCTGCAATCTCCGGAGCCGGGGATTAGCCCGCAATTTCGAGCCGAGTATACTAGCGCCTTAGGTACTCGGCTACCCCGAAGGGTGACAGAGTAACGTTATACAGGCTTATGAATGTGATGAGTCCAGGTAGGTGTGCAGCGATCCTCCTGCACTGTGGGTCGAAAGTGTATTTGGCCCAGGTTGTCGAGCTAGTAGCTGAATATCTAGGCGTCGTAACGAAAGCGGCGGTTTGACATCATTAGGGCAGTTCGTGGACTTTCTCTGCTTTCTCGCCTACACGAACCGTTGGGTCGTCCACTATCCCCTCAATTTATCAATATTGAGGGGCTGTTTTCATGGCGAAACGGAGTTACTAGCCTATAGGCGGAACAGGTTGTGTCCTAGGTATGTGGCATTGCATATGCAGCTGTCTTCAGCTGACCCATTTGACGCGAACGTGTTTTACTGGCTACATTTCGCTGATTACATGTACATCTTTCATAAAATCAATGTAACCTCACTTTAAATGCGTTCCGACACTGCGTGTTCCACAATTCAATGAAAGTACATACCAGGAATCAGTGTGGCTGAAAAGGAGACAGTTTTCGTGTGCTTTTCTTCAACAAAACGGGCGCCGCCAGACTTGCATGACTCAATAGACGAAAGCAGGCTAGTGCCAGATTCAATGTACATCTTTAACCTGAATGTCGGTCGCATCATAGGTGCCACTGCCATGTGCTTTTCTTCAAACAACCTAGCTCACTTAAACTTGCATAAGTGAGTATACAAGACTAGGTGTGTACCAAGCTGCAATGAACTTGCGTGACGAGCGTTTGCGTCACTGGATATGGGCGACGAGGTTGTGCCCCTCTTTGATAAAGCTTGTTGACCCCAACATGTACCGCTACGTATGAGCCGCACTTCAATGTTATGAAACTGGAAGATCAGGAAAGTAGTCAGTTATACAAAAAAGAAAGGCGTTCGTGCAACCTCGATGATTTGACCATTCTGTCTGCTCTCACTGGTACGTAAGATAATTCTGAGCCACATGGGCCGATCGCTGCGGCAAAATATAGGCGTTTTTTTAACAAGCTCGAGAAAAGAATTTTTTAGGAACAGACGCGGTAAAGTAACGATGGTTTTATAGCCAATGGAGGAGGGAGGTTACGTCCCGCGGACGCCGTAGTGGAGGTCTACGGAGAATTTTGCCCATCTGGGGATCTTTAACGTGCGCTACGATGCACACGGGCGTCTTCGCAGTTTGCCTCCATTCAAGCTGCAATATCCGGAGCCGGGGATTAGCCCGCAATTTCGAGCCGAGTATACTAGCGCCTTAGGTACTCGGCTACCCCGAAGGGTGACAGAGTAATGTTATACAGGCTTATGAATGTGATGAGTCCAGGTAGGTGTGCAGCGATCCTCCTGCACTGTGGGTCGAAAGTGTATGTGGCCCAGGTTGTCGAGCTAGTAGCTGAATATCTAGGCGTCGTAATGAAAGCGGCGGTTTGACATCATTAGGGCAGTTCGTGGACTTTCTCTGCTTTCTCGCCTACACGAACCGTTGGGTCGTCCACTATCCCCTCACTATATCAATAATGAGGGGCTGTTTTCATGGCGAAACGGAGTTACTAGCCTATAGGCGGAACAGGTTGTGTCCTGGGTATGTGGCATTGCATATGCAGCTGTCTTCAGCTGACCCATTTGACGCGAACGTGTTTTACTGGCTACATTTCGCTGATTACATGTAGATCTTTCATAAAATCAATGTAACCTCACTTTAAATGCGTTGCCGAGACTGGGTGTGTGCCACAATTCAATGAAAGTACATACCAGGAATCAGTGTGACTGAAAAAGAGACAGTTTTCGTGTGCTTTTCTTCAACAAAACGGGCGCCGCCAGACTTGCATGACTCAATAGACGAAAGCAGGCTAGTGCCAGATTCAATGTACATCTTTAACCTGAATGTCGGTCGCATCATAGGTGCCACTGCCATGTGCTTTTCTTCGAAAACCTAGCTCACTTAAACTAGGAAAAGTGAGTATACAAGACTAGGTGTGTACCAAGCTGCAATGAACTTGCGTGACGAGCGTTTGCGTCACTGGATATGGGCGACGAGGTTGTGCCCCTCTTTGATAAAGCTTGTGGACCCCAACATGTACCGCTACGTATGAGCCGCACTTCAATGTTGTGAAACTGGAAGTTCAGGAAAGTAGTCAGTTATACAAAATAAGAAAGGCGTTCGTGCAACCTCGGTGATTTGACCATTCCGTCTGATCTCACTGGTACGTAAGATAATTCTGAGCCACATGGGCCGATCGCTGCGGCAAAATATAGGCGTTTTTTTAACAAGCTCGAGAGAGAATTTTTTAGGAACAGACGCGGTAAAGTAACGATGGTTTTATAGCCAATAGAGGAGGGAGGTTACGTCCCGCGGACGCCGTAGTGGAGGTCTACGGAGAATTTCGCCCATCTGGGGATCTTTAACGTGCGCTACGATGCACACGGGCGTCTTCGCAGTTTGCCTCCATTCAAGCTGCAATCTCCGGAGCCGGGGATTAGCCCGCAATTTCGAGCCGAGTATACTAGCGCCTTAGGTACTCGGCTAACACTACCACCAGTCATGGCGCTCTTTGGCCAAACCTGGCCCTTGCGCCACAAAAGAACACACATCATCATAGGTACTCGGCTACCCCGAAGGGTGACAGAGTAATGTTATACAGGCTTATGAATGTGATGAGTCCAGGTAGGTGTGCAGCGATCCTCCTGCACTGTGGGTCGAAAGTGTATGTGGCCCAGGTTGTCGAGCTAGTAGCTGAATATCTAGGCGTCGTAATGAAAGCGGCGGTTTGACATCATTAGGGCAGTTCGTGGACTTTCTCTGCTTTCTCGCCTACACGAACCGTTGGGTCGTCCACTATCCCCTCACTATATCAATAATGAGGGGCTGTTTTCATGGCGAAACTGAGTTACTAGCCTATAGGCGGAACAGGTTGTGTCCTAGGTATGTGGCATTGCATATGCAGCTGTCTTCAGCTGACCCATTTGACGCGAACGTGTTTTACTGGCTACATTTCGCTGATTACATGTAGATCTTTCATAAAATCAATGTAACCTCACTTTAAATGCGTTGCCGAGACTGGGTGTGTGCCACAATTCAATGAAAGTACATACCAGGAATCAGTGTGACTGAAAAGGAGACAGTTTTCGTGTGCTTTTCTTCAACAAAACGGGCGCCGCCAGACTTGCATGACTCAATAGACGAAAGCAGGCTAGTGCCAGATTCAATGTACATCTTTAACCTGAATGTCGGTCACATCATAGGTGCCACTGCCATGTGCTTTTCTTCAAACAACCTAGCTCACTTAAACTTGCATAAGTGAGTATACAAGACTAGGTGTGTACCAAGCTGCAATGAACTTGCGTGATGAGCGTTTGCGTCACTGGATATGGGCGACGAGGTTGTGCCCCTCTTTGATAAAGCTTGTTGACCCCAACATGTACCGCTACGTATGAGCCGCACTTCAATGTTGTGAAACTGGAAGATCAGGAAAGTAGTCAGTTATACAAAAAAGAAAGGCGTTCGTGCAACCTCGGTGATTTGACCATTCCGTCTGATCTCACTGGTACGTAAGATAATTCTGAGCCACATGGGCCGATCGCTGCGGCAAAATATAGGCGTTTTTTTAACAAGCTCGAGAAAAGAATTTTTTAGGAACAGACGCGGTAAAGTAACGATGGTTTTATAGCCAATAGAGGAGGGAGGTTACGTCCCGCGGACGCCGTAGTGGAGGTCTACGGAGAATTTTGCCCATCTGGGGATCTTTAACGTGCGCTACGATGCACACGGGCGTCTTCGCAGTTTGCCTCCATTCAAGCTGCAATCTCCGGAGCCGGGGATTAGCCCGCAATTTCGAGCCGAGTATACTAGCGCCTTAGGTACTCGGCTACCCCGAAGGGTGACAGATTAATGTTATACAGGCTTATGAATGTGATGAGTCCAGGTAGGTGTGCAGCGATCCTCCTGCACTGTGGGTCGAAAGTGTATGTGGCCCAGCTTGTCGAGCTAGTAGCTGAATATCTAGGCGTCGTAATGAAAGCGGCGGTTTGACATCATTAGGGCAGTTCGTGGACTTTCTCTGCTTTCTCGCCTACACGAACCGTTGGGTCGTCCACTATCCCCTCACTATATCAATAATGAGGGGCTGTTTTCATGGCGAAACGGAGTTACTAGCCTATAGGCGGAACAGGTTGTGTCCTAGGTATGTGGCATTGCATATGCAGCTGTCTTCAGCTGACCCATTTGACGCGAACGCGTTTTACTGGCTACATTTCGCTGATTACATGTAGATCTTTCATAAAATCAATGTAACCTCACATTAAATGCGTTGCCGAGACTGGGTGTGTGCCACAATTCAATGAAAGTACATACCAGGAATCAGTGTGACTGAAAAGGAGACAGTTTTCGTGTGCTTTTCTTCAACAAAACGGGCGCCGCCAGACTTGCATGACTCAATAGACGAAAGCAGGCTAGTGCCAGATTCAATGTACATCTTTAACCTGAATATCGGTCACATCATAGGTGCCACTGCCATGTGCTTTTCTTCAAACAACCTAGCTCACTTAAACTTGCATAAGTGAGTATACAAGACTAGGTGTGTACCAAGCTGCAATGAACTTGCGTGACGAGCGTTTGCGTCACTGGATATGGGCGACGAGGTTGTGCCCCTCTTTGATAAAGCTTGTAGACCCCAACATGTACCGCTACGTATGAGCCGCACTTCAATGTTGTGAAACGGGAAGATCGGGAAAGTAGTCAGTTATACAAAAAAGAAAGGCGTTCGTGCAACCTCGGTGATTTGACCATTCCGTCTGATCTCCCTGGTACGTAAGATAATTCTGAGCCACATGGGCCGATCGCTGCGGCAAAATATAGGCGTTTTTTCAACAAGCTCGAGAAAAGAATTTTTTAGGAACAGACGCGGTAAAGTAACAATGGTTTTATAGCCAATAGAGGAGGGAGGTTACGTCCCGCGGACGCCGTAGGGGAGGTCTACGGAGAATTTTGCCCATCTGGGGATCTTTAACGTGCGCTACGATGCACACGGCCGTCTTCGCAGTTTGCCTCCATTCAAGCTGCAATCTCCGGAGCCGGGGATTGGCCCGCAATTTCGAGCCGAGTATACTAGCGCCTTAGGTACTCGGCTACCCCGAAGGGTGACAGAGTAATGTTATACAGGCTTATGAATGTGATGAGTCCAGGTAGGTGTGCAGCGATCCTCCTGCACTGTGGGTCGAAAGTGTATTTGGCCCAGGTTGTCGAGCTAGTAGCTGAATATCTAGGCGTCGTAACGAAAGCGGCGGTTTGACATCATTAGGGCAGTTCGTGGACTTTCTCTGCTTTCTCGCCTACACGAACCGTTGGGTCGTCCACTATCCCCTCACTATATCAATAATGAGGGGCTGTTTTCATGGCGAAACGGAGTTACTAGCCTATAGGCGGAACAGGTTGTGTCCTAGGTATGTGGCATTGCATATGCAGCTGTCTTCAGCTGACCCATTTGACGCGAACGTGTTTTACTGGCTACATTTCGCTGATTACATGTAGATCTTTCATAAAATCAATGTAACCTCACATTAAATGCGTTGCCGAGACTGGGTGTGTGCCACAATTCAATGAAAGTACATACCAGGAATCAGTGTGACTGAAAAGGAGACAGTTTTCGTGTGCTTCTCTTCAACAAAACGGGCGCCGCCAGACTTGCATGACTCAATAGACGAAAGCAGGCTAGTGCCAGATTCAATGTACATCTTTAACCTGAATGTCGGTCACATCATAGGTGCCACTGCCATGTGCTTTTCTTCAAACAACCTAGCTCACTTAAACTTGCATAAGTGAGTATACAAGACTAGGTGTGTACCAAGCTGCAATGAACTTGCGTGACGAGCGTTTGCGTCACTGGATATGGGCGACGAGGTTGTGCCCCTCTTTGATAAAGCTTGTTGACCCCAACATGTACCGCTACGTATGAGCCGCACTTCAATGTTGTGAAACTGGAAGATCGGGAAAGTAGTCAGTTATACAGAAAAGAAAGGCGTTCGTGCAACCTCGGTGATTTGACCATTCCGTCTGATCTCCCTGGTACGTAAGATAATTCTGAGCCACATGGGCCGATCGCTGCGGCAAAATATAGGCGTTTTTTCAACAAGCTCGAGAAAAGAATTTTTTAGGAACAGACGCGGTAAAGTAACGATGGTTTTATAGCCAATAGAGGAGGGAGGTTACGTCCCGCGGACGCCGTAGGGGAGGTCTACGGAGAATTTTGCCCATCTGGGGATCTTTAACGTGCGCTACGATGCACACGGGCGTCTTCGCAGTTTGCCTCCATTCAAGCTGCAATCTCCGGAGCCGGGGATTAGCCCGCAATTTCGAGCCGAGTATACTAGCGCCTTAGGTACTCGGCTACCCCGATGATGATGATGTGTGTTGTTTTGTGGCGCAAGGGCCAGGTTTGGCCAAAGAGCGCCATGACTGGTGGTATAGTGTTAATGATGTATTATGGAAGATGTGACTTGGCTGTAAAGTGGCCTAAGAATGGTCGCTGTAAATGCGTAAAATCTATGTACTATAAAATTATGGCGATGAATAATGACTAAGACTGTGAAGATTAAAATCCATCGTAAAAGAATGATGCATTGTTTAAAATATGCGAGACGTTGAATTTCTTACAGCACTACAGCCTCGCCAGAGCCCTTGAACCACAAGGGCTTAGAGGCATGTGCTAATTGAAATTATCGCAGCAGCATCCTCTGAAGAGAGGAAGTGCTACGAACGTGTGGGGCTAATAACATGAAACACAACATCTTCCAAAAAACCTAAGACGGCGTCGGTGTGAAAGAGTGGTTCTGGACCAAGTAACATAACAGGATGAAGGGGGATGTGGTGCCTGTATGCTAAGAGAAAGTGTTTTTTTCTTTCGGATTCGGCTTCCCGACACTCCAGTAGGACGTGGAGGACGGTCAGCCTCTCCCCGCATCTACCACAGGTTGGTGGCTCGTTTCCCGTGAGTAAGAAGTTGTGTGTGCCAAAAGTGTGTCCTATTCTTAGACGGCAGAATAGGACATCAGTCCTGCGGGATTTTGTTACAGGAGGCCAGAAACCTAATTGTGGCTTTATTACATGCAGTTTATTATTTATTTCTTCGTCCCACATGCTTTGCCAGTGGTTTCGTAGTTTCCTTCTTAAGAAAGGCTTCAGGTCTGTGACAGGGACCGAAGCAGTAGAGTTAGCTGCATGCGATGAGATTGATGTGGCCATCTGGTCTGCTAGAACGTTTCCCTCGATGCCCCTATGTCCAGGCACCCAGCATATGATCACATGTTGCTTAGATATATATGCTTTGCACAGTGCGGAGTAGAGTTCAACAACTACTGGATTTGTGTGATTACAGAAAGACATCAAGGCCTTCACAACACTGAGGGAGTCCGTATATATAACTGATTTCGGGAGTTGTGATTTGTTTATATGCTTTACGGCCGAGAGCAGTGCGTAGGCCTCAGCCGTAAAGATACTAGTTTCCGGGTGCAGTACGTCGGATTCCGAGAAGGATGGACCGACGGCTGCATAGGACACCCCGCCGTGTGACTTTGATGCGTCGGTGTAGAACTCCGTGCAGGAGTATTTGTGCTGGAGTTCCCGGAAATACATCTTGATTTCAATCTCTGGAGCATGCTTTGTCACTTCCACGAAAGATATATCACATTGTATGAGCTGCCACTCCCAAGGAGGTAGCAGCTTGGCTGGATGCATTAGGCGAAGCTCAAGGAGTGGGACGTGCATGTCTTCACTAAGCTCCCTCACTCCTAGCGAGAAAGGCTTTCTTACAGAGGGGCGAATATGGAAAAGGGTAGTGCAGGTCATATCGTTAACAGTGTTAAAACATGGATGTTGTTGATTGGATTGTATTTTAAGGAAATATGTAAGGTTGATATAAGTTCTCTGTAGATGGAGGGACCATTCATTTGATTCCGCGTATAAGCTTTGAATCGGGCTCGTTCTGAAAGCACCAGTGGCTAACCGGATACCTAGATGGTGAACAGGATCTAGCATCTTTAGCGCGCTCGGGGCGGCAGAGTGATAAATAACGGCGCCATAGTCTAGTCGCGATCGAATGAGGCTTTTATAGAGATTCATTAAGCACTTCCTGTCACTACCCCATGTAGTCTGAGATAGAAGTTTGATTATGTTCATTGTTTTGAGACATTTTTCTTTTAGATATTTAATGTGGGGGACGAAAGTGAGTCTGTAGTCAAGTATGACACCTAGGAATTTGTGCTCTTTGCTGATAGGTATTTGTTGTCCACACAGTTCTAAGGAAGGATCCGGAACCAGGCCTCTCTTTCTTGTAAAAAGAACGCAAGAGCTTTTGTTAGGATTGATCTTAAATCCATTCTTGTCTGCCCATACTGAGACTTTGTTCAGGCCATGCTGTACTTGTCTCTCGCAGACTGCGAGGTTACAAGATTTGAAAGCTATTTGAATGTCGTCCACGTAGACAGAATAAAAGATGGCGGGTGGTAATGAAGCACGAAGCGTGTTCATCTTCACTATAAAGAGCGTGCAGCTGAGCACGCCTCCTTGGGGTACACCCGTTTCTTGCGTAAAAGGGCGTGAAAGTGCATTGCCGACTTTTACTCGGAAGGTACGATTTGACAGATAGCTTTCTATTATATTATGCATATTACCGTGGATGCCCATTTCTGACAAGTCTCTTAAGATTCCGTAACGCCAGGTCGTATCGTACGCCTTCTCCATATCGAGGAATATGGATAAGAAGAATTGTTTGTGTACAAATGCGTCCCGGATATTTGCTTCTACACGTACAAGGTGGTCAGTTGTGGAACGTCCTTCTCGGAAGCCGCACTGATAAGGATCAAGAATTTTGCTCTGTTCAAGGAAAAAGATGAGTCGCCGATTTATCATTTTTTCGAACACCTTACAAATGCAACTTGTGAGGGCTATCGGGCGGTAACTTGCCACTGAGGAAGGGTCCTTGCCTTGTTTCAAAACAGGGATCACAATGGCTTCCTTCCATGCAGATGGAAGGTACCCTGCATCCCAAATGGTGTTGAAAAGTGTGAGTAGTGTAACCTGCGTGTCATTGTGTAAGTGTTTGAGCATTTCATACATGATTCTATCAGCTCCTGGTGCGGAGCTGTTGCATGCGCTCAAGGCAGCTCTCAATTCGGCAATACAGAAAGGACGGTTGTAGGGCTCATTCTCTCGACCTTTTCTTGTTAATGGCTTACGTTCTTCTATTTGTTTGTATTTTAGGAAGGATTGCGTATAATGATTTGAGCTTGATACGCTCTCAAAGTGCTCTCCGAGTGAGTTGGCCTGATCTTGCAGTGTATCTCCCTGTGTGTTTACTAGGGGGAGTGAATGTGTTTGCCGCCCTCTAATCCTATTTACTCTGTTCCAGGCTTTGGCCTCATCCCTAAACGAGTTAATACTTGATAAAAACTTCTGCCAACTTTCTCGTCTGGCCTGTCGGCGGGTTCGCCTGCCTTCGGATTTTACTTTTTTAAAGTTGACTAGATTCTCTGCGGTGGGAGAAGCGCGTAGCAACCCCCACGCCCTGTTCTGTTTTTTACGAGCGATCCTACAATCGTCGTTCCACCATGGGACACGCCGTTTGCAGGCCAAGCCTTTTACTTCTGATATGCATATAAATGCGACATCTATTATGAATGCTGTAAAAAACTCGACTGCAGCGTCAATTCCTAACGAAGACAGCTCAGCCCATGAGATACTAGTTAGAGATCGAAATTTCTCCCAATCAGCTGTCTCAATCTTCCACCTAGGAGCGTATGGTGGATATTCGTTTTCTTTATATGATCTTAGCAGTATAGGGAAGTGGTCGCTACCGTAAGGGTTGTCGGTAACTTCCCATTCAAGTTCAGGCAGCACAGACGGGGAGACTATACTAAGATCTATTGACGAAAAGGATCGGTTTGCAAGAGAGTAATATGTGGGTTCTTTCTTGTTGAGAAGGCACGCTCCAGAAGAAAAAAGGAACTGTTCAACAAGGCGACCTCGCGCATCTATACGAGAGTCGCCCCACAGGGAGCTGTGCGCATTGAAATCGCCAAGAACAGCATAAGGTTCTGGCAATTGATCGATCAAGGAGTGAAATTCATGTTTGTTCAGTTGGTAATGCGGGGGTATGTAAAGGGAGCAAATGGTGATGAGTTTGTTTAGTAGGACAACTCGAACCGCCACTGCTTCAAGGGGTGTTTGTAGCTGTAAAGGCTGACACGCAATACTTCTATGAGTAAGAATCGCAACACCACCCGATGATGCGACGGCATCATCGCGATCTTTGCGAAACGTAACATACGTACGGAGAAAGTTTGTGTGTTTAGATTTTAAGTGTGTTTCCTGTAAACACAGCACTTTTGGATTATGTTTGTGGATGAGTTCTTGCAAATCATCAAGATTCCTAAGTAGGCCTCTGATATTCCATTGAATGATTTGTGTATCCATATTTTAAATTTAATTGGTGCTGTGTTTACGGAAATGGAAGGGATGTCTTAGATTACAGAGCCCTTTCGAGGCCCTGTAACCGGGGTTTTGCTCTTTTTGAAGCGTTCGAGGGAACCTCGCCGCTCCTTAGGCGCCTGGGGCGCCTTGGGGGTAGGTGTGGTGTCCATTGCCTCTTGTGAGGCGCCGGACACATGCTCTTGTGAGCGAGAAGTTACCAGGGAAGGTCCCGCCTTGGAGGGCAAGACCCCTGCGCCCACCAGCCCGGAGGTCGATGGGGTTCCCTGGGGGATGTGGCTGCGCCGGCCATTGCCAGCACTGGAAGGGACCTGGGAGGTTGAGGCAGCCTCGGCTGCGCCCACCTTCGGGGTCGATGGCCCCTTTTCCTCGGTTGGCGGAGCAGCGCTAGCTGCAACCACCGCGGGGGCAGATGGCGTAACTGCCGACTCACTGCGTGTGGGTCGGACAGTCGCCGGAGGCCGTTGTGACGCTGCCCCCTGACGCGCCACTTCGGCAAAGCTGCTCTTAGACAGGTATGACACCCGCCTACGTGCCTCCTTGAAAGATATATTTTCTTTGACTTTGATTGTCACAATCTCTTTTTCTCTTTTCCAGGACGAACAGGCGCGCGAGTATGCGGCGTGCTCGCCATCACAGTTGACACAATGTGGAGTCTTCTGGCATGTTTCGGAGGCATGTTCAGTGTCACTACACTTGGCACATGTCAGCCGGCCTCGACAGTTCTGTGAACTGTGGCCGAACCTTTGGCACTTAAAGCATCTGAGAGGATTGGGCACGTATGGCCTAACACGAAGTTTGATATAACCGGCCTCGATTGACTCGGGGAGGATACTTGAACCGAAAGTGAGTATCAGGTGTTTCGTATTGATCTCTTTACCGTCTCGCCTGATCTTAATTCGCTTAACATTTATGACGTTCTGTTCACTGAAGCCCTCCAAGAGTTCAGCTTCAGTGAGCTCTAGCATGTCATCGTCCGACACAACGCCGCGGGTGGTGTTCATAGTACGGTGCGGGGTAACTGTTATGGGGGTCTCTCCAAATGACACTAGTTGCGGTAGTTTTTCATATTGTTTTACATCGCGGAGTTCCAAGAGGAGGTCGCCGCTTGCCATCCTCGACACCTTGTATCCTGGACCAAAAACATCAGTCAGGGACTTTGAAACAAGGAATGGTGAAATGTTTCGCACTGCTTTGTTTGGCTTTTCGGAATGAATAACGTGGAAGCGGGGAAAATTCTGAGTTTGGCGTCCAAAAAACCTGAAAACATCTTCGGTGCGCCCTCGTTTCTGAGGGCGATCAGCAAGGGAGGGGAAAGAAGTTTCCATGAAAAATGTATACATTCAGCAACAGCGCCGACCGCCCACCATGGAGCCCAACGAGGGGACGCGGCAGAGCTTGCATACAAGTCTGCACGACGCCAGTCGTACGCTGTCACTATAACCGAATATGGTGTACCCAAGGTTGGATAGCCACACAGGGTTAACCCTTGCCGCCAGGAGAAAGGAAGTAAATGGAAAAGAGGAGAAGACAGGAAAGGCGGAAAGTGAGAGAAAGACGAAGGCTGGAGGGAGAGAGAGATAGGAAAAGGCGACTGCCGATTTCCCCCGGGTGGGTCAGTCCGGGGGTGCCGTCTACGTGAAGCCGAGGCCAAAGGGGTGTGTTGCCGCCGCCGAGGGGCCGTAAAGGTCCAAACACCCGGCATTGGCTCAACCCCCAGGATCCCCTTTTCCCCGGACACGGCTAAGCCACGCACGGCTACACGCGGGAGGGTCCAACCCTCGTGTGCTCGGGTACGTGGTGTCGCAACACACCAAACGCCTGCTTACGCAGACGCCCCTGCGGGGGGCTACCCCGAAGGGTGGCAGAGTAATGTTATACAGGCTTATGAATGTGATGAGTCCAGGTAGGTGTGCAGCGATCCTCCTGCACTGTGGGTCGAAAGTGTATGTGGCCCAGCTTGTCGAGCTAGTAGCTGAATATCTAGGCGTCGTAATGAAAGCGGCGGTTTGACATCATTAGGGCAGTTCGTGGACTTTCTCTGCTTTGTCGCCTACACGAACCGTTGGGTCGTCCACTATCCCCTCACTATATCAATAATGAGGGGCTGTTTTCATGGCGAAACGGAGTTACTAGCCTATAGGCGGAACAGGTTGTGTCCTAGGTATGTGGCATTGCATATGCAGCTGTCTTCAGCTGACCCATTTGACGCGAACGTGTTTTACTGGCTACATTTCGCTGATTACATGTAGATCTTTCATAAAATCAATGTAACCTCACATTAAATGCGTTGCCGAGACTGGGTGTGTGCCACAATTCAATGAAAGTACATACCAGGAATCAGTGTGACTGAAAAGGAGACAGTTTTCGTGTGCTTTTCTTCAACAAAACGGGCGCCGCCAGACTTGCATGACTCAATAGACGAAAGCAGGCTAGTGCCAGATTCAATGTACATCTTTAACCTGAATATCGGTCACATCATAGGTGCCACTGCCATGTGCTTTTCTTCAAACAACCTAGCTCACTTAAACTTGCATAAGTGAGTATACAAGACTAGGTGTATACCAAACTGCAATGAACTTGCGTGACGAGCGTTTGCGTCACTGGATATGGGCGACGAGGTTGTGCCCCTCTTTGATAAAGCTTGTTGACCCCAACATGTACCGCTACGTATGAGCCGCACTTCAATGTTGTGAAACTGGAAGATCGCGAAAGTAGTCAGTTATACAGAAAAGAAAGGCGTTCGTGCAACCTCGGTGATTTGACCATTCCGTCTGATCTCCCTGGTACGTAAGATAATTCTGAGCCACATGGGCCGATCGCTGCGGCAAAATATAGGCGTTTTTTCAACAAGCTCGAGAAAAGAATTTTTTAGGAACAGACGCGGTAAAGTAACGATGGTTTTATAGCCAATAGAGGAGGGAGGTTACGTCCCGCGGACGCCGTAGGGGAGGTCTACGGAGAATTTTGCCCATCTGGGGATCTTTAACGTGCGCTACGATGCACACGGGCGTCTTCGCAGTTTGCCTCCATTCAAGCTGCAATCTCCGGAGCCGGGGATTAGCCCGCAATTTCGAGCCGAGTATACTAGCGCCTTAGGTACTCGGCTACCCCGAAGGGTGACAGAGTAATGTTATACAGGCTTATGAATGTGATGAGTCCAGGTAGGTCTGCAGCGATCCTCCTGCACTGTAGGTCGAAAGTGTATTTGGCCCAGGTTGTCGAGCTAGTAGCTGAATATCTAGGTGTCGTAACGAAAGCGGCGGTTTGACATCATTAGGGCAGTTCGTGGACTTTCTCTGCTTTCTCGCCTACACGAACCGTTGGGTCGTCCACTATCCCCTCACTATATCAATATTGAGGGGCTGTTTTCATGGCGAAACGGAGTTACTAGCCTATAGGCGGAACAGGTTGTGTCCTAGGTATGTGGCATTGCATATGCAGCTGTCTTCAGCTGACCCATTTGACGCGAACCTGTTTTACTGGCTACATTTCGCTGATTACATGTAGATCTTTCATAAAATCAATGTAACCTCACATTAAATGCGTTGCCGAGACTGGGTGTGTGCCACAATTCAATGAAAGTACATACCAGGAATCAGTGTGACTGAAAAAGAGACAGTTTTCGTGTGCTTTTCTTCAACAAAACGGGCGCCGCCAGACTTGCATGACTCAATAGACGAAAGCAGGCTAGTGCCAGATTCAATGTACATCTTTAACCTGAATGTCGGACGCATCATAGGTGCCACTGCCATGTGCTTTTCTTCGAACAACCTAGCTCACTTAAACTTGGAAAAGTGAGTATACAAGACTAGGTGTGTACCAAGCTGCAATGAACTTGCGTGACGAGCGTTTGCGTCACTGGATATGGGCGACGAGGTTGTGCCCCTCTTTGATAAAGCTTGTTGACCCCAACATGTACCGCTACGAATGAGCCGCACTTCAATGTTGTGAAACTGGAAGATCAGGAAAGTAGTCAGTTATACAAAAAAGAAAGGCGTTCGTGCAACCTCGGTGATTTGACCATTCCGTCTGATCTCGCTGGTACGTAAGATAATTCTGAGCCACATGGGCCGATCACTGCGGCAAAATATAGGCGTTTTTTCAACAAGCTCGAGAAAAGAATTTTTTAGGAACAGACGCGGTAAAGTAACGATGGTTTTATAGCCAATAGAGGAGGGAGGTTACGTCCCGCGGACGCCGTAGTGGAGGTCTACGGAGAATTTTGCCCATCTGGGGATCTTTAACGTGCGCTACGATGCACACGGGCGTCTTCGCAGGTTGCCTCCATTCAAGCTGCAATCTCCGGAGCCGGGGATTAGCCCGCAATTTCGAGCCAAGTATACTAGCGCCTTAGGTACTCGGCTACCCCGAAGGGTGACAGAGTAATATTATACAGGCTTATGAATGTGATGAGTCCAGGTAGGTGTGCAGCGATCCTCCTGCACTGTGGGTCGAAAGTGTATGTGGCCCAGGTTGTCGAGCTAGTAGCTGAATATCTAGGCGTCGTAACGAAAGCGGCGGTTTGACATCATTAGGGCAGTTCGTGGACTTCCTCTGCTTTCTCGCCTACACGAACCGTTGGGTCGTCCACTATCCCCTCACTATATCAATAATGAGGGGCTGTTTTCATGACGAAACGGAGTTACTAGCCTATAGGCGGAACAGGTTGTGTCCTAGGTATGTGGCATTGCATATGCAGCTGTCTTCAGCTGACCCATTTGACGCGAACGTGTTTTACTGGCTACATTTCGCTGATTACATGTAGATCTTTCATAAAATCAATGTAACCTCACTTTAAATGCGTTGCCGAGACTGGGTGTGTGCCACAATTCAATGAAAGTACATACCAGGAATCAGTGTGACTGAAAAGGAGACAGTTTTCGTGTGCTTCAACAAAACGGGCGCCGCCAGACTTGCATGACTCAATAGACGAAAGCAGGCTAGTGCCAGATTCAATGTACATCTTTAACCTGAATGTCGGTCACATCATAGGTGCCACTGCCATGTGCTTTTCTTCGAACAACCTAGCTCACTTAAACTTGGAAAAGTGAGTATACAAGACTAGGTGTGTACCAAGCTGCAATGAACTTGCGTGACGAGCGTTTGCGTCACTGGATATGGGCGACGAGGTTGTGCCCCTCTTTGATAAAGCTTGTTGACCCCAACATGTACCGCTACGTATGAGCCGCACTTCAATGTTGTGAAACTGGAAGATCAGGAAAGTAGTCAGTTATACAAAAAAGAAAGGCGTTCGTGCAACCTCGATGATTTGACCATTCCGTCTGCTCTCACTGGTACGTAAGATAATTCTGAGCCACATGGGCCGATCGCTGCGGCAAAATATAGGCGTTTTTTCAACAAGCTCGAGAAAAGAATTTTTTAGGAACAGACGCGGTAAAGTAACGATGGTTTTATAGCCAATAGAGGAGGGAGGTTACGTCCCGCGGACGCCGTAGTGGAGGTCTACGGAGAATTTTGCCCATCTGGGGATCTTTAACGTGCGCTACGATGCACACGGGCGTCTTCGCAGTTTGCCTCCATTCAAGCTGCAATCTCCGGAGCCGGGGATTAGCCCGCAATTTCGAGCCAAGTATACTAGCGCCTTAGGTACTCGGCTACCCCGAAGGGTGACAGAGTAATGTTATACAGGCTTATGAATGTGATGAGTCCAGGTAGGTGTGCAGCGATCCTCCTGCACTGTGGGTCGAAAGTGTATGTGGCCCAGGTTGTCGAGCTAGTAGCTGAATATCTAGGCGTCGTAACGAAAGCGGCGGTTTGACATCATTAGGGCAGTTCGTGGACTTCCTCTGCTTTCTCGCCTACACGAACCGTTGGGTCGTCCACTATCCCCTCACTATATCAATAATGAGGGGCTGTTTTCATGACGAAACGGAGTTACTAGCCTATAGGCGGAACAGGTTGTGTCCTAGGTATGTGGCATTGCATATGCAGCTGTCTTCAGCTGACCCATTTGACGCGAACGTGTTTTACTGGCTACATTTCGCTGATTACATGTAGATCTTTCATAAAATCAATGTAACCTCACTTTAAATGCGTTGCCGAGACTGGGTGTGTGCCACAATTCAATGAAAGTACATACCAGGAATCAGTGTGACTGAAAAGGAGACAGTTTTCGTGTGCTTCAACAAAACGGGCGCCGCCAGACTTGCATGACTCAATAGACGAAAGCAGGCTAGTGCCAGATTCAATGTACATCTTTAACCTGAATGTCGGTCACATCATAGGTGCCACTGCCATGTGCTTTTCTTCAAACAACCTAGCTCACTTAAACTTGCATAAGTGAGTATACAAGACTAGGTGTGTACCAAGCTGCAATGAACTTGCGTGACGAGCGTTTGCGTCACTGGATATGGGCGACGAGGTTGTGCCCCTCTTTGATAAAGCTTGTTGACCCCAACATGTACCGCTACGTATGAGCCGCACTTCAATGTTGTGAAACTGGAAGATCAGGAAAGTAGTCAGTTATACAAAAAAGAAAGGCGTTCGTGCAACCTCGGTGATTTGACCATTCCGTCTGATCTCGCTGGTACGTAAGATAATTCTGAGCCACATGGACCGATCGCTGCGGCAAAATATAGGCGTTTTTTCAACAAGCTCGAGAAAAGAATTTTTTAGGAACAGACGCGGTAAAGCAACGATGGTTTTATAGCCAATAGAGGAGGGAGGTTACGTCCCGCGGACGCCGTAGTGGAGGTCTACGGAGAATTTTGCCCATCTGGGGATCTTTAACGTGTTCTACGATGCACACGGGCGTCTTCGCAGTTTGCCTCCATTCAAGCTGCAATCTCCGGAGCCGGGGATTAGCCCGCAATTTCGAGCCGAGTATACTAGCGCCTTAGGTACTCGGCTACCCCGAAGGGTGACAGAGTAATGTTATACAGGCTTATGAATGTGATGAGTCCAGGTAGGTGTGCAGCGATCCTCCTGCACTATGGGTCGAAAGTGTATTTGGGTCAGGTTGTCGAGCTAGTAGCTGAATATCTAGGCGTCGTAACGAAAGCGGCGGTTTGACATCATTAGGGCAGTTCGTGGACTTTCTCTGCTTTCTCGCCTACACGAACCGTTGGGTCGTCCACTATCCCCTCACTATATCAATATTGAGGGGCTGTTTTCATGGCGAAACGCAGTTACTAGCCTATAGGCGGAACAGGTTGTGTCCTAGGTATGTGGCATTGCATATGCAGCTGTCTTCAGCTGACCCATTTGACGCGAACGTGTTTTACTGGCTACATTTCGCTGATTACATGTAGATCTTTCATAAAATCAATGTAACCTCACATTAAATGCGTTGCCGAGACTGGGTGTGTGCCACAATTCAATGAAAGTACATACCAGGAATCAGTGTGACTGAAAAAGAGACAGTTTTCGTGTGCTTTTCTTCAACAAAACGGGCGCCGCCAGACTTGCATGACTCAATAGACGAAAGCAGGCTAGTGCCAGATTCAATGTACATCTTTAACCTGAATGTCGGTCGCATCATAGGTGCCACTGCCATGTGCTTTTCTTCGAACAACCTAGCTCACTTAAACTTGGAAAAGTGAGTATACAAGACTAGGTGTGTACCAAGCTGCAATGAACTTGCGTGACGAGCGTTTGCGTCACTGGATATGGGCGACGAGGTTGTGCCCCTCTTTGATAAAGCTTGTTGACCCCAACATGTACCGCTACGTATGAGCCGCACTTCAATGTTGTGAAACTGGAAGATCAGGAAAGTAGTCAGTTATACAAAAAAGAAAGGCGTTCGTGCAACCTCGATGATTTGACCATGCCGTCTGCTCTCACTGGTACGTAAGATAATTCTGAGCCACATGGGCCGATCGCTGCGGCAAAATATAGGCGTTTTTTCAACAAGCTCGAGAAAAGAATTTTTTAGGAACAGACGCGGTAAAGTAACGATGGTTTTATAGCCAATAGAGGAGGGAGGTTACGTCCCGCGGACGCCGTAGTGGAGGTCTACGGAGAATTTTGCCCATCTGGGGATCTTTAACGTGCGCTACGATGCACACGGGCGTCTTCGCAGTTTGCCTCCATTCAAGCTGCAATCTCCGGAGCCGGGGATTAGCCCGCAATTTCGAGCCAAGTATACTAGCGCCTTAGGTACTCGGCTACCCCGAAGGGTGACAGAGTAATGTTATACAGGCTTATGAATGTGATGAGTCCAGGTAGGTGTGCAGCGATCCTCCTGCACTGTGGGTCGAAAGTGTATGTGGCCCAGGTTGTCGAGCTAGTAGCTGAATATCTAGGCGTCGTAACGAAAGCGGCGGTTTGACATCATTAGGGCAGTTCGTGGACTTCCTCTGCTTTCTCGCCTACACGAACCGTTGGGTCGTCCACTATCCCCTCACTATATCAATAATGAGGGGCTGTTTTCATGACGAAACGGAGTTACTAGCCTATAGGCGGAACAGGTTGTGTCCTAGGTATGTGGCATTGCATATGCAGCTGTCTTCAGCTGACCCATTTGACGCGAACGTGTTTTACTGGCTACATTTCGCTGATTACATGTAGATCTTTCATAAAATCAATGTAACCTCACTTTAAATGCGTTGCCGAGACTGGGTGTGTGCCACAATTCAATGAAAGTACATACCAGGAATCAGTGTGACTGAAAAGGAGACAGTTTTCGTGTGCTTCAACAAAACGGGCGCCGCCAGACTTGCATGACTCAATAGACGAAAGCAGGCTAGTGCCAGATTCAATGTACATCTTTAACCTGAATGTCGGTCACATCATAGGTGCCACTGCCATGTGCTTTTCTTCAAACAACCTAGCTCACTTAAACTTGCATAAGTGAGTATACAAGACTAGGTGTGTACCAAGCTGCAATGAACTTGCGTGACGAGCGTTTGCGTCACTGGATATGGGCGACGAGGTTGTGCCCCTCTTTGATAAAGCTTGTTGACCCCAACCTGTACCGCTACGTATGAGCCGCACTTCAATGTTGTGAAACTGGAAGATCAGGAAAGTAGTCAGTTATACAAAAAAGAAAGGCGTTCGTGCAACGTCGGTGATTTGACCATTCCGTCTGATCTCGCTGGTACGTAAGATAATTCTGAGCCACATGGACCGATCGCTGCGGCAAAATATAGGCGTTTTTTCAACAAGCTCGAGAAAAGAATTTTTTAGGAACAGACGCGGTAAAGCAACGATGGTTTTATAGCCAATAGAGGAGGGAGGTTACGTCCCGCGGACGCCGTAGTGGAGGTCTACGGAGAATTTTGCCCATCTGGGGATCTTTAACGTGTTCTACGATGCACACGGGCGTCTTCGCAGTTTGCCTCCATTCAAGCTGCAATCTCCGGAGCCGGGGATTAGCCCGCAATTTCGAGCCGAGTATACTAGCGCCTTAGGTACTCGGCTACCCCGAAGGGTGACAGAGTAATGTTATACAGGCTTATGAATGTGATGAGTCCAGGTAGGTGTGCAGCGATCCTCCTGCACTATGGGTCGAAAGTGTATTTGGGTCAGGTTGTCGAGCTAGTAGCTGAATATCTAGGCGTCGTAACGAAAGCGGCGGTTTGACATCATTAGGGCAGTTCGTGGACTTTCTCTGCTTTCTCGCCTACACGAACCGTTGGGTCGTCCACTATCCCCTCACTATATCAATATTGAGGGGCTGTTTTCATGGCGAAACGCAGTTACTAGCCTATAGGCGGAACAGGTTGTGTCCTAGGTATGTGGCATTGCATATGCAGCTGTCTTCAGCTGACCCATTTGACGCGAACGTGTTTTACTGGCTACATTTCGCTGATTACATGTAGATCTTTCATAAAATCAATGTAACCTCACATTAAATGCGTTGCCGAGACTGGGTGTGTGCCACAATTCAATGAAAGTACATACCAGGAATCAGTGTGACTGAAAAAGAGACAGTTTTCGTGTGCTTTTCTTCAACAAAACGGGCGCCGCCAGACTTGCATGACTCAATAGACGAAAGCAGGCTAGTGCCAGATTCAATGTACATCTTTAACCTGAATGTCGGTCGCATCATAGGTGCCACTGCCATGTGCTTTTCTTCGAACAACCTAGCTCACTTAAACTTGGAAAAGTGAGTATACAAGACTAGGTGTGTACCAAGCTGCAATGAACTTGCGTGACGAGCGTTTGCGTCACTGGATATGGGCGACGAGGTTGTGCCCCTCTTTGATAAAGCTTGTTGACCCCAACATGTACCGCTACGTATGAGCCGCACTTCAATGTTGTGAAACTGGAAGATCAGGAAAGTAGTCAGTTATACAAAAAAGAAAGGCGTTCGTGCAACCTCGATGATTTGACCATTCCGTCTGCTCTCACTGGTACGTAAGATAATTCTGAGCCACATGGGCCGATCGCTGCGGCAAAATATAGGCGTTTTTTCAACAAGCTCGAGAAAAGAATTTTTTAGGAACAGACGCGGTAAAGTAACGATGGTTTTATAGCCAATAGAGGAGGGAGGTTACGTCCCGCGGACGCCGTAGTGGAGGTCTACGGAGAATTTTGCCCATCTGGGGATCTTTAACGTGCGCTACGATGCACACGGGCGTCTTCGCAGTTTGCCTCCATTCAAGCTGCAATCTCCGGAGCCGGGGATTAGCCCGCAATTTCGAGCCAAGTATACTAGCGCCTTAGGTACTCGGCTACCCCGAAGGGTGACAGAGTAATGTTATACAGGCTTATGAATGTGATGAGTCCAGGTAGGTGTGCAGCGATCCTCCTGCACTGTGGGTCGAAAGTGTATGTGGCCCAGGTTGTCGAGCTAGTAGCTGAATATCTAGGCGTCGTAACGAAAGCGGCGGTTTGACATCATTAGGGCAGTTCGTGGACTTCCTCTGCTTTCTCGCCTACACGAACCGTTGGGTCGTCCACTATCCCCTCACTATATCAATAATGAGGGGCTGTTTTCATGACGAAACGGAGTTACTAGCCTATAGGCGGAACAGGTTGTGTCCTAGGTATGTGGCATTGCATATGCAGCTGTCTTCAGCTGACCCATTTGACGCGAACGTGTTTTACTGGCTACATTTCGCTGATTACATGTAGATCTTTCATAAAATCAATGTAACCTCACTTTAAATGCGTTGCCGAGACTGGGTGTGTGCCACAATTCAATGAAAGTACATACCAGGAATCAGTGTGACTGAAAAGGAGACAGTTTTCGTGTGCTTCAACAAAACGGGCGCCGCCAGACTTGCATGACTCAATAGACGAAAGCAGGCTAGTGCCAGATTCAATGTACATCTTTAACCTGAATGTCGGTCACATCATAGGTGCCACTGCCATGTGCTTTTCTTCAAACAACCTAGCTCACTTAAACTTGCATAAGTGAGTATACAAGACTAGGTGTGTACCAAGCTGCAATGAACTTGCGTGACGAGCGTTTGCGTCACTGGATATGGGCGACGAGGTTGTGCCCCTCTTTGATAAAGCTTGTTGACCCCAACATGTACCGCTACGTATGAGCCGCACTTCAATGTTGTGAAACTGGAAGATCAGGAAAGTAGTCAGTTATACAAAAAAGAAAGGCGTTCGTGCAACCTCGGTGATTTGACCATTCCGTCTGATCTCGCTGGTACGTAAGATAATTCTGAGCCACATGGACCGATCGCTGCGGCAAAATATAGGCGTTTTTTCAACAAGCTCGAGAAAAGAATTTTTTAGGAACAGACGCGGTAAAGCAACGATGGTTTTATAGCCAATAGAGGAGGGAGGTTACGTCCCGCGGACGCCGTAGTGGAGGTCTACGGAGAATTTTGCCCATCTGGGGATCTTTAACGTGTTCTACGATGCACACGGGCGTCTTCGCAGTTTGCCTCCATTCAAGCTGCAATCTCCGGAGCCGGGGATTAGCCCGCAATTTCGAGCCGAGTATACTAGCGCCTTAGGTACTCGGCTACCCCGAAGGGTGACAGAGTAATGTTATACAGGCTTATGAATGTGATGAGTCCAGGTAGGTGTGCAGCGATCCTCCTGCACTATGGGTCGAAAGTGTATTTGGGTCAGGTTGTCGAGCTAGTAGCTGAATATCTAGGCGTCGTAACGAAAGCGGCGGTTTGACATCATTAGGGCAGTTCGTGGACTTTCTCTGCTTTCTCGCCTACACGAACCGTTGGGTCGTCCACTATCCCCTCACTATATCAATATTGAGGGGCTGTTTTCATGGCGAAACGCAGTTACTAGCCTATAGGCGGAACAGGTTGTGTCCTAGGTATGTGGCATTGCATATGCAGCTGTCTTCAGCTGACCCATTTGACGCGAACGTGTTTTACTGGCTACATTTCGCTGATTACATGTAGATCTTTCATAAAATCAATGTAACCTCACATTAAATGCGTTGCCGAGACTGGGTGTGTGCCACAATTCAATGAAAGTACATACCAGGAATCAGTGTGACTGAAAAAGAGACAGTTTTCGTGTGCTTTTCTTCAACAAAACGGGCGCCGCCAGACTTGCATGACTCAATAGACGAAAGCAGGCTAGTGCCAGATTCAATGTACATCTTTAACCTGAATGTCGGTCGCATCATAGGTGCCACTGCCATGTGCTTTTCTTCGAACAACCTAGCTCACTTAAACTTGGAAAAGTGAGTATACAAGACTAGGTGTGTACCAAGCTGCAATGAACTTGCGTGACGAGCGTTTGCGTCACTGGATATGGGCGACGAGGTTGTGCCCCTCTTTGATAAAGCTTGTTGACCCCAACATGTACCGCTACGTATGAGCCGCACTTCAATGTTGTGAAACTGGAAGATCAGGAAAGTAGTCAGTTATACAAAAAAGAAAGGCGTTCGTGCAACCTCGATGATTTGACCATTCCGTCTGCTCTCACTGGTACGTAAGATAATTCTGAGCCACATGGGCCGATCGCTGCGGCAAAATATGGGCGTTTTTTCAACAAGCTCGAGAAAAGAATTTTTTAGGAACAGACGCGGTAAAGTAACGATGGTTTTATAGCCAATAGAGGAGGGAGGTTACGTCCCGCGGACGCCGTAGTGGAGGTCTACGGAGAATTTTGCCCATCTGGGGATCTTTAACGTGCGCTACGATGCACACGGGCGTCTTCGCAGTTTGCCTCCATTCAAGCTGCAATCTCCGGAGCCGGGGATTAGCCCGCAATTTCGAGCCAAGTATACTAGCGCCTTAGGTACTCGGCTACCCCGAAGGGTGACAGAGTAATGTTATACAGGCTTATGAATGTGATGAGTCCAGGTAGGTGTGCAGCGATCCTCCTGCACTGTGGGTCGAAAGTGTATGTGGCCCAGGTTGTCGAGCTAGTAGCTGAATATCTAGGCGTCGTAACGAAAGCGGCGGTTTGACATCATTAGGGCAGTTCGTGGACTTCCTCTGCTTTCTCGCCTACACGAACCGTTGGGTCGTCCACTATCCCCTCACTATATCAATAATGAGGGGCTGTTTTCATGACGAAACGGAGTTACTAGCCTATAGGCGGAACAGGTTGTGTCCTAGGTATGTGGCATTGCATATGCAGCTGTCTTCAGCTGACCCATTTGACGCGAACGTGTTTTACTGGCTACATTTCGCTGATTACATGTAGATCTTTCATAAAATCAATGTAACCTCACTTTAAATGCGTTGCCGAGACTGGGTGTGTGCCACAATTCAATGAAAGTACATACCAGGAATCAGTGTGACTGAAAAGGAGACAGTTTTCGTGTGCTTCAACAAAACGGGCGCCGCCAGACTTGCATGACTCAATAGACGAAAGCAGGCTAGTGCCAGATTCAATGTACATCTTTAACCTGAATGTCGGTCACATCATAGGTGCCACTGCCATGTGCTTTTCTTCAAACAACCTAGCTCACTTAAACTTGCATAAGTGAGTATACAAGACTAGGTGTGTACCAAGCTGCAATGAACTTGCGTGACGAGCGTTTGCGTCACTGGATATGGGCGACGAGGTTGTGCCCCTCTTTGATAAAGCTTGTTGACCCCAACATGTACCGCTACGTATGAGCCGCACTTCAATGTTGTGAAACTGGAAGATCAGGAAAGTAGTCAGTTATACAAAAAAGAAAGGCGTTCGTGCAACGTCGGTGATTTGACCATTCCGTCTGATCTCGCTGGTACGTAAGATAATTCTGAGCCACATGGACCGATCGCTGCGGCAAAATATAGGCGTTTTTTCAACAAGCTCGAGAAAAGAATTTTTTAGGAACAGACGCGGTAAAGCAACGATGGTTTTATAGCCAATAGAGGAGGGAGGTTACGTCCCGCGGACGCCGTAGTGGAGGTCTACGGAGAATTTTGCCCATCTGGGGATCTTTAACGTGCGCTACGATGCACACGGGCGTCTTTGCAGTTTGCCTCCATTCAAGCTGCAATCTCCGGAGCCGGGGATTAGCCCGCAATTTCGAGCCAAGTATACTAGCGCCTTAGGTACTCGGCTACCCCGAAGGGTGACAGAGTAATGTTATACAGGCTTATGAATGTGATGAGTCCAGGTAGGTGTGCAGCGATCCTCCTGCACTGTGGGTCGAAAGTGTATTTGGGTCAGGTTGTCGAGCTAGTAGCTGAATATCTAGGCGTCGTAACGAAAGCGGCGGTTTGACATCATTAGGGCAGTTCGTGGACTTCCTCTGCTTTCTCGCCTATACGAACCGTTGGGTCGTCCACTATCCCCTCACTATATCAATAATGAGGGGCTGTTTTCATGACGAAACGGAGTTACTAGCCTATAGGCGGAACAGGTTGTGTCCTAGGTATGTGGCATTGCATATGCAGCCGTCTTCAGCTGACCCATTTGACGCGAACGTGTTTTACTGGCTACATTTCGCTGATTACATGTAGATCTTTCATAAAATCAATGTAACCTCACTTTAAATGCGTTGCCGAGACTGGGTGTGTGCCACAATTCAATGAAAGTACATACCAGGAATCAGTGTGACTGAAAAAGAGACAGTTTTCGTGTGCTTTTCTTCAACAAAACAGGCGCCGCCAGACTTGCATGACTCAATAGACGAAAGCAGGCTAGTGCCAGATTCAATGTACATCTTTAACCTGAATGTCGGTCGCATCATAGGTGCCACTGCCATGTGCTTTTCTTCGAACAACCTAGCTCACTTAAACTAGGAAAAGTGAGTATACAAGACTAGGTGTGTACCAAGCTGCAATGAACTTGCGTGACGAGCGTTTGCGTCACTGGATATGGGCGACGAGGTTGTGCCCCTCTTTGATAAAGCTTGTGGACCCCAACATGTACCGCTACGTATGAGCCGCACTTCAATGTTGTGAAACTGGAAGATCAGGAAAGTAGTCAGTTATACAAAAAAAAGAAAGGCGTTCGTGCAACCTCGGTGATTTGACCATTCCGTCTGATCTCACTGGTACGTAAGATAATTCTGAGCCACATGGGCCGATCGCTGCGGCAAAATATAGGCGTTTTTTTAACAAGCTCGAGAGAGAATTTTTTAGGAACAGACGCGGTAAAGTAACGATGGTTTTATAGCCAATAGAGGAGGGAGGTTACGTCCCGTGGACGCCGTAGTGGAGGTCTACGGAGAATTTCGCCCATCTGGGGATCTTTAACGTGCGCTACGATGCACACGGGCGTCTTCGCAGTTTGCCTCCATTCAAGCTGCAATCTCCGGAGCCGGGGACTAGCCCGCAATTTCGAGCCGAGTATACTAGCGCCTTAGGTACTCGGCTAACACTACCACCAGTCATGACGCTCTTTGGCCAAACCTGGCCCTTGCGCCACAAAACAACACACATCATCATAGGTACTCGGCTACCCCGAAGGGTGACAGAGTAATGTTATACAGGCTTATGAATGTGATGAGTCCAGGTAGGTGTGCAGCGATCCTCCTGCACTGTGGGTCGAAAGTGTATGTGGCCCAGGTTGTCGAGCTAGTAGCTGAATATCTAGGCGTCGTAATGAAAGCGGCGGTTTGACATCATTAGGGCAGTTCGTGGACTTTCTCTGCTTTCTCGCCTACACGAACCGTTGGGTCGTCCACTATCCCCTCACTATATCAATAATGAGGGGCTGTTTTCATGGCGAAACGGAGTTACTAGCCTATAGGCGGAACAGGTTGTGTCCTAGGTATGTGGCATTGCATATGCAGCTGTCTTCAGCTGACCCATTTGACGCGAACGTGTTTTACTGGCTACATTTCGCTGATTACATGTAGATCTTTCATAAAATCAATGTAACCTCACTTTAAATGCGTTGCCGAGACTGGGTGTGTGCCACAATTCAATGTAAGTACATACCAGGAATCAGTGTGACTGAAAAAGAGACAGTTTTCGTGTGCTTTTCTTCAACAAAACGGGCGCCGCCAGACTTGCATGACTCAATAGACGAAAGCAGGCTAGTGCCAGATTCAATGTACATCTTTAACCTGAATGTCGGTCACATCATAGGTGCCACTGCCATGTGCTTTTCTTCAAACAACCTAGCTCACTTAAACTTGCATAAGTGAGTATACAAGACTAGGTGTGTACCAAGCTGCAATGAACTTGCGTGACGAGCGTTTGCGTCACTGGATATGGGCGACGAGGTTGTGCCCCTCTTTGATAAAGCTTGTTGACCCCAACATGTACCGCTACGTATGAGCCGCACTTCAATGTTGTGAAACTGGAAGATCAGGAAAGTAGTCAGTTATACAAAAAAGAAAGGCGTTCGTGCAACCTCGGTGATTTGACCATTCCGTCTGATCTCGCTGGTACGTAAGATAATTCTGAGCCACATGGACCGATCGCTGCGGCAAAATATAGGCGTTTTTTCAACAAGCTCGAGAAAAGAATTTTTTAGGAACAGACGCGGTAAAGTAACGATGGTTTTATAGCCAATAGAGGAGGGAGGTTACGTCCCGCGGACGCCGTAGTGGAGGTCTACGGAGAATTTTGCCCATCTGGGGATCTTTAACGTGCGCTACGATGCACACGGGCGTCTTCGCAGTTTGCCTCCATTCAAGCTGCAATCTCCGGAGCCGGGGATTAGCCCGCAATTTCGAGCCAAGTATACTAGCGCCTTAGGTACTCGGCTACCCCGAAGGGTGACAGAGTAATGTTATACAGGCTTATGAATGTGATGAGTCCAGGTAGGTGTGCAGCGATCCTCCTGCACTGTGGCTCGAAAGTGTATGTGGCCCAGCTTGTCGAGCTAGTAGCTGAATATCTAGGCGTCGTAATGAAAGCGGCGGTTTGACATCATTAGGGCAGTTCGTGGACTTTCTCTGCTTTCTCGCCTACACGAACCGTTGGGTCGTCCACTATCCCCTCACTATATCAATAATGAGGGGCTGTTTTCATGGCGAAACGGAGTTACTAGCCTATAGGCGGAACAGGTTGTGTCCTAGGTATGTGGCATTGCATATGCAGCTGTCTTCAGCTGACCCATTTGACGCGAACGTGTTTTAGTGGCTACATTTCGCTGATTACATGTAGATCTTTCATAAAATCAATGTAACCTCACTTTAAATGCGTTGCCGAGACTGGGTGTGTGCCCCAATTCAATGAAAGTACATACCAGGAATCAGTGTGACTGAAAAGGAGACAGTTTTCGTGTGCTTTTCTTCAAAAAACGGGCGCCGCCAGACTTGCATGACTCAATAGACGAAAGCAGGCTAGTGCCAGATTCAATGTACATCTTTAACCTGAATGTCGGTCACATCATAGGTGCCACTGCCATGTGCTTTTCTTCAAACAACCTAGCTCACTTAAACTTGCATAGGTGAGTATACAAGACTAGGTGTGTACCAAGCTGCAATGAACTTGCGTGACGAGCGTTTGCGTCACTGGATATGGGCGACGAGGTTGTGCCCCTCTTTGATAAAGCTTGTTGACCCCAACATGTACCGCTACGTATGAGCCGCACTTCAATGTTGTGAAACTGGAAGATCAGGAAAGTAGTCAGTTATACAAAAAAGAAAGGCGTTCGTGCAACCTCGGTGATTTGACCATTCCGTCTGATCTCACTGGTACGTAAGATAATTCTGAGCCACATGGGCCGATCGCTGCGGCAAAATATAGGCGTTTTTTTAACAAGCTCGAGAAAAGAATTTTTTAGGAACAGACGCGGTAAAGTAACGATGGTTTTATAGCCAATAGAGGAGGGAGGTTACGTCCCGCGGACGCCGTAGTGGAGGTCTACGGAGAATTTTGCCCATCTGGGGATCTTTAACGTGCGCTACGATGCACACGGGCGTCTTCGCAGTTTGCCTCCATTCAAGCTGCAATCTCCGGAGCCGGGGATTAGCCCGCAATTTCGAGCCGAGTATACTAGCGCCTTAGGTACTCGGCTACCCCGAAGGGTGACAGAGTAATGTTATACAGGCTTATGAATGTGATGAGTCCAGGTAGGTGTGCAGCGATCCTCCTGCACTGTGGGTCGAAAGTGTATGTGGCCCAGCTTGTCGAGCTAGTAGCTGAATATCTAGGCGTCGTAATGAAAGCGGCGGTTTGACATCATTAGGGCAGTTCGTGGACTTTCTCTGCTTTCTCGCCTACACGAACCGTTGGGTCGTCCACTATCCCCTCACTATATCAATAATGAGGGGCTGTTTTCATGGCGAAACGGAGTTACTAGCCTATAGGCGGAACAGGTTGTGTCCTAGGTATGTGGCATTGCATATGCAGCTGTCTTCAGCTGACCCATTTGACGCGAACGTGTTTTAGTGGCTACATTTCGCTGATTACATGTAGATCTTTCATAAAATCAATGTAACCTCACTTTAAATGCGTTGCCGAGACTGGGTGTGTGCCCCAATTCAATGAAAGTACATACCAGGAATCAGTGTGACTGAAAAGGAGACAGTTTTCGTGTGCTTTTCTTCAACAAAACGGGCGCCGCCAGACTTACATGTCTCAATAGACGAAAGCAGGCTAGTGCCAGATTCAATGTACATCTTTAACCTGAATGTCGGTCACATCATAGGTGCCACTGCCATGTGCTTTTCTTCAAACAACCTAGCTCACTTAAACTTGCATAAGTGAGTATGCAAGACTAGGTGTGTACCAAGCTGCAATGAACTTGCGTGACGAGCGTTTGCGTCACTGGATATGGGCGACGAGGTTGTGCCCCTCTTTGATAAAGCTTGTTGACCCCAACATGTACCGCTACGTATGAGCCGCACTTCAATGTTGTGAAACTGGAAGATCGGGAAAGTAGTCAGTTATACAAAAAAGAAAGGCGTTCGTGCAACCTCGGTGATTTGACCATTCCGTCTGATCTCCCTGGTACGTAAGATAATTCTGAGCCACATGGGCCGATCGCTGCGGCAAAATATAGGCGTTTTTTCAACAAGCTCGAGAAAAGAATTTTTTAGGAACAGACGCGGTAAAGTAACGATGGTTTTATAGCCAATAGAGGAGGGAGGTTACGTCCCGCGGACGCCGTAGGGGAGGTCTACGGAGACTTTTGCCCATCTGGGGATCTTTAACGTGCGCTACGATGCACACGGGCGTCTTCGCAGTTTGCCTCCATTCAAGCTGCAATCTCCGGAGCCGGGGATTAGCCCGCAATTTCGAACCGAGTATACTAGCGCCTTAGGTACTCGGCTACCCCGAAGGGTGACAGAGTAATGTTATACAGGCTTATGAATGTGATGAGTCCAGGTAGGTGTGCAGCGATCCTCCTGCACTGTGGGTGGAAAGTGTATGTGGCCCAGGTTGTCGAGCTAGTAGCTGAATATCTAGGCGTCGTAATGAAAGCGGCGGTTTGACATCATTACGGCAGTTCGTGGACTTTCTCTGCTTTCTCGCCTACACGAACCGTTGGGTCGTCCACTATCCCCTCACTATATCAATAATGAGGGGCTGTTTTCATGGCGAAACAGAGTTACTAGCCTATAGGCGGAACAGGTTGTGTCCTAGGTATGTGGCATTGCATATGCAGCTGTCTGCAGCTGACCCATTTGACGCGAACGTGTTTTACTGGCTACATTTCGCTGATTACATGTAGATCTTTCATAACATCAATGTAACCTCACTTTAAATGCGTTGCCGAGACTGGGTGTGTGCCACAATTCAATGAAAGTACATACCAGGAATCAGTGTGACTGAAAAGGAGACAGTTTTCGTGTGCTTTTCTTCAACAAAACGGGCGCCGCCAGACTTGCATGACTCAATAGACGAAAGCAGGCTAGTGCCAGATTCAATGTACATCTTTAACCTGAATGTCGGTCGCATCATAGGTGCCACTGCCATGTGCTTTTCTTCGAACAACCTAGCTCACTTAAACTTGCATAAGTGAGTATACAAGACTAGGTGTGTACCAAGCTGCAATGAACTTGCGTGACGAGCGTTTGCGTCACTGGATATGGGCGACGAGGTTGTTCCCCTCTTTGATAAAGCTTGTTGACCCCAACATGTACCGCTACGTATGAGCCGCACTTCAATGTTGTGAAACTGGAAGATCAGGAAAGTAGTCAGTTATACAAAAAAGAAAGGCGTTCGTGCAACCTCGGTGATTTGACCATTCCGTCTGATCTCACTGGTACGTAAGATAATTCTGAGCCACATGGGCCGATCGCTGCGGCAAAATATAGGCGTTTTTTTAACAAGCTCGAGAAAAGAATTTTTTAGGAACAGACGCGGTAAAGTAACGATGGTTTTATAGCCAATAGAGGAGGGAGGTTACGTCCCGCGGACGCCGTAGTGGAGGTCTACGGAGAATTTTGCCCATCTGGGGATCTTTAACGTGCGCTACGATGCACACGGGCGTCTTCGCAGTTTGCCTCCATTCAAGCTGCAATCTCCGGAGCCGGGGATTAGCCCGCAATTTCGAGCCGAGTATACTAGCGCCTTAGGTACTCGGCTACCCCGAAGGGTGACAGAGTAATGTTATACAGGCTTATGAATGTGATGAGTCCAGGTAGGTGTGCAGCGATCCTCCTGCACTGTGGGTCGAAAGTGTATGTGGCCCAGCTTGTCGAGCTAGTAGCTGAATATCTAGGCGTCGTAATGAAAGCGGCGGTTTGACATCATTAGGGCAGTTCGTGGACTTTCTCTGCTTTCTCGCCTACACGAACCGTTGGGTCGTCCACTATCCCCTCACTATATCAATAATGAGGGGCTGTTTTCATGGCGAAACGGAGTTACTAGCCTATAGGCGGAACAGGTTGTGTCCTAGGTATGTGGCATTGCATATGCAGCTGTCTTCAGCTGACCCATTTGACGCGAACGTGTTTTAGTGGCTACATTTCGCTGATTACATGTAGATCTTTCATAAAATCAATGTAACCTCACTTTAAATGCGTTGCCGAGACTGGGTGTGTGCCCCAATTCAATGAAAGTACATACCAGGAATCAGTGTGACTGAAAAGGAGACAGTTTTCGTGTGCTTTTCTTCAACAAAACGGGCGCCGCCAGACTTACATGTCTCAATAGACGAAAGCAGGCTAGTGCCAGATTCAATGTACATCTTTAACCTGAATGTCGGTCACATCATAGGTGCCACTGCCATGTGCTTTTCTTCAAACAACCTAGCTCACTTAAACTTGCATAAGTGAGTATGCAAGACTAGGTGTGTACCAAGCTGCAATGAACTTGCGTGACGAGCGTTTGCGTCACTGGATATGGGCGACGAGGTTGTGCCCCTCTTTGATAAAGCTTGTTGACCCCAACATGTACCGCTACGTATGAGCCGCACTTCAATGTTGTGAAACTGGAAGATCGGGAAAGTAGTCAGTTATACAAAAAAGAAAGGCGTTCGTGCAACCTCGGTGATTTGACCATTCCGTCTGATCTCCCTGGTACGTAAGATAATTCTGAGCCACATGGGCCGATCGCTGCGGCAAAATATAGGCGTTTTTTCAACAAGCTCGAGAAAAGAATTTTTTAGGAACAGACGCGGTAAAGTAACGATGGTTTTATAGCCAATAGAGGAGGGAGGTTACGTCCCGCGGACGCCGTAGGGGAGGTCTACGGAGAATTTTGCCCATCTGGGGATCTTTAACGTGCGCTACGATGCACACGGGCGTCTTCGCAGTTTGCCTCCATTCAAGCGGCAATCTCCGGAGCCGGGGATTAGCCCGCAATTTCGAGCCGAGTATACTAGCGCCTTAGGTACTCGGCTACCCCGAAGGGTGACAGAGTAATGTTATACAGGCTTATGAATGTGATCAGTCCAGGTAGGTGTGCAGCGATCCTCCTGCACTGTGGGTCGAAAGTGTATGTGGCCCAGGTTGTCGAGCTAGTAGCTGAATATCTAGGCGTCGTAATGAAAGCGGCGGTTTGACATCATTAGGGCAGTTCGTGGACTTTCTCTGCTTTCTCGCCTACACGAACCGTTGGGTCGTCCACTATCCCCTCACTATATCAATAATGAGGGGCTGTTTTCATGGCGAAACGGAGTTACTAGCCTATAGGCGGAACAGGTTGTGTCCTAGGTATGTGGCATTGCATATGCAGCTGTCTTCAGCTGACCCATTTGACGCGAACGTGTTTTACTGGCTACATTTCGCTGATTACATGTAGATCTTTCATAAAATCAATGTAACCTCACTTTAAATGCGTTGCCGAGACTGGGTGTGTGCCACAATTCAATGAAAGTACATACCAGGAATCAGTGTTACTGAAAAGGAGACAGTTTTCGTGTGCTTTTCTTCAACAAAACGGGCGCCGCCAGACTTGCATGACTCAATAGACGAAAGCAGGCTAGTGCCAGATTCAATGTACATCTTTAACCTGAATGTCTGTCACATCATAGGTGCCACTGCCATGTGCTTTTCTTCAAACAACCTAGCTCACTTAAACTTGCATAAGTGAGTATACAAGACTAGGTGTGTACCAAGCTGCAATGAACTTGCGTGACGAGCGTTTGCGTCACTGGATATGGGCGACGAGGTTGTGCCCCTCTTTGATAAAGCTTGTTGACCCCAACATGTACCGCTACGTATGAGCCGCACTTCAATGTTGTGAAACTGGAAGATCAGGAAAGTAGTCAGTTATACAAAAAAGAAAGGCGTTCGTGCAACCTCGATGATTTGACCATTCCGTCTGCTCTCACTGGTACGTAAGATAATGCTTAGCCACATGGGCCGATCGCTGCGGCAAAATATAGGCGTTTTTTTAACAAGCTCGAGAAAAGAATTTTTTAGGAACAGACGCGGTAAAGTAACGATAGTTTTATAGCCAATAGAGGAGGGAGGTTAAGTCCCGCGGACGCCGTAGTGGAGGTCTACGGAGAATTTTGCCCATCTGGGGATCTTTAACGTGCGCTACGATGCACACAGGCGTCTTCGCAGTTTGCCTCCATTCAAGCTGCAATCTCCGGAGCCGGGGATTAGCCCGCAATTTCGAGCCGAGTATACTAGCGCCTTAGGTACTCGGCTACCCCGAAGGGTGACAGAGTAATGTTATACAGGCTTATGAATGTGATGAGTCCAGGTAGGTGTGCAGCGATCCTCCTGCACTGTGGGTCGAAAGTGTATGTGGCCCAGGTTGTCGAGCTAGTAGCTGAATATCTAGGCGTCGTAATGAAAGCGGCGGTTTGACATCATTAGGGCAGTTCGTGGACTTTCTCTGCTTTCTCGCCTACACGAACCGTTGGGTCGTCCACTATCCCCTCACTATATCAATAATGAGGGGCTGTTTTCATGGCGAAACGGAGTTACTAGCCTATAGGCGGAACAGGTTGTGTCCTAGGTATGTGGCATTGCATATGCAGCTGTCTTCAGCTGACCCATTTGACGCGAACGTGTTTTAGTGGCTACATTTCGCTGATTACATGTAGATCTTTCATAAAATCAATGTAACCTCACTTTAAATGCGTTGCCGAGACTGGGTGTGTGCCCCAATTCAATGAAAGTACATACCAGGAATCAGTGTGACTGAAAAGGAGACAGTTTTCGTGTGCTTTTCTTCAAAAAACGGGCGCCGCCAGACTTGCATGACTCAATAGACGAAAGCAGGCTAGTGCCAGATTCAATGTACATCTTTAACCTGAATGTCGGTCACATCATAGGTGCCACTGCCATGTGCTTTTCTTCAAACAACCTAGCTCACTTAAACTTGCATAAGTGAGTATACAAGACTAGGTGTGTACCAAGCTGCAATGAACTTGCGTGACGAGCGTTTGCGTCACTGGATATGGGCGACGAGGTTGTGCCCCTCTTTGATAAAGCTTGTTGACCCCAACATGTACCGCTACGTATGAGCCGCACTTCAATGTTGTGAAACTGGAAGATCGGGAAAGTAGTCAGTTATACAAAAAAGAAAGGCGTTCGTGCAACCTCGGTGATTTGACCATTCCGTCTGATCTCCCTGGTACGTAAGATAATTCTGAGCCACATGGGCCGATCGCTGCGGCAAAATATAGGCGTTTTTTCAACAAGCTCGAGAAAAGTATTTTTTAGGAACAGACGCGGTAAAGTAACGATGGTTTTATAGCCAATAGAGGAGGGAGGTTACGTCCCGCGGACGCCGTAGGGGAGGTCTACGGAGAATTTTGCCCATCTGGGGATCTTTAACGTGCGCTAGGATGCACACGGGCGTCTTCGCAGTTTGCCTCCATTCAAGCTGCAATCTCCGGAGCCGGGGATTAGCCCGCAATTTCGAGCCGAGTATACTAGCGCCTTAGGTACTCGGCTACCCCGAAGGGTGACAGAGTAATGTTATACAGGCTTATGAATGTGATCAGTCCAGGTAGGTGTGCAGCGATCCTCCTGCACTGTGGGTCGAAAGTGTATGTGGCCCAGGTTGTCGAGCTAGTAGCTGAATATCTAGGCGTCGTAATGAAAGCGGCGGTTTGACATCATTAGGGCAGTTCGTGGACTTTCTCTGCTTTCTCGCCTACACGAACCGTTGGGTCGTCCACTATCCCCTCACTATATCAATAATGAGGGGCTGTTTTTATGGCGAAACGGAGTTACTAGCCTATAGGCGGAACAGGTTGTGTCCTAGGTATGTGGCATTGCATATGCAGCTGTCTGCAGCTGACCCATTTGACGCGAACGTGTTTTACTGGCTACATTTCGCTGATTACATGTAGATCTTTGATAAAATCAATGTAACCTCACTTTAAATGCGTTGCCGAGACTGGGTGTGTGCCACAATTCAATGAAAGTACATACCAGGAATCAGTGTGACTGAAAAGGAGACAGTTTTCGTGTGCTTTTCTTCAACAAAACGGGCGCCGCCAGACTTGCATGACTCAATAGACGAAAGCAGGCTAGTGCCAGATTCAATGTACATCTTTAACCTGAATGTCGGTCGCATCATAGGTGCCACTGCCATGTGCTTTTCTTCGAACAACCTAGCTCACTTAAACTTGCATAAGTGAGTATACAAGACTAGGTGTGTACCAAGCTGCAATGAACTTGCGTGACGAGCGTTTGCGTCACTGGATATGGACGACGAGGTTGTGCCCCTCTTTGATAAAGCTTGTTGACCCCAACATGTACCGCTACGTATGAGCCGCACTTCAATGTTGTGAAACTGGAAGATCAGGAAAGTAGTCAGTTATACAAAAAAGAAAGGCGTTCGTGCAACCTCGGTGATTTGACCATTCCGTCTGATCTCACTGGTACGTAAGATAATTCTGAGCCACATGGGCCGATCGCTGCGGCAAAATATAGGCGTTTTTTTAACAAGCTCGAGAAAAGAATTTTTTAGGAACAGACGCGGTAAAGTAACGATGGTTTTATAGCCAATAGAGGAGGGAGGTTACGTCCCGCGGACGCCGTAGTGGAGGTCTACGGAGAATTTTGCCCATCTGGGGATCTTTAACGTGCGCTACGATGCACACGGGCGTCTTCGCAGTTTGCCTCCATTCAAGCTGCAATCTCCGGAGCCGGGGATTAGCCCGCAATTTCGAGCCGAGTATACTAGCGCCTTAGGTACTCGGCTACCCCGAAGGGTGACAGAGTAATGTTATACAGGCTTATGAATGTGATGAGTCCAGGTAGGTGTGCAGCGATCCTCCTGCACTGTGGGTCGAAAGTGTATGTGGCCCAGCTTGTCGAGCTAGTAGCTGAATATCTAGGCGTCGTAATGAATGCGGCGGTTTGACATCATTAGGGCAGTTCGTGGACTTTCTCTGCTTTCTCGCCTACACGAACCGTTGGGTCGTCCACTATCCCCTCACTATATCAATAATGAGGGGCTGTTTTCATGGCGAAACGGAGTTACTAGCCTATAGGCGGAACAGGTTGTGTCCTAGGTATGTGGCATTGCATATGCAGCTGTCTTCAGCTGACCCATTTGACGCGAACGTGTTTTAGTGGCTACATTTCGCTGATTACATGTAGATCTTTCATAAAATCAATGTAACCTCACTTTAAATGCGTTGCCGAGACTGGGTGTGTGCCCCAATTCAATGAAAGTACATACCAGGAATCAGTGTGACTGAAAAGGAGACAGTTTTCGTGTGCTTTTCTTCAAAAAACGGGCGCCGCCAGACTTGCATGACTCAATAGACGAAAGCAGGCTAGTGCCAGATTCAATGTACATCTTTAACCTGAATGTCGGTCACATCATAGGTGCCACTGCCATGTGCTTTTCTTCAAACAACCTAGCTCACTTAAACTTGCATAAGTGAGTATACAAGACTAGGTGTGTACCAAGCTGCAATGAACTTGCGTGACGAGCGTTTGCGTCACTGGATATGGGCGACGAGGTTGTGCCCCTCTTTGATAAAGCTTGTTGACCCCAACATGTACCGCTACGTATGAGCCGCACTTCAATGTTGTGAAACTGGAAGATCGGGAAAGTAGTCAGTTATACAAAAAAGAAAGGCGTTCGTGCAACCTCGGTGATTTGACCATTCCGTCTGATCTCCCTGGTACGTAACATAATTCTGAGCCACATGGGCCGATCGCTGCGGCAAAATATAGGCGTTTTTTCAACAAGCTCGAGAAAAGAATTTTTTAGGAACAGACGCGGTAAAGTAACGATGGTTTTATAGCCAATAGAGGAGGGAGGTTACGTCCCGCGGACGCCGTAGGGGAGGTCTACGGAGAATTTTGCCCATCTGGGGATCTTTAACGTGCGCTACGATGCACACGGGCGTCTTCGCAGTTTGCCTCCATTCAAGCTGCAATCTCCGGAGCCGGGGATTAGCCCGCAATTTCGAGCCGAGTATACTAGCGCCTTAGGTACTCGGCTACCCCGAAGGGTGACAGAGTAATGTTATACAGGCTTATGAATGTGATGAGTCCAGGTAGGTGTGCAGCGATCCTCCTGCACTGTGGGTGGAAAGTGTATGTGGCCCAGGTTGTCGAGCTAGTAGCTGAATATCTAGGCGTCGTAATGAAAGCGGCGGTTTGACATCATTAGGGCAGTTCGTGGACTTTCTCTGCTTTCTCGCCTACACGAACCGTTGGGTCGTCCACTATCCCCTCACTATATCAATAATGAGGGGCTGTTTTCATGGCGAAACAGAGTTACTAGCCTATAGGCGGAACAGGTTGTGTCCTAGGTATGTGGCATTGCATATGCAGCTGTCTGCAGCTGACCCATTTGACGCGAACGTGTTTTACTGGCTACATTTCGCTGATTACATGTAGATCTTTCATAAAATCAATGTAACCTCACTTTAAATGCGTTGCCGAGACTGGGTGTGTGCCACAATTCAATGAAAGTACATACCAGGAATCAGTGTGACTGAAAAAGAGACAGTTTTCGTGTGCTTTTTCTTCAACAAAACGGGCGCCGCCAGACTTGCATGACTCAATAGAAGAAAGCAGGCTAGTGCCAGATTCAATGTACATCTTTAACCTGAATGTCGGTCGCATCATAGGTGCCACTGCCATGTGCTTTTCTTCGAACAACCTAGCTCACTTAAACTTGCATAAGTGAGTATACAAGACTAGGTGTGTACCAAGCTGCAATGAACTTGCGTGACGAGCGTTTGCGTCACTGGATATGGGCGACGAGGTTGTTCCCCTCTTTGATAAAGCTTGTTGACCCCAACATGTACCGCTACGTATGAGCCGCACTTCAATGTTGTGAAACTGGAAGATCAGGAAAGTAGTCAGTTATACAAAAAAGAAAGGCGTTCGTGCAACCTCGGTGATTTGACCATTCCGTCTGATCTCACTGGTACGTAAGATAATTCTGAGCCACATGGGCCGATCGCTGCGGCAAAATATAGGCGTTTTTTCAACAAGCTCGAGAAAAGAATTTTTTAGGAACAGACGCGGTAAAGTAACGATGGTTTTATAGCCAATAGAGGAGGGAGGTTACGTCCCGCGGACGCCGTAGTGGAGGTCTACGGAGAATTTTGCCCATCTGGGGATCTTTAACGTGCGCTACGATGCACACGGGCGTCTTCGCAGTTTGCCTCCATTCAAGCTGCAATCTCCGGAGCCGGGGATTAGCCCGCAATTTCGAGCCGAGTATACTAGCGCCTTAGGTACTCGGCTACCCCGAAGGGTGACAGAGTAATGTTATACAGGCTTATGAATGTGATGAGTCCAGGTAGGTGTGCAGCGATCCTCCTGCACTGTGGGTCGAAAGTGTATGTGGCCCAGCTTGTCGAGCTAGTAGCTGAATATCTAGGCGTCGTAATGAAAGCGGCGGTTTGACATCATTAGGGCAGTTCGTGGACTTTCTCTGCTTTCTCGCCTACACGAACCGTTGGGTCGTCCACTATCCCCTCACTATATCAATAATGAGGGGCTGTTTTCATGGCGAAACGGAGTTACTAGCCTATAGGCGGAACAGGTTGTGTCCTAGGTATGTGGCATTGCATATGCAGCTGTCTTCAGCTGACCCATTTGACGCGAACGTGTTTTAGTGGCTACATTTCGCTGATTACATGTAGATCTTTCATAAAATCAATGTAACCTCACTTTAAATGCGTTGCCGAGACTGGGTGTGTGCCCCAATTCAATGAAAGTACATACCAGGAATCAGTGTGACTGAAAAGGAGACAGTTTTCGTGTGCTTTTCTTCAAAAAACGGGCGCCGCCAGACTTGCATGACTCAATAGACGAAAGCAGGCTAGTGCCAGATTCAATGTACATCTTTAACCTGAATGTCGGTCACATCATAGGTGCCACTGCCATGTGCTTTTCTTCAAACAACCTAGCTCACTTAAACTTGCATAAGTGAGTATACAAGACTAGGTGTGTACCAAGCTGCAATGAACTTGCGTGACGAGCGTTTGCGTCACTGGATATGGGCGACGAGGTTGTGCCCCTCTTTGATAAAGCTTGTTGACCCCAACATGTACCGCTACGTATGAGCCGCACTTCAATGTTGTGAAACTGGAAGATCGGGAAAGTAGTCAGTTATACAAAAAAGAAAGGCGTTCGTGCAACCTCGGTGATTTGACCATTCCGTCTGATCTCCCTGGTACGTAACATAATTCTGAGCCACATGGGCCGATCGCTGCGGCAAAATATAGGCGTTTTTTCAACAAGCTCGAGAAAAGAATTTTTTAGGAACAGACGCGGTAAAGTAACGATGGTTTTATAGCCAATAGAGGAGGGAGGTTACGTCCCGCGGACGCCGTAGGGGAGGTCTACGGAGAATTTTGCCCATCTGGGGATCTTTAACGTGCGCTACGATGCACACGGGCGTCTTCGCAGTTTGCCTCCATTCAAGCTGCAATCTCCGGAGCCGGGGATTAGCCCGCAATTTCGAGCCGAGTATACTAGCGCCTTAGGTACTCGGCTACCCCGAAGGGTGACAGAGTAATGTTATACAGGCTTATGAATGTGATGAGTCCAGGTAGGTGTGCAGCGATCCTCCTGCACTGTGGGTGGAAAGTGTATGTGGCCCAGGTTGTCGAGCTAGTAGCTGAATATCTAGGCGTCGTAATGAAAGCGGCGGTTTGACATCATTAGGGCAGTTCGTGGACTTTCTCTGCTTTCTCGCCTACACGAACCGTTGGGTCGTCCACTATCCCCTCACTATATCAATAATGAGGGGCTGTTTTCATGGCGAAACAGAGTTACTAGCCTATAGGCGGAACAGGTTGTGTCCTAGGTATGTGGCATTGCATATGCAGCTGTCTGCAGCTGACCCATTTGACGCGAACGTGTTTTACTGGCTACATTTCGCTGATTACATGTAGATCTTTCATAAAATCAATGTAACCTCACTTTAAATGCGTTGCCGAGACTGGGTGTGTGCCACAATTCAATGAAAGTACATACCAGGAATCAGTGTGACTGAAAAAGAGACAGTTTTCGTGTGCTTTTCTTCAACAAAACGGGCGCCGCCAGACTTGCATGACTCAATAGAAGAAAGCAGGCTAGTGCCAGATTCAATGTACATCTTTAACCTGAATGTCGGTCGCATCATAGGTGCCACTGCCATGTGCTTTTCTTCGAACAACCTAGCTCACTTAAACTTGCATAAGTGAGTATACAAGACTAGGTGTGTACCAAGCTGCAATGAACTTGCGTGACGAGCGTTTGCGTCACTGGATATGGGCGACGAGGTTGTTCCCCTCTTTGATAAAGCTTGTTGACCCCAACATGTACCGCTACGTATGAGCCGCACTTCAATGTTGTGAAACTGGAAGATCAGGAAAGTAGTCAGTTATACAAAAAAGAAAGGCGTTCGTGCAACCTCGGTGATTTGACCATTCCGTCTGATCTCACTGGTACGTAAGATAATTCTGAGCCACATGGGCCGATCGCTGCGGCAAAATATAGGCGTTTTTTCAACAAGCTCGAGAAAAGAATTTTTTAGGAACAGACGCGGTAAAGTAACGATGGTTTTATAGCCAATAGAGGAGGGAGGTTACGTCCCGCGGACGCCGTAGTGGAGGTCTACGGAGAATTTTGCCCATCTGGGGATCTTTAACGTGCGCTACGATGCACACGGGCGTCTTCGCAGTTTGCCTCCATTCAAGCTGCAATCTCCGGAGCCGGGGATTAGCCCGCAATTTCGAGCCGAGTATACTAGCGCCTTAGGTACTCGGCTACCCCGAAGGGTGACAGAGTAATGTTATACAGGCTTATGAATGTGATGAGTCCAGGTAGGTGTGCAGCGATCCTCCTGCACTGTGGGTCGAAAGTGTATGTGGCCCAGCTTGTCGAGCTAGTAGCTGAATATCTAGGCGTCGTAATGAAAGCGGCGGTTTGACATCATTAGGGCAGTTCGTGGACTTTCTCTGCTTTCTCGCCTACACGAACCGTTGGGTCGTCCACTATCCCCTCACTGTATCAATAATGAGGGGCTGTTTTCATGGCGAAACGGAGTTACTAGCCTATAGGCGGAACAGGTTGTGTCCTAGGTATGTGGCATTGCATATGCAGCTGTCTTCAGCTGACCCATTTGACGCGAACGTGTTTTAGTGGCTACATTTCGCTGATTACATGTAGATCTTTCATAAAATCAATGTAACCTCACTTTAAATGCGTTGCCGAGACTGGGTGTGTGCCCCAATTCAATGAAAGTACATACCAGGAATCAGTGTGACTGAAAAGGAGACAGTTTTTGTGTGCTTTTCTTCAACAAAACGGGCGCCGCCAGACTTACATGACTCAATAGACGAAAGCAGGCTAGTGCCAGATTCAATGTACATCTTTAACCTGAATGTCGGTCACATCATAGGTGCCACTGCCATGTGCTTTTCTTCAAACAACCTAGCTCACTTAAACTTGCATAAGTGAGTATGCAAGACTAGGTGTGTACCAAGCTGCAATGAACTTGCGTGACGAGCGTTTGCGTCACTGGATATGGGCGACGAGGTTGTGCCCCTCTTTGATAAAGCTTGTTGACCCCAACATGTACCGCTACGTATGAGCCGCACTTCAATGTTGTGAAACTGGAAGATCGGGAAAGTAGTCAGTTATACAAAAAAGAAAGGCGTTCGTGCAACCTCGGTGATTTGACCATTCCGTCTGATCTCCCTGGTACGTAAGATAATTCTGAGCCACATGGGCCGATCGCTGCGGCAAAATATAGGCGTTTTTTCAACAAGCTCGAGAAAAGAATTTTTTAGGAACAGACGCGGTAAAGTAACGATGGTTTTATAGCCAATAGAGGAGGGAGGTTACGTCCCGCGGACGCCGTAGGGGAGGTCTACGGAGAATTTTGCCCATCTGGGGATCTTTAACGTGCGCTACGATGCACACGGGCGTCTTCGCAGTTTGCCTCCATTCAAGCTGCAATCTCCGGAGCCGGGGATTAGCCCGCAATTTCGAGCCGAGTATACTAGCGCCTTAGGTACTCGGCTACCCCGAAGGGTGACAGAGTAATGTTACACAGGCTTATGAATGTGATGAGTCCAGGTAGGTGTGCAGCGATCCTCCTGCACTGTGGGTGGAAAGTGTATGTGGCCCAGGTTGTCGAGCTAGTAGCTGAATATCTAGGCGTCGTAATGAAAGCGGCGGTTTGACATCATTAGGGCAGTTCGTGGACTTTCTCTGCTTTCTCGCCTACACGAACCGTTGGGTCGTCCACTATCCCCTCACTATATCAATAATGAGGGGCTGTTTTCATGGCGAAACGGAGTTACTAGCCTATAGGCGGAACAGGTTGTGTCCTAGGTATGTGGCATTGCATATGCAGCTGTCTTCAGCTGACCCATTTGACGCGAACGTGTTTTAGTGGCTACATTTCGCTGATTACATGTAGATCTTTCATAAAATCAATGTAACCTCACTTTAAATGCGTTGCCGAGACTGGGTGTGTGCCCCAATTCAATGAAAGTACATACCAGGAATCAGTGTGACTGAAAAGGAGACAGTTTTCGTGTGCTTTTCTTCAACAAAACGGGCGCCGCCAGACTTACATGTCTCAATAGACGAAAGCAGGCTAGTGCCAGATTCAATGTACATCTTTAACCTGAATGTCGGTCACATCATAGGTGCCACTGCCATGTGCTTTTCTTCAAACAACCTAGCTCACTTAAACTTGCATAAGTGAGTATGCAAGACTAGGTGTGTACCAAGCTGCAATGAACTTGCGTGACGAGCGTTTGCGTCACTGGATATGGGCGACGAGGTTGTGCCCCTCTTTGATAAAGCTTGTTGACCCCAACATGTACCGCTACGTATGAGCCGCACTTCAATGTTGTGAAACTGGAAGATCGGGAAAGTAGTCAGTTATACAAAAAAGAAAGGCGTTCGTGCAACCTCGGTGATTTGACCATTCCGTCTGATCTCCCTGGTACGTAAGATAATTCTGAGCCACATGGGCCGATCGCTGCGGCAAAATATAGGCGTTTTTTCAACAAGCTCGAGAAAAGAATTTTTTAGGAACAGACGCGGTAAAGTAACGATGGTTTTATAGCCAATAGAGGAGGGAGGTTACGTCCCGCGGACGCCGTAGGGGAGGTCTACGGAGAATTTTGCCCATCTGGGGATCTTTAACGTGCGCTACGATGCACACGGGCGTCTTCGCAGTTTGCCTCCATTCAAGCTGCAATCTCCGGAGCCGGGGATTAGCCCGCAATTTCGAGCCGAGTATACTAGCGCCTTAGGTACTCGGCTACCCCGAAGGGTGACAGAGTAATGTTATACAGGCTTATGAATGTGATCAGTCCAGGTAGGTGTGCAGCGATCCTCCTGCACTGTGGGTCGAAAGTGTATGTGGCCCAGGTTGTCGAGCTAGTAGCTGAATATCTAGGCGTCGTAATGAAAGCGGCGGTTTGACATCATTAGGGCAGTTCGTGGACTTTCTCTGCTTTCTCGCCTACACGAACCGTTGGGTCGTCCACTATCCCCTCACTATATCAATAATGAGGGGCTGTTTTCATGGCGAAACGGAGTTACTAGCCTATAGGCGGAACAGGTTGTGTCCTAGGTATGTGGCATTGCATATGCAGCTGTCTTCAGCTGACCCATTTGACGCGAACGTGTTTTACTGGCTACATTTCGCTGATTACATGTAGATCTTTCATAAAATCAATGTAACCTCACTTTAAATGCGTTGCCGAGACTGGGTGTGTGCCACAATTCAATGAAAGTACATACCAGGAATCAGTGTTACTGAAAAGGAGACAGTTTTCGTGTGCTTTTCTTCAACAAAACGGGCGCCGCCAGACTTGCATGACTCAATAGACGAAAGCAGGCTAGTGCCAGATTCAATGTACATCTTTAACCTGAATGTCTGTCACATCATAGGTGCCACTGCCATGTGCTTTTCTTCAAACAACCTAGCTCACTTAAACTTGCGTAAGTGAGTATACAAGACTAGGTGTGTACCAAGCTGCAATGAACTTGCGTGACGAGCGTTTGCGTCACTGGATATGGGCGACGAGGTTGTGCCCCTCTTTGATAAAGCTTGTTGACCCCAACATGTACCGCTACGTATGAGCCGCACTTCAATGTTGTGAAACTGGAAGATCAGGAAAGTAGTCAGTTATACAAAAAAGAAAGGCGTTCGTGCAACCTCGATGATTTGACCATTCCGTCTGCTCTCACTGGTACGTAAGATAATGCTTAGCCACATGGGCCGATCGCTGCGGCAAAATATAGGCGTTTTTTTAACAAGCTCGAGAAAAGAATTTTTTAGGAACAGACGCGGTAAAGTAACGATAGTTTTATAGCCAATAGAGGAGGGAGGTTAAGTCCCGCGGACGCCGTAGTGGAGGTCTACGGAGAATTTTGCCCATCTGGGGATCTTTAACGTGCGCTACGATGCACACAGGCGTCTTCGCAGTTTGCCTCCATTCAAGCTGCAATCTCCGGAGCCGGGGATTAGCCCGCAATTTCGAGCCGATTATACTAGCGCCTTAGGTACTCGGCTACCCCGAAGGGTGACAGAGTAATGTTATACAGGCTTATGAATGTGATGAGTCCAGGTAGGTGTGCAGCGATCCTCCTGCACTGTGGGTCGAAAGTGTATGTGGCCCAGGTTGTCGAGCTAGTAGCTGAATATCTAGGCGTCGTAATGAAAGCGGCGGTTTGACATCATTAGGGCAGTTCGTGGACTTTCTCTGCTTTCTCGCCTACACGAACCGTTGGGTCGTCCACTATCCCCTCACTATATCAATAATGAGGGGCTGTTTTCATGGCGAAACGGAGTTACTAGCCTATAGGCGGAACAGGTTGTGTCCTAGGTATGTGGCATTGCATATGCAGCTGTCTTCAGCTGACCCATTTGACGCGAACGTGTTTTAGTGGCTACATTTCGCTGATTACATGTAGATCTTTCATAAAATCAATGTAACCTCACTTTAAATGCGTTGCCGAGACTGGGTGTGTGCCCCAATTCAATGAAAGTACATACCAGGAATCAGTGTGACTGAAAAGGAGACAGTTTTCGTGTGCTTTTCTTCAAAAAACGGGCGCCGCCAGACTTGCATGACTCAATAGACGAAAGCAGGCTAGTGCCAGATTCAATGTACATCTTTAACCTGAATGTCGGTCACATCATAGGTGCCACTGCCATGTGCTTTTCTTCAAACAACCTAGCTCACTTAAACTTGCATAAGTGAGTATACAAGACTAGGTGTGTACCAAGCTGCAATGAACTTGCGTGACGAGCGTTTGCGTCACTGGATATGGGCGACGAGGTTGTGCCCCTCTTTGATAAAGCTTGTTGACCCCAACATGTACCGCTACGTATGAGCCGCACTTCAATGTTGTGAAACTGGAAGATCGGGAAAGTAGTCAGTTATACAAAAAAGAAAGGCGTTCGTGCAACCTCGGTGATTTGACCATTCCGTCTGATCTCCCTGGTACGTAAGATAATTCTGAGCCACATGGGCCGATCGCTGCGGCAAAATATAGGCGTTTTTTCAACAAGCTCGAGAAAAGTATTTTTTAGGAACAGACGCGGTAAAGTAACGATGGTTTTATAGCCAATAGAGGAGGGAGGTTACGTCCCGCGGACGCCGTAGGGGAGGTCTACGGAGAATTTTGCCCATCTGGGGATCTTTAACGTGCGCTAGGATGCACACGGGCGTCTTCGCAGTTTGCCTCCATTCAAGCTGCAATCTCCGGAGCCGGGGATTAGCCCGCAATTTCGAGCCGAGTATACTAGCGCCTTAGGTACTCGGCTACCCCGAAGGGTGACAGAGTAATGTTATACAGGCTTATGAATGTGATCAGTCCAGGTAGGTGTGCAGCGATCCTCCTGCACTGTGGGTCGAAAGTGTATGTGGCCCAGGTTGTCGAGCTAGTAGCTGAATATCTAGGCGTCGTAATGAAAGCGGCGGTTTGACATCATTAGGGCAGTTCGTGGACTTTCTATGCTTTCTCGCCTACACGAACCGTTGGGTCGTCCACTATCCCCTCACTATATCAATAATGAGGGGCTGTTTTTATGGCGAAACGGAGTTACTAGCCTATAGGCGGAACAGGTTGTGTCCTAGGTATGTGGCATTGCATATGCAGCTGTCTGCAGCTGACCCATTTGACGCGAACGTGTTTTACTGGCTACATTTCGCTGATTACATGTAGATCTTTGATAAAATCAATGTAACCTCACTTTAAATGCGTTGCCGAGACTGGGTGTGTGCCACAATTCAATGAAAGTACATACCAGGAATCAGTGTGACTGAAAAGGAGACAGTTTTCGTGTGCTTTTCTTCAACAAAACGGGCGCCGCCAGACTTGCATGACTCAATAGACGAAAGCAGGCTAGTGCCAGATTCAATGTACATCTTTAACCTGAATGTCGGTCGCATCATAGGTGCCACTGCCATGTGCTTTTCTTCGAACAACCTAGCTCACTTAAACTTGCATAAGTGAGTATACAAGACTAGGTGTGTACCAAGCTGCAATGAACTTGCGTGACGAGCGTTTGCGTCACTGGATATGGGCGACGAGGTTGTGCCCCTCTTTGATAAAGCTTGTTGACCCCAACATGTACCGCTACGTATGAGCCGCACTTCAATGTTGTGAAACTGGAAGATCAGGAAAGTAGTCAGTTATACAAAAAAGAAAGGCGTTCGTGCAACCTCGGTGATTTGACCATTCCGTCTGATCTCACTGGTACGTAAGATAATTCTGAGCCACATGGGCCGATCGCTGCGGCAAAATATAGGCGTTTTTTTAACAAGCTCGAGAAAAGAATTTTTTAGGAACAGACGCGGTAAAGTAACGATGGTTTTATAGCCAATAGAGGAGGGAGGTTACGTCCCGCGGACGCCGTAGTGGAGGTCTACGGAGAATTTTGCCCATCTGGGGATCTTTAACGTGCGCTACGATGCACACGGGCGTCTTCGCAGTTTGCCTCCATTCAAGCTGCAATCTCCGGAGCCGGGGATTAGCCCGCAATTTCGAGCCGAGTATACTAGCGCCTTAGGTACTCGGCTACCCCGAAGGGTGACAGAGTAATGTTATACAGGCTTATGAATGTGATGAGTCCAGGTAGGTGTGCAGCGATCCTCCTGCACTGTGGGTCGAAAGTGTATGTGGCCCAGCTTGTCGAGCTAGTAGCTGAATATCTAGGCGTCGTAATGAATGCGGCGGTTTGACATCATTAGGGCAGTTCGTGGACTTTCTCTGCTTTCTCGCCTACACGAACCGTTGGGTCGTCCACTATCCCCTCACTATATCAATAATGAGGGGCTGTTTTCATGGCGAAACGGAGTTACTAGCCTATAGGCGGAACAGGTTGTGTCCTAGGTATGTGGCATTGCATATGCAGCTGTCTTCAGCTGACCCATTTGACGCGAACGTGTTTTAGTGGCTACATTTCGCTGATTACATGTAGATCTTTCATAAAATCAATGTAACCTCACTTTAAATGCGTTGCCGAGACTGGGTGTGTGCCCCAATTCAATGAAAGTACATACCAGGAATCAGTGTGACTGAAAAGGAGACAGTTTTCGTGTGCTTTTCTTCAAAAAACGGGCGCCGCCAGACTTGCATGACTCAATAGACGAAAGCAGGCTAGTGCCAGATTCAATGTACATCTTTAACCTGAATGTCGGTCACATCATAGGTGCCACTGCCATGTGCTTTTCTTCAAACAACCTAGCTCACTTAAACTTGCATAAGTGAGTATACAAGACTAGGTGTGTACCAAGCTGCAATGAACTTGCGTGACGAGCGTTTGCGTCACTGGATATGGGCGACGAGGTTGTGCCCCTCTTTGATAAAGCTTGTTGACCCCAACATGTACCGCTACGTATGAGCCGCACTTCAATGTTGTGAAACTGGAAGATCGGGAAAGTAGTCAGTTATACAAAAAAGAAAGGCGTTCGTGCAACCTCGGTGATTTGACCATTCCGTCTGATCTCCCTGGTACGTAACATAATTCTGAGCCACATGGGCCGATCGCTGCGGCAAAATATAGGCGTTTTTTCAACAAGCTCGAGAAAAGAATTTTTTAGGAACAGACGCGGTAAAGTAACGATGGTTTTATAGCCAATAGAGGAGGGAGGTTACGTCCCGCGGACGCCGTAGGGGAGGTCTACGGAGAATTTTGCCCATCTGGGGATCTTTAACGTGCGCTACGATGCACACGGGCGTCTTCGCAGTTTGCCTCCATTCAAGCTGCAATCTCCGGAGCCGGGGATTAGCCCGCAATTTCGAGCCGAGTATACTAGCGCCTTAGGTACTCGGCTACCCCGAAGGGTGACAGAGTAATGTTATACAGGCTTATGAATGTGATGAGTCCAGGTAGGTGTGCAGCGATCCTCCTGCACTGTGGGTGGAAAGTGTATGTGGCCCAGGTTGTCGAGCTAGTAGCTGAATATCTAGGCGTCGTAATGAAAGCGGCGGTTTGACATCATTAGGGCAGTTCGTGGACTTTCTCTGCTTTCTCGCCTACACGAACCGTTGGGTCGTCCACTATCCCCTCACTATATCAATAATGAGGGGCTGTTTTCATGGCGAAACAGAGTTACTAGCCTATAGGCGGAACAGGTTGTGTCCTAGGTATGTGGCATTGCATATGCAGCTGTCTGCAGCTGACCCATTTGACGCGAACGTGTTTTACTGGCTACATTTCGCTGATTACATGTAGATCTTTCATAAAATCAATGTAACCTCACTTTAAATGCGTTGCCGAGACTGGGTGTGTGCCACAATTCAATGAAAGTACATACCAGGAATCAGTGTGACTGAAAAAGAGACAGTTTTCGTGTGCTTTTCTTCAACAAAACGGGCGCCGCCAGACTTGCATGACTCAATAGAAGAAAGCAGGCTAGTGCCAGATTCAATGTACATCTTTAACCTGAATGTCGGTCGCATCATAGGTGCCACTGCCATGTGCTTTTCTTCGAACAACCTAGCTCACTTAAACTTGCATAAGTGAGTATACAAGACTAGGTGTGTACCAAGCTGCAATGAACTTGCGTGACGAGCGTTTGCGTCACTGGATATGGGCGACGAGGTTGTTCCCCTCTTTGATAAAGCTTGTTGACCCCAACATGTACCGCTACGTATGAGCCGCACTTCAATGTTGTGAAACTGGAAGATCAGGAAAGTAGTCAGTTATACAAAAAAGAAAGGCGTTCGTGCAACCTCGGTGATTTGACCATTCCGTCTGATCTCACTGGTACGTAAGATAATTCTGAGCCACATGGGCCGATCGCTGCGGCAAAATATAGGCGTTTTTTCAACAAGCTCGAGAAAAGAATTCTTTAGGAACAGACGCGGTAAAGTAACGATGGTTTTATAGCCAATAGAGGAGGGAGGATACGTCCCGCGGACGCCGTAGTGGAGGTCTACGGAGAATTTTGCCCATCTGGGGATCTTTAACGTGCGCTACGATGCACACGGGCGTCTTCGCAGTTTGCCTCCATTCAAGCTGCAATCTCCGGAGCCGGGGATTAGCCCGCAATTTCGAGCCGAGTATACTAGCGCCTTAGGTACTCGGCTACCCCGAAGGGTGACAGAGTAATGTTATACAGGCTTATGAATGTGATGAGTCCAGGTAGGTGTGCAGCGATCCTCCTGCACTGTGGGTCGAAAGTGTATGTGGCCCAGCTTGTCGAGCTAGTAGCTGAATATCTAGGCGTCGTAATGAAAGCGGCGGTTTGACATCATTAGGGCAGTTCGTGGACTTTCTCTGCTTTCTCGCCTACACGAACCGTTGGGTCGTCCACTATCCCCTCACTATATCAATAATGAGGGGCTGTTTTCATGGCGAAACGGAGTTACTAGCCTATAGGCGGAACAGGTTGTGTCCTAGGTATGTGGCATTGCATATGCAGCTGTCTTCAGCTGACCCATTTGACGCGAACGTGTTTTAGTGGCTACATTTCGCTGATTACATGTAGATCTTTCATAAAATCAATGTAACCTCACTTTAAATGCGTTGCCGAGACTGGGTGTGTGCCCCAATTCAATGAAAGTACATACCAGGAATCAGTGTGACTGAAAAGGAGACAGTTTTCGTGTGCTTTTCTTCAAAAAACGGGCGCCGCCAGACTTGCATGACTCAATAGACGAAAGCAGGCTAGTGCCAGATTCAATGTACATCTTTAACCTGAATGTCGGTCACATCATAGGTGCCACTGCCATGTGCTTTTCTTCAAACAACCTAGCTCACTTAAACTTGCATAAGTGAGTATACAAGACTAGGTGTGTACCAAGCTGCAATGAACTTGCGTGACGAGCGTTTGCGTCACTGGATATGGGCGACGAGGTTGTGCCCCTCTTTGATAAAGCTTGTTGACCCCAACATGTACCGCTACGTATGAGCCGCACTTCAATGTTGTGAAACTGGAAGATCGGGAAAGTAGTCAGTTATACAAAAAAGAAAGGCGTTCGTGCAACCTCGGTGATTTGACCATTCCGTCTGATCTCCCTGGTACGTAACATAATTCTGAGCCACATGGGCCGATCGCTGCGGCAAAATATAGGCGTTTTTTCAACAAGCTCGAGAAAAGAATTTTTTAGGAACAGACGCGGTAAAGTAACGATGGTTTTATAGCCAATAGAGGAGGGAGGTTACGTCCCGCGGACGCCGTAGGGGAGGTCTACGGAGAATTTTGCCCATCTGGGGATCTTTAACGTGCGCTACGATGCACACGGGCGTCTTCGCAGTTTGCCTCCATTCAAGCTGCAATCTCCGGAGCCGGGGATTAGCCCGCAATTTCGAGCCGAGTATACTAGCGCCTTAGGTACTCGGCTACCCCGAAGGGTGACAGAGTAATGTTATACAGGCTTATGAATGTGATGAGTCCAGGTAGGTGTGCAGCGATCCTCCTGCACTGTGGGTGGAAAGTGTATGTGGCCCAGGTTGTCGAGCTAGTAGCTGAATATCTAGGCGTCGTAATGAAAGCGGCGGTTTGACATCATTAGGGCAGTTCGTGGACTTTCTCTGCTTTCTCGCCTACACGAACCGTTGGGTCGTCCACTATCCCCTCACTATATCAATAATGAGGGGCTGTTTTCATGGCGAAACAGAGTTACTAGCCTATAGGCGGAACAGGTTGTGTCCTAGGTATGTGGCATTGCATATGCAGCTGTCTGCAGCTGACCCATTTGACGCGAACGTGTTTTACTGGCTACATTTCGCTGATTACATGTAGATCTTTCATAAAATCAATGTAACCTCACTTTAAATGCGTTGCCGAGACTGGGTGTGTGCCACAATTCAATGAAAGTACATACCAGGAATCAGTGTGACTGAAAAAGAGACAGTTTTCGTGTGCTTTTCTTCAACAAAACGGGCGCCGCCAGACTTGCATGACTCAATAGAAGAAAGCAGGCTAGTGCCAGATTCAATGTACATCTTTAACCTGAATGTCGGTCGCATCATAGGTGCCACTGCCATGTGCTTTTCTTCGAACAACCTAGCTCACTTAAACTTGCATAAGTGAGTATACAAGACTAGGTGTGTACCAAGCTGCAATGAACTTGCGTGACGAGCGTTTGCGTCACTGGATATGGGCGACGAGGTTGTTCCCCTCTTTGATAAAGCTTGTTGACCCCAACATGTACCGCTACGTATGAGCCGCACTTCAATGTTGTGAAACTGGAAGATCAGGAAAGTAGTCAGTTATACAAAAAAGAAAGGCGTTCGTGCAACCTCGGTGATTTGACCATTCCGTCTGATCTCACTGGTACGTAAGATAATTCTGAGCCACATGGGCCGATCGCTGCGGCAAAATATAGGCGTTTTTTCAACAAGCTCGAGAAAAGAATTTTTTAGGAACAGACGCGGTAAAGTAACGATGGTTTTATAGCCAATAGAGGAGGGAGGTTACGTCCCGCGGACGCCGTAGTGGAGGTCTACGGAGAATTTTGCCCATCTGGGGATCTTTAACGTGCGCTACGATGCACACGGGCGTCTTCGCAGTTTGCCTCCATTCAAGCTGCAATCTCCGGAGCCGGGGATTAGCCCGCAATTTCGAGCCGAGTATACTAGCGCCTTAGGTACTCGGCTACCCCGAAGGGTGACAGAGTAATGTTATACAGGCTTATGAATGTGATGAGTCCAGGTAGGTGTGCAGCGATCCTCCTGCACTGTGGGTCGAAAGTGTATGTGGCCCAGCTTGTCGAGCTAGTAGCTGAATATCTAGGCGTCGTAATGAAAGCGGCGGTTTGACATCATTAGGGCAGTTCGTGGACTTTCTCTGCTTTCTCGCCTACACGAACCGTTGGGTCGTCCACTATCCCCTCACTGTATCAATAATGAGGGGCTGTTTTCATGGCGAAACGGAGTTACTAGCCTATAGGCGGAACAGGTTGTGTCCTAGGTATGTGGCATTGCATATGCAGCTGTCTTCAGCTGACCCATTTGACGCGAACGTGTTTTAGTGGCTACATTTCGCTGATTACATGTAGATCTTTCATAAAATCAATGTAACCTCACTTTAAATGCGTTGCCGAGACTGGGTGTGTGCCCCAATTCAATGAAAGTACATACCAGGAATCAGTGTGACTGAAAAGGAGACAGTTTTTGTGTGCTTTTCTTCAACAAAACGGGCGCCGCCAGACTTACATGACTCAATAGACGAAAGCAGGCTAGTGCCAGATTCAATGTACATCTTTAACCTGAATGTCGGTCACATCATAGGTGCCACTGCCATGTGCTTTTCTTCAAACAACCTAGCTCACTTAAACTTGCATAAGTGAGTATGCAAGACTAGGTGTGTACCAAGCTGCAATGAACTTGCGTGACGAGCGTTTGCGTCACTGGATATGGGCGACGAGGTTGTGCCCCTCTTTGATAAAGCTTGTTGACCCCAACATGTACCGCTACGTATGAGCCGCACTTCAATGTTGTGAAACTGGAAGATCGGGAAAGTAGTCAGTTATACAAAAAAGAAAGGCGTTCGTGCAACCTCGGTGATTTGACCATTCCGTCTGATCTCCCTGGTACGTAAGATAATTCTGAGCCACATGGGCCGATCGCTGCGGCAAAATATAGGCGTTTTTTCAACAAGCTCGAGAAAAGAATTTTTTAGGAACAGACGCGGTAAAGTAACGATGGTTTTATAGCCAATAGAGGAGGGAGGTTACGTCCCGCGGACGCCGTAGGGGAGGTCTACGGAGAATTTTGCCCATCTGGGGATCTTTAACGTGCGCTACGATGCACACGGGCGTCTTCGCAGTTTGCCTCCATTCAAGCTGCAATCTCCGGAGCCGGGGATTAGCCCGCAATTTCGAGCCGAGTATACTAGCGCCTTAGGTACTCGGCTACCCCGAAGGGTGACAGAGTAATGTTACACAGGCTTATGAATGTGATGAGTCCAGGTAGGTGTGCAGCGATCCTCCTGCACTGTGGGTGGAAAGTGTATGTGGCCCAGGTTGTCGAGCTAGTAGCTGAATATCTAGGCGTCGTAATGAAAGCGGCGGTTTGACATCATTAGGGCAGTTCGTGGACTTTCTCTGCTTTCTCGCCTACACGAACCGTTGGGTCGTCCACTATCCCCTCACTATATCAATAATGAGGGGCTGTTTTCATGGCGAAACGGAGTTACTAGCCTATAGGCGGAACAGGTTGTGTCCTAGGTATGTGGCATTGCATATGCAGCTGTCTTCAGCTGACCCATTTGACGCGAACGTGTTTTAGTGGCTACATTTCGCTGATTACATGTAGATCTTTCATAAAATCAATGTAACCTCACTTTAAATGCGTTGCCGAGACTGGGTGTGTGCCCCAATTCAATGAAAGTACATACCAGGAATCAGTGTGACTGAAAAGGAGACAGTTTTCGTGTGCTTTTCTTCAACAAAACGGGCGCCGCCAGACTTACATGTCTCAATAGACGAAAGCAGGCTAGTGCCAGATTCAATGTACATCTTTAACCTGAATGTCGGTCACATCATAGGTGCCACTGCCATGTGCTTTTCTTCAAACAACCTAGCTCACTTAAACTTGCATAAGTGAGTATGCAAGACTAGGTGTGTACCAAGCTGCAATGAACTTGCGTGACGAGCGTTTGCGTCACTGGATATGGGCGACGAGGTTGTGCCCCTCTTTGATAAAGCTTGTTGACCCCAACATGTACCGCTACGTATGAGCCGCACTTCAATGTTGTGAAACTGGAAGATCGGGAAAGTAGTCAGTTATACAAAAAAGAAAGGCGTTCGTGCAACCTCGGTGATTTGACCATTCCGTCTGATCTCCCTGGTACGTAAGATAATTCTGAGCCACATGGGCCGATCGCTGCGGCAAAATATAGGCGTTTTTTCAACAAGCTCGAGAAAAGAATTTTTTAGGAACAGACGCGGTAAAGTAACGATGGTTTTATAGCCAATAGAGGAGGGAGGTTACGTCCCGCGGACGCCGTAGGGGAGGTCTACGGAGAATTTTGCCCATCTGGGGATCTTTAACGTGCGCTACGATGCACACGGGCGTCTTCGCAGTTTGCCTCCATTCAAGCTGCAATCTCCGGAGCCGGGGATTAGCCCGCAATTTCGAGCCGAGTATACTAGCGCCTTAGGTACTCGGCTACCCCGAAGGGTGACAGAGTAATGTTATACAGGCTTATGAATGTGATCAGTCCAGGTAGGTGTGCAGCGATCCTCCTGCACTGTGGGTCGAAAGTGTATGTGGCCCAGGTTGTCGAGCTAGTAGCTGAATATCTAGGCGTCGTAATGAAAGCGGCGGTTTGACATCATTAGGGCAGTTCGTGGACTTTCTCTGCTTTCTCGCCTACACGAACCGTTGGGTCGTCCACTATCCCCTCACTATATCAATAATGAGGGGCTGTTTTCATGGCGAAACGGAGTTACTAGCCTATAGGCGGAACAGGTTGTGTCCTAGGTATGTGGCATTGCATATGCAGCTGTCTTCAGCTGACCCATTTGACGCGAACGTGTTTTACTGGCTACATTTCGCTGATTACATGTAGATCTTTCATAAAATCAATGTAACCTCACTTTAAATGCGTTGCCGAGACTGGGTGTGTGCCACAATTCAATGAAAGTACATACCAGGAATCAGTGTTACTGAAAAGGAGACAGTTTTCGTGTGCTTTTCTTCAACAAAACGGGCGCCGCCAGACTTGCATGACTCAATAGACGAAAGCAGGCTAGTGCCAGATTCAATGTACATCTTTAACCTGAATGTCTGTCACATCATAGGTGCCACTGCCATGTGCTTTTCTTCAAACAACCTAGCTCACTTAAACTTGCGTAAGTGAGTATACAAGACTAGGTGTGTACCAAGCTGCAATGAACTTGCGTGACGAGCGTTTGCGTCACTGGATATGGGCGACGAGGTTGTGCCCCTCTTTGATAAAGCTTGTTGACCCCAACATGTACCGCTACGTATGAGCCGCACTTCAATGTTGTGAAACTGGAAGATCAGGAAAGTAGTCAGTTATACAAAAAAGAAAGGCGTTCGTGCAACCTCGATGATTTGACCATTCCGTCTGCTCTCACTGGTACGTAAGATAATGCTTAGCCACATGGGCCGATCGCTGCGGCAAAATATAGGCGTTTTTTTAACAAGCTCGAGAAAAGAATTTTTTAGGAACAGACGCGGTAAAGTAACGATAGTTTTATAGCCAATAGAGGAGGGAGGTTAAGTCCCGCGGACGCCGTAGTGGAGGTCTACGGAGAATTTTGCCCATCTGGGGATCTTTAACGTGCGCTACGATGCACACAGGCGTCTTCGCAGTTTGCCTCCATTCAAGCTGCAATCTCCGGAGCCGGGGATTAGCCCGCAATTTCGAGCCGATTATACTAGCGCCTTAGGTACTCGGCTACCCCGAAGGGTGACAGAGTAATGTTATACAGGCTTATGAATGTGATGAGTCCAGGTAGGTGTGCAGCGATCCTCCTGCACTGTGGGTCGAAAGTGTATGTGGCCCAGGTTGTCGAGCTAGTAGCTGAATATCTAGGCGTCGTAATGAAAGCGGCGGTTTGACATCATTAGGGCAGTTCGTGGACTTTCTCTGCTTTCTCGCCTACACGAACCGTTGGGTCGTCCACTATCCCCTCACTATATCAATAATGAGGGGCTGTTTTCATGGCGAAACGGAGTTACTAGCCTATAGGCGGAACAGGTTGTGTCCTAGGTATGTGGCATTGCATATGCAGCTGTCTTCAGCTGACCCATTTGACGCGAACGTGTTTTAGTGGCTACATTTCGCTGATTACATGTAGATCTTTCATAAAATCAATGTAACCTCACTTTAAATGCGTTGCCGAGACTGGGTGTGTGCCCCAATTCAATGAAAGTACATACCAGGAATCAGTGTGACTGAAAAGGAGACAGTTTTCGTGTGCTTTTCTTCAAAAAACGGGCGCCGCCAGACTTGCATGACTCAATAGACGAAAGCAGGCTAGTGCCAGATTCAATGTACATCTTTAACCTGAATGTCGGTCACATCATAGGTGCCACTGCCATGTGCTTTTCTTCAAACAACCTAGCTCACTTAAACTTGCATAAGTGAGTATACAAGACTAGGTGTGTACCAAGCTGCAATGAACTTGCGTGACGAGCGTTTGCGTCACTGGATATGGGCGACGAGGTTGTGCCCCTCTTTGATAAAGCTTGTTGACCCCAACATGTACCGCTACGTATGAGCCGCACTTCAATGTTGTGAAACTGGAAGATCGGGAAAGTAGTCAGTTATACAAAAAAGAAAGGCGTTCGTGCAACCTCGGTGATTTGACCATTCCGTCTGATCTCCCTGGTACGTAAGATAATTCTGAGCCACATGGGCCGATCGCTGCGGCAAAATATAGGCGTTTTTTCAACAAGCTCGAGAAAAGTATTTTTTAGGAACAGACGCGGTAAAGTAACGATGGTTTTATAGCCAATAGAGGAGGGAGGTTACGTCCCGCGGACGCCGTAGGGGAGGTCTACGGAGAATTTTGCCCATCTGGGGATCTTTAACGTGCGCTAGGATGCACACGGGCGTCTTCGCAGTTTGCCTCCATTCAAGCTGCAATCTCCGGAGCCGGGGATTAGCCCGCAATTTCGAGCCGAGTATACTAGCGCCTTAGGTACTCGGCTACCCCGAAGGGTGACAGAGTAATGTTATACAGGCTTATGAATGTGATCAGTCCAGGTAGGTGTGCAGCGATCCTCCTGCACTGTGGGTCGAAAGTGTATGTGGCCCAGGTTGTCGAGCTAGTAGCTGAATATCTAGGCGTCGTAATGAAAGCGGCGGTTTGACATCATTAGGGCAGTTCGTGGACTTTCTATGCTTTCTCGCCTACACGAACCGTTGGGTCGTCCACTATCCCCTCACTATATCAATAATGAGGGGCTGTTTTTATGGCGAAACGGAGTTACTAGCCTATAGGCGGAACAGGTTGTGTCCTAGGTATGTGGCATTGCATATGCAGCTGTCTGCAGCTGACCCATTTGACGCGAACGTGTTTTACTGGCTACATTTCGCTGATTACATGTAGATCTTTGATAAAATCAATGTAACCTCACTTTAAATGCGTTGCCGAGACTGGGTGTGTGCCACAATTCAATGAAAGTACATACCAGGAATCAGTGTGACTGAAAAGGAGACAGTTTTCGTGTGCTTTTCTTCAACAAAACGGGCGCCGCCAGACTTGCATGACTCAATAGACGAAAGCAGGCTAGTGCCAGATTCAATGTACATCTTTAACCTGAATGTCGGTCGCATCATAGGTGCCACTGCCATGTGCTTTTCTTCGAACAACCTAGCTCACTTAAACTTGCATAAGTGAGTATACAAGACTAGGTGTGTACCAAGCTGCAATGAACTTGCGTGACGAGCGTTTGCGTCACTGGATATGGGCGACGAGGTTGTGCCCCTCTTTGATAAAGCTTGTTGACCCCAACATGTACCGCTACGTATGAGCCGCACTTCAATGTTGTGAAACTGGAAGATCAGGAAAGTAGTCAGTTATACAAAAAAGAAAGGCGTTCGTGCAACCTCGGTGATTTGACCATTCCGTCTGATCTCACTGGTACGTAAGATAATTCTGAGCCACATGGGCCGATCGCTGCGGCAAAATATAGGCGTTTTTTTAACAAGCTCGAGAAAAGAATTTTTTAGGAACAGACGCGGTAAAGTAACGATGGTTTTATAGCCAATAGAGGAGGGAGGTTACGTCCCGCGGACGCCGTAGTGGAGGTCTACGGAGAATTTTGCCCATCTGGGGATCTTTAACGTGCGCTACGATGCACACGGGCGTCTTCGCAGTTTGCCTCCATTCAAGCTGCAATCTCCGGAGCCGGGGATTAGCCCGCAATTTCGAGCCGAGTATACTAGCGCCTTAGGTACTCGGCTACCCCGAAGGGTGACAGAGTAATGTTATACAGGCTTATGAATGTGATGAGTCCAGGTAGGTGTGCAGCGATCCTCCTGCACTGTGGGTCGAAAGTGTATGTGGCCCAGCTTGTCGAGCTAGTAGCTGAATATCTAGGCGTCGTAATGAATGCGGCGGTTTGACATCATTAGGGCAGTTCGTGGACTTTCTCTGCTTTCTCGCCTACACGAACCGTTGGGTCGTCCACTATCCCCTCACTATATCAATAATGAGGGGCTGTTTTCATGGCGAAACGGAGTTACTAGCCTATAGGCGGAACAGGTTGTGTCCTAGGTATGTGGCATTGCATATGCAGCTGTCTTCAGCTGACCCATTTGACGCGAACGTGTTTTAGTGGCTACATTTCGCTGATTACATGTAGATCTTTCATAAAATCAATGTAACCTCACTTTAAATGCGTTGCCGAGACTGGGTGTGTGCCCCAATTCAATGAAAGTACATACCAGGAATCAGTGTGACTGAAAAGGAGACAGTTTTCGTGTGCTTTTCTTCAAAAAACGGGCGCCGCCAGACTTGCATGACTCAATAGACGAAAGCAGGCTAGTGCCAGATTCAATGTACATCTTTAACCTGAATGTCGGTCACATCATAGGTGCCACTGCCATGTGCTTTTCTTCAAACAACCTAGCTCACTTAAACTTGCATAAGTGAGTATACAAGACTAGGTGTGTACCAAGCTGCAATGAACTTGCGTGACGAGCGTTTGCGTCACTGGATATGGGCGACGAGGTTGTGCCCCTCTTTGATAAAGCTTGTTGACCCCAACATGTACCGCTACGTATGAGCCGCACTTCAATGTTGTGAAACTGGAAGATCGGGAAAGTAGTCAGTTATACAAAAAAGAAAGGCGTTCGTGCAACCTCGGTGATTTGACCATTCCGTCTGATCTCCCTGGTACGTAACATAATTCTGAGCCACATGGGCCGATCGCTGCGGCAAAATATAGGCGTTTTTTCAACAAGCTCGAGAAAAGAATTTTTTAGGAACAGACGCGGTAAAGTAACGATGGTTTTATAGCCAATAGAGGAGGGAGGTTACGTCCCGCGGACGCCGTAGGGGAGGTCTACGGAGAATTTTGCCCATCTGGGGATCTTTAACGTGCGCTACGATGCACACGGGCGTCTTCGCAGTTTGCCTCCATTCAAGCTGCAATCTCCGGAGCCGGGGATTAGCCCGCAATTTCGAGCCGAGTATACTAGCGCCTTAGGTACTCGGCTACCCCGAAGGGTGACAGAGTAATGTTATACAGGCTTATGAATGTGATGAGTCCAGGTAGGTGTGCAGCGATCCTCCTGCACTGTGGGTGGAAAGTGTATGTGGCCCAGGTTGTCGAGCTAGTAGCTGAATATCTAGGCGTCGTAATGAAAGCGGCGGTTTGACATCATTAGGGCAGTTCGTGGACTTTCTCTGCTTTCTCGCCTACACGAACCGTTGGGTCGTCCACTATCCCCTCACTATATCAATAATGAGGGGCTGTTTTCATGGCGAAACAGAGTTACTAGCCTATAGGCGGAACAGGTTGTGTCCTAGGTATGTGGCATTGCATATGCAGCTGTCTGCAGCTGACCCATTTGACGCGAACGTGTTTTACTGGCTACATTTCGCTGATTACATGTAGATCTTTCATAAAATCAATGTAACCTCACTTTAAATGCGTTGCCGAGACTGGGTGTGTGCCACAATTCAATGAAAGTACATACCAGGAATCAGTGTGACTGAAAAAGAGACAGTTTTCGTGTGCTTTTCTTCAACAAAACGGGCGCCGCCAGACTTGCATGACTCAATAGAAGAAAGCAGGCTAGTGCCAGATTCAATGTACATCTTTAACCTGAATGTCGGTCGCATCATAGGTGCCACTGCCATGTGCTTTTCTTCGAACAACCTAGCTCACTTAAACTTGCATAAGTGAGTATACAAGACTAGGTGTGTACCAAGCTGCAATGAACTTGCGTGACGAGCGTTTGCGTCACTGGATATGGGCGACGAGGTTGTTCCCCTCTTTGATAAAGCTTGTTGACCCCAACATGTACCGCTACGTATGAGCCGCACTTCAATGTTGTGAAACTGGAAGATCAGGAAAGTAGTCAGTTATACAAAAAAGAAAGGCGTTCGTGCAACCTCGGTGATTTGACCATTCCGTCTGATCTCACTGGTACGTAAGATAATTCTGAGCCACATGGGCCGATCGCTGCGGCAAAATATAGGCGTTTTTTCAACAAGCTCGAGAAAAGAATTCTTTAGGAACAGACGCGGTAAAGTAACGATGGTTTTATAGCCAATAGAGGAGGGAGGATACGTCCCGCGGACGCCGTAGTGGAGGTCTACGGAGAATTTTGCCCATCTGGGGATCTTTAACGTGCGCTACGATGCACACGGGCGTCTTCGCAGTTTGCCTCCATTCAAGCTGCAATCTCCGGAGCCGGGGATTAGCCCGCAATTTCGAGCCGAGTATACTAGCGCCTTAGGTACTCGGCTACCCCGAAGGGTGACAGAGTAATGTTATACAGGCTTATGAATGTGATGAGTCCAGGTAGGTGTGCAGCGATCCTCCTGCACTGTGGGTCGAAAGTGTATGTGGCCCAGCTTGTCGAGCTAGTAGCTGAATATCTAGGCGTCGTAATGAAAGCGGCGGTTTGACATCATTAGGGCAGTTCGTGGACTTTCTCTGCTTTCTCGCCTACACGAACCGTTGGGTCGTCCACTATCCCCTCACTATATCAATAATGAGGGGCTGTTTTCATGGCGAAACGGAGTTACTAGCCTATAGGCGGAACAGGTTGTGTCCTAGGTATGTGGCATTGCATATGCAGCTGTCTTCAGCTGACCCATTTGACGCGAACGTGTTTTAGTGGCTACATTTCGCTGATTACATGTAGATCTTTCATAAAATCAATGTAACCTCACTTTAAATGCGTTGCCGAGACTGGGTGTGTGCCCCAATTCAATGAAAGTACATACCAGGAATCAGTGTGACTGAAAAGGAGACAGTTTTTGTGTGCTTTTCTTCAACAAAACGGGCGCCGCCAGACTTACATGACTCAATAGACGAAAGCAGGCTAGTGCCAGATTCAATGTACATCTTTAACCTGAATGTCGGTCACATCATAGGTGCCACTGCCATGTGCTTTTCTTCAAACAACCTAGCTCACTTAAACTTGCATAAGTGAGTATGCAAGACTAGGTGTGTACCAAGCTGCAATGAACTTGCGTGACGAGCGTTTGCGTCACTGGATATGGGCGACGAGGTTGTGCCCCTCTTTGATAAAGCTTGTTGACCCCAACATGTACCGCTACGTATGAGCCGCACTTCAATGTTGTGAAACTGGAAGATCGGGAAAGTAGTCAGTTATACAAAAAAGAAAGGCGTTCGTGCAACCTCGGTGATTTGACCATTCCGTCTGATCTCCCTGGTACGTAAGATAATTCTGAGCCACATGGGCCGATCGCTGCGGCAAAATATAGGCGTTTTTTCAACAAGCTCGAGAAAAGAATTTTTTAGGAACAGACGCGGTAAAGTAACGATGGTTTTATAGCCAATAGAGGAGGGAGGTTACGTCCCGCGGACGCCGTAGGGGAGGTCTACGGAGAATTTTGCCCATCTGGGGATCTTTAACGTGCGCTACGATGCACACGGGCGTCTTCGCAGTTTGCCTCCATTCAAGCTGCAATCTCCGGAGCCGGGGATTAGCCCGCAATTTCGAGCCGAGTATACTAGCGCCTTAGGTACTCGGCTACCCCGAAGGGTGACAGAGTAATGTTACACAGGCTTATGAATGTGATGAGTCCAGGTAGGTGTGCAGCGATCCTCCTGCACTGTGGGTCGAAAGTGTATGTGGCCCAGGTTGTCGAGCTAGTAGCTGAATATCTAGGCGTCGTAATGAAAGCGGCGGTTTGACATCATTAGGGCAGTTCGTGGACTTTCTCTGCTTTCTCGCCTACACGAACCGTTGGGTCGTCCACTATCCCCTCACTATATCAATAATGAGGGGCTGTTTTCATGGCGAAACGGAGTTACTAGCCTATAGGCGGAACAGGTTGTGTCCTAGGTATGTGGCATTGCATATGCAGCTGTCTTCAGCTGACCCATTTGACGCGAACGTGTTTTAGTGGCTACATTTCGCTGATTACATGTAGATCTTTCATAAAATCAATGTAACCTCACTTTAAATGCGTTGCCGAGACTGGGTGTGTGCCCCAATTCAATGAAAGTACATACCAGGAATCAGTGTGACTGAAATGGAGACAGTTTTCGTGTGCTTTTCTTCAAAAAACGGGCGCCGCCAGACTTGCATGACTCAATAGACGAAAGCAGGCTAGTGCCAGATTCAATGTACATCTTTAACCTGAATGTCGGTCACATCATAGGTGCCACTGCCATGTGCTTTTCTTCAAACAACCTAGCTCACTTAAACTTGCATAAGTGAGTATACAAGACTAGGTGTGTACCAAGCTGCAATGAACTTGCGTGACGAGCGTTTGCGTCACTGGATATGGGCGACGAGGTTGTGCCCCTCTTTGATAAAGCTTGTTGACCCCAACATGTACCGCTACGTATGAGCCGCACTTCAATGTTGTGAAACTGGAAGATCGGGAAAGTAGTCAGTTATACAAAAAAGAAAGGCGTTCGTGCAACCTCGGTGATTTGACCATTCCGTCTGATCTCACTGGTACGTAAGATAATTCTGAGCCACATGGGCCGATCGCTGCGGCAAAATATAGGCGTTTTTTTAACAAGCTCGAGAAAAGAATTTTTTAGGAACAGACGCGGTAAAGTAACGATGGTTTTATAGCCAATAGAGGAGGGAGGTTACGTCCCGCGGACGCCGTAGTGGAGGTCTACGGAGAATTTTGCCCATCTGGGGATCTTTAACGTATTCTACGATGCACACGGGCGTCTTCGCAGTTTGCCTCCATTCAAGCTGCAATCTCCGGAGCCGGGGATTAGCCCGCAATTTCGAGCCGAGTATACTAGCGCCTTAGGTACTCGGCTACCCCGAAGGGTGACAGAGTAATGTTATACAGACTTATGAATGTGATGAGTCCAGGTAGGTGTGCAGCGATCCTCCTGCACTGTGGGTCGAAAGTGTATTTGGCCCACGTTGTCGAGCTAGTAGCTGAATATCTAGGCGTCGTAATGAAAGCGGCGGTTTGACATCATTAGGGCAGTTCGTTGACTTTCTCTGCTTTCTCGCCTACACGAACCGTTGGGTCGCCCACTATCCCCTCACTATATCAATATTGAGGGGCTGTTTTCATGGCGAAACGCAGTTACTAGCCTATAGGCGGAACAGGTTGTGTCCTAGGTATGTGGCATTGCATATGCAGCTGTCTTCAGCTGACCCATTTGACGCGAACGTGTTTTACTGGCTACATTTCGCTGATTACATGTAGATATTTCATAAAATCAATGTAACCTCACTTTAAATGCGTTGCCGAGACTGGGTGTGTGCCACAATTCAATGAAAGTACATACCAGGAATCAGTGTGACTGAAAAAGAGACAGTTTTCGTGTGCTTTTCTTCAACAAAACGGGCGCCGCCAGACTTGCATGACTCAATAGACGAAAGCAGGCTAGTGCCAGATTCAATGTACATCTTTAACCTGAATGTCGGTCACATCATAGGTGCCACTGCCATGTGCTTTTCTTCAAACAACCTAGCTCACTTAAACTTGCATAAGTGAGTATACAAGACTAGGTGTGTACCAAGCTGCAATGAACTTGCGTGACGAGCGTTTGCGTCACTGGATATGGGCGACGAGGTTGTGCCCCTCTTTGATAAAGCTTGTTGACCCCAACATGTACCGCTACGTATGAGCCGCACTTCAATGTTGTGAAACTGGAAGATCAGGAAAGTAGTCAGTTATACAAAAAAGAAAGGCGTTCGTGCAACCTCGGTGATTTGACCATTCCGTCTGATCTCGCTGGTACGTAAGATAATTCTGAGCCACATGGGCCGATCGCTGCGGCAAAATATAGGCGTTTTTTCAACAAGCTCGAGAAAAGAATTTTTTAGGAACAGACGCGGTAAAGTAACGATGGTTTTATAGCCAATAGAGGAGGGAGGTTACGTCCCGCGGACGCCGTAGTGGAGGTCTACGGAGAATTTTGCCCATCTGGGGATCTTTAACGTGCGCTACGATGCACACGGGCGTCTTCGCAGTTTGCCTCCATTCAAGCTGCAATCTCCGGAGCCGGGGATTAGCCCGCACTTTCGAGCCGAGTATACTAGCGCCTTAGGTACTCGGCTACCCCGAAGGGTGACAGAGTAATGTTATACAGGCTTATGAATATGATGAGTCCAGGTAGGTGTGCAGCGATCCTCCTGCACTGTGGGTCGAAAGTGTATGTGGCCCAGGTTGTCGAGCTAGTAGCTCAATATCTAGGCGTCGTAACGAAAGCGGCGGTTTGACATCATTAGGGCAGTTCGTGGACTTTCTCTGCTTTCTCGCCTACACGAACCGTTGGGTCGTCCACTATCCCCTCACTATATCAATAATGAGGGGCTGTTTTCATGGCGAAACGGAGTTACTAGCCTATAGGCGGAACAGGTTGTGTCCTAGGTATGTGGCATTGCATATGCAGCTGTCTTCAGCTGACCCATTTGACGCGAACGTGTTTTACTGGCTACATTTCGCTGATTACATGTAGATCTTTCATAAAATCAATGTAACCTCACTTTAAATGCGTTGCCGAGACTGGGTGTGTGCCACAATTCAATGAAAGTACATACCAGGAATCAGTGTGACTGAAAAGGAGACAGTTTTCGTGTGCTTTTCTTCAACAAAACGGGCGCCGCCAGACTTGCATGACTCAATAGACGAAAGCAGGCTAGTGCCAGATTCAATGTACATCTTTAACCTGAATGTCGGTCACATCATAGGTGCCACTGCCATGTGCTTTTCTTCAAACAACCTAGCTCACTTAAACTTGCAGAAGTGAGTATACAAGACTAGGTGTGTACCAAGCTGCAATGAACTTGCGTGACGAGCGTTTGCGTCACTGGATATGGGCGACGAGGTTGTGCCCCTCTTTGATAAAGCTTGTTGACCCCAACATGTACCGCTACGTATGAGCCGCACTTCAATGTTGTGAAACTGGAAGATCAGGAAAGTAGTCAGTTATACAAAAAAGAAAGGCGTTCGTGCAACCTCGGTGATTTGACCATTCCGTCTGATCTCACTGGTACGTAAGATAATTCTGAGCCACATGGGCCGATCGCTGCGGCAAAATATAGGCGTTTTTTCAACAAGCTCGAGAAAAGAATTTTTTAGGAACAGACGCGGTAAAGTAACGATGGTTTTATAGCCAATAGAGGAGGGAGGTTACGTCCCGCGGACGCCGTAGTGGAGGTCTACGGAGAATTTTGCCCATCTGGGGATCTTTAACGTGTTCTACGATGTACACGGGCGTCTTCGCAGTTTGCCTCCATTCAAGCTGCAATCTCCGGAGCCGGGGATTAGCCCGCAATTTTGAGCCGAGTATACTAGCGCCTTAGGTACTCGGCTACCCCGAAGGGTGACAGAGTAATGTTATACAGGCTTATGAATGTGATGAGTCCAGGTAGGTGTGCAGCGATCCTCCTGCACTATGGGTCTAAAGTGTATTTCGGCCAGGTTGTCGAGCTAGTAGCTGAATATCTAGGCGTCGTAACGAAAGCGGCGGTTTGACATCATTAGGGCAGTTCGTGGACTTTCTCTGCTTTCTCGCCTACACGAACCGTTGGGTCGTCCACTATCCCCTCACTATATCAATATTGAGGGGCTGTTTTCATGGCGAAATGCAGTTACTAGCCTATAGGCGGAACTGGTTGTGTCCTAGGTATGTGGCATTGCATATGCAGCTGTCTTCAGCTGACCCATTTGACGCGAACGTGTTTTACTGGCTACATTTCGCTGATTACATGTAGATCTTTCATAAAATCAATGTAACCTCACATTAAATGCGTTGCCGAGACTGGGTGTGTGCCACAATTCAATGAAAGTACATACCAGGAATCAGTGTGACTGAAAAAGAGACAGATTTCGTGTGCTTTTCTTCAACAAAACGGGCGCCGCCAGACTTACATGACTCAATAGACGAAAGCAGGCTAGTGCCAGATTCAATGTACATCTTTAACCTGAATGTCGGTCGCATCATAGGTGCCACTGCCATGTGCTTTTCTTCGAACAACCTAGCTCACTTAAACTTGGAAAAGTGAGTATACAAGACTAGGTGTGTACCAAGCTGCAATGAACTTGCGTGACGAGCGTTTGCGTCACTGGATATGGGCGACGAGGTTGTGCCCCTCTTTGATAAAGCTTGTGGACCCCAACATGTACCGCTACGTATGAGCCGCACTTCAATGTTGTGAAACTGGAAGATCAGGAAAGTAGTCAGTTATACAAAAAAGAAAGGCGTTCGTGCAACCTCCGTGATTTGACCATTCCGTCTGATCTCACTGGTACGTAAGATAATTCTGAGCCACATGGGCCGATCGCTGCGGCAAATTATAGGCGTTTTTTTAACAACCTCGAGAAAAGAATTTTTTAGGAACAGACGCGGTAAAGTAACGATGGTTTTATAGCCAATAGAGGAGGGAGGTTACGTCCCGCGGACGCCGTAGTGGAGGTATACGGAGAATTTTGCCCATCTGGGGATCTTTAACGTGCGCTACGATGCACACGGGCGTCTTCGCAGTTTGCCTCCATTCAAGCTGCAATCTCCGGAGCCGGGGATTAGCCCGCAATTTCGAGCCGTGTATACTAGCGCCTTAGGTACTCGGCTACCCCGAAGGGTGACACAGTAATGTTATAGAGGCTTATGAATGTGATGAGTCCAGGTAGGTGTGCAGCGATCCTCCTGCACTTTGGTTCGAAAGTGTATGTGGCCCAGGTTATCGAGCTAGTAGCTGAATATCTAGGCGTCGTAATGAAAGCGGCGGTTTGACATCATTAGGGCAGTTCGTGGACTTTCTCTGCTTTCTCGCCTACACGAACCGTTGGGTCGTCCACTATCCCCTCACTATATCAATAATGAGGGGCTGTTTTCATGGCGAAACGGAGTTTCTAGCCTATAGGCGGAACAGGTTGTGTCCTAGGTATGTGGCATTGCATATGCAGCTGTCTTCAGCTGACCCATTTGACGCGAACGTGTTTTAGTGGCTACATTTCGCTGATTACATGTAGATCTTTCATAAAATCAATGTAACCTCACTTTAAATGCGTTGCCGAGACTGGGTGTGTGCCACAATTCAATGAAAGTACATACCAGGAATCAGTGTGACTGAAAAGGAGACAGTTTTCGTGTGCTTTTCTTCAACAAAACGGGCGCCGCCAGACTTGCATGACTCAATAGACGAAAGCGGGCTAGTGCCAGATTAAATGTACATCTTTAACCTGAATGTCGGTCGCATCATAGGTGCCACTGCCATGTGCTTTTCTTCGAACAACCTAGCTCACTTAAACTTGGAAAAGTGAGTATACAAGACTAGGTGTGTACCAAGCTGCAATGAACTTGCGTGACGAGCGTTTGCGTCACTGGATATGGGCGACGAGGTTGTGCCCCTCTTTGATAAAGCTTGTTGACCCCAACATGTACCGCTACGTATGAGCCGCACTTCAATGTTGTGAAACTGGAAGATCAGGAAAGTAGTCAGTTATACAAAAAAGAAAGGCGTTCGTGCAACCTCGATGATTTGACCATTCCGTCTGCTCTCACTGGTACGTAAGATAATGCTTAGCCACATGGGCCGATCGCTGCGGCAAAGTATAGGCGTTTTTTAACAAGCTCGAGAAAAGAATTTTTTAGGAACAGACGCGGTAAAGTAACGATAGTTTTATAGCCAATAGAGGAGGGAGGTTAAGTCCCGCGGACGCCGTAGTGGAGGTCTACGGAGAATTTTGCCCATCTGGGGATCTTTAACGTGCGCTACGATGCACACAGGCGTCTTCGCAGTTTGCCTCCATTCAAGCTGCAATCTCCGGAGCCGGGGATTAGCCCGCAATTTCGAGCCGAGTATACTAGCGCCTTAGGTACTCGGCTACCCCGAAGGGTGACAGAGTAATGTTATACAGGCTTATGAATGTGATGAGTCCAGGTAGGTGTGCAGCGATCCTCCTGCACTATGCGTCGAAAGTGTATTTGGGCCAGGTTGTCGAGCTAGTAGCTGAATATCTAGGCGTCGTAACGAAAGCGGCGGTTTTACGTCATTAGGGCAGTTCGTGGACTTTCTCTGCTTTCTCGCCTACACGAACCGTTGGGTCGTCCACTATCCCCTCACTATATCAATATTGAGGGGCTGTTTTCATGGCGAAACGCAGTTACTAGCCTAGAGGCGGAACAGGTTGTGTCCTAGGTATGTGGCATTGCATATGCAGCTGTCTTCAGCTGACCCATTTGACGCGAACGTGTTTTACTGGCTACATTTCGCTGATTACATGTAGATCTTTCATAAAATCAATGTAACCTCACATTAAAAGCGTTGCCGAGACTGGGTGTGTGCCACAATTCAATGAAAGTACATACCAGGAATCAGTGTGACTGAAAAAGAGACAGTTTTCGTGTGCTTTTCTTCAACAAAACGGGCGCCGCCAGACTTGCATGACTCAATAGACGAAAGCAGGCTAGTGCCAGATTCAATGTACATCTTTAACCTGAATGTCGGTCGCATCATAGGTGCCGCTGCCATGTGCTTTTCTTCCAACAACCTAGCTCACTTAAACTTGGAAAAGTGAGTATACAAGACTAGGTGTGTACCAAGCTGCAATGAACTTGCGTGACGAGCGTTTGCGTCACTGGATATGGGCGACGAGGTTGTGCCCCTCTTTGATAAAGCTTGTGGACCCCAACATGTACCGCTACGTGTGAGCCGCACTTCAATGTTGTGAAACTGGAAGATCAGGAAAGTAGTCAGTTATACAAAAAAGAAAGGCGTTCGTGCAACCTCGGTGATTTGACCGAGGTTGCTTCTAGCCACTTTTAGCTGGTTTGAAGAATGACGCAGCGGAGTTAGCAGCGCCCCCCAAGTGCACATCCCACGAATTGGAGCTATGCTCCGGGCAGGGGAGACACTTGTACCCTTTATGCGGTGGGTGTCCGCCGGTGGTGGGATTCGAACCCACCACCTCCCGAAGCCGAGGCCGGCGCCCTAACCACTGCGCCACGACTTCGGTGACATTTCGAAGGTTAACATCGTGTTTTGTGAGCGGGAACACTTTCTCCTCCTTACCTACTCTGGAATCCAATTGTTCCCTCCTCGCCTGAGGCAAAGCTGCCCTTTTCATGGTGCGACGGCGCATGCGCCCAGGCCTAGCGGATTGGTCGCGAAACGTCTTTGAAGGGTCGTGCGCAACCCCGCGTGCCGGGAAGTCCCCTGTAAAAGAAAAAAAAAGAAGTAAGCGCTCGGACGCACGCCGCTACAAACGCTCGTGTCATGTACTGCCTTGAAACTCCACTGGCAGCTCTTCAGCGTCAGCTCGGTGCCGAAAACATGTGTAGCTTAAGACTGCAAGTTAACGTTTAAACAGAAGCGACTAGGTTACTCATTCAAGGCGCGGTAAGACTGAGTCGATACGAAACCGACAAGACGCTCACGAACACGATTGACCGAATGTTGAGTACAATGCGTCATTGAAAGCACAATATCATATCAGGCCGAACAGGACGCAACCGACGAGCGCGAGTTGCCGCACTGCGACGGGCATTCTTGTCAACAGCACCGAGAAAATCAGTGCGCCGGCCATCGTTCGACCGAAGCCTAAGCGATCGGCTAGCAAACTGACGACGCGAAATGGCGACAGCGCCTTGGCTTGTATATATAATTAATCGCCGTCAAAGTGTGGCAAAAGATGCCTAAAAGTTGAAATGCACAAGATTCAACCCTCCCACGCTTTCCGTGCACATGAAGTTTGAGTCAATGCTGATGCGAATGTTAAGCCTAATGATGTCGTGCTTGTGCACCCACTTTTGGTGGACTTGAGCTGAAAGGGAAGCAGTAATATCGAATCAAACAGCTTTTATAGCTCAGTGCTGTCGTTCGCGATGAGAATGTTTGCAAGGCGCGTATACACTGTAATACATCAAATACATCTATTATAAATATGGAGCGCGCGCTTATGCTTCGCTTTCAAGAGTGGCACGAGACAGCATTCAAAGATCTCCGACTGCTTCTCACACTTCCCTGCAACTGGAGCATATGTACCTGTAATGTTTAGCGGGAAACGTCGGCTGCGAACGCTAGGCACGAAGGGGGGCTTTCTGGAAGAAATGGGGCTTCCAGCGTGCGGCCCGATGTGGCGTAGGCGAGCGCCATCTGGAGGCATTGCAAGGAACTGGGCGCACCACTCCGCCGCCCCCGAGGTACTCACGAGCCGGCGCCTGCAAATGGCGGACTCCGTTGGCGGTCCATCAATGATGAAGCGCTGGGAAATGCGTTTGTTTGAGTTTTCGCGTAACTTAGTTATGTTTTCTCGAATTGTAAAATTGCCATCCGTCACTATCATGTCTGTCGGTTTGTGTGTATGTCGTACGTTACGATTTTTCGGCGTATTTCAGATTGAGGCATTGAATTCAGTCGCCTTCTTGCGCCAAATGGAGGACCTTGGTATGGCTGGTTTGAAAATCCTTTCGTCTAAACGACGTCCGACGCCGGGTTCCGACACCAGATTTTATGGGACACCGGGCCCTTAACGCTATGGCGTTAAGGTTGGCTCAAGCAGCTTGTTAGGAGTACGTATAGCTGGCGTGAACGTGGCACCTTATTTATCGACGACTGGTCATGAATTGGATCATTCCTATATCGCATACGCAACGCTTATGTTGTAGTTCGAACACGTTCCCAATTGCTCAAGTCGTCTACGTATCCATATTGCAACAGGCAGAAAATTGACAATTTGGGCACATACCAAGAGGATTGTGCTCTATGCTTGTCGATACCACAACCAGCAGATAGATACCCAGTGGTCAAAGTTGAATCGCGTCCAGTTTGATATTGTGATCGGTAGACTGACAATCATTGAAACTAGGCGAAATTGGTAAATAAAGGCTACATTTCATCACCGGATGTACACCGAGCGATCGTTTCAGCGTTTGACTTTGTTCTTAGCCAGTCATCACTGACATTAGCCGCTAAAGAAAACAGTGAATGGATTGCGGCATGGGACGCCCAAAGTGTATAGTCATTTTGTATAGAATTTTTTTTCACTGATATATAGGGTGGCATTAATCAACTTACAATGTTCCTACACCGGCTGGCAGTGGACTTTTTTTTTTCTAAGCATCTGAAGTACAAAAAGATTTCAACGAAAGGTTTTTTTCACGGCACCCACATACTCCCCATGTTTATATATTCCGACATTTGTCCGCAATATATAGACTTGTAAGCTATATATAGAATATCACCACTTGTTCTCGTTATCGTGTACATATAGCGTAGCTGCACGGTTAAAAGTAGGACACGTTTGGGGGTAAAAAAAAAAAAGAAGAGGCACCGGTAGCGATTTTTTGCCGCAACCTCCGCTACTGTTACGGCAACGCCGGTATTTTTTTGTGGGGTTTAATTTATGCGTGAATTGCCAGACATACCACTCAAGTCTACGACCGAATGAGTTATGTCAGCAACCACAGACCGTCATGCTTCTAGCCACTTTTAGCTGGTTTGAAGAATGACGCAGCGGAGTTAGCAGCGCCCCCCAAGTGCACATCCCACGAATTGGAGCTATGCTCCGGGCAGGGGAGACACTTGTACCCTTTATGCGGTGGGTGTCCGCCGGTGGTGGGATTCGAACCCACCACCTCCCGAAGCCGAGGCCGGCGCCCTAACCACTGCGCCACGACTTCGGTGACATTTCGAAGGTTAACATCGTGTTTTGTGAGCGGGAACACTTTCTCCTCCTTACCTACTCTGGAATCCAATTGTTCCCTCCTCGCCTGAGGCAAAGCTGCCCTTTTCATGGTGCGACGGCGCATGCGCCCAGGCCTAGCGGATTGGTCGCGAAACGTCTTTGAAGGATCGTGCGCAACCCCGCGTGCCGGGAAGTCCCCTGTAAAAGAAAAAAAAAAGAAGTAAGCGCTCGGACGCACGCCGCTACAAACGCTCGTGTCATGTACTGCCTTGAAACTCCACTGGCAGCTCTTCAGCGTCAGCTCGGTGCCGAAAACATGTGTAGCTTAAGACTGCAAGTTAACGTTTAAACAGAAGCGACTAGGTTACTCATTCAAGGCGCGGTAAGACTGAGTCGATACGAAACCGACAAGACGCTCACGAACACGATTGACCGAATGTTGAGTACAATGCGTCATTGAAAGCACAATATCATATCAGGCCGAACAGGACGCAACCGACGAGCGCGAGTTGCCGCACTGCGACGGGCATTCTTGTCAACAGCACCGAGAAAATCAGTGCGCCGGCCATCGTTCGACCGAAGCCTAAGCGATCGGCTAGCAAACTGACGACGCGAAATGGCGACAGCGCCTTGGCTTGTATATATAATTAATCGCCGTCAAAGTGTGGCAAAAGATGCCTAAAAGTTGAAATGCACAAGATTCAACCCTCCCACGCTTTCCGTGCACATGAAGTTTGAGTCAATGCTGATGCGAATGTTAAGCCTAATGATGTCGTGCTTGTGCACCCACTTTTGGTGGACTTGAGCTGAAAGGGAAGCAGTAATATCGAATCAAACAGCTTTTATAGCTCAGTGCTGTCGTTCGCGATGAGAATGTTTGCAAGGCGCGTATACACTGTAATACATCAAATACATCTATTATAAATATGGAGCGCGCGCTTATGCTTCGCTTTCAAGAGTGGCACGAGACAGCATTCAAAGATCTCCGACTGCTTCTCACACTTCCCTGCAACTGGAGCATATGTACCTGTAATGTTTAGCGGGAAACGTCGGCTGCGAACGCTAGGCACGAAGGGGGGCTTTCTGGAAGAAATGGGGCTTCCAGCGTGCGGCCCGATGTGGCGTAGGCGAGCGCCATCTGGAGGCATTGCAAGGAACTGGGCGCACCACTCCGCCGCCCCCGAGGTACTCACGAGCCGGCGCCTGCAAATGGCGGACTCCGTTGGCGGTCCATCAATGATGAAGCGCTGGGAAATGCGTTTGTTTGAGTTTTCGCGTAACTTAGTTATGTTTTCTCGAATTGTAAAATTGCCATCCGTCACTATCATGTCTGTCGGTTTGTGTGTATGTCGTACGTTACGATTTTTCGGCGTATTTCAGATTGAGGCATTGAATTCAGTCGCCTTCTTGCGCCAAATGGAGGACCTTGGTATGGCTGGTTTGAAAATCCTTTCGTCTAAACGACGTCCGACGCCGGGTTCCGACACCAGATTTTATGGGACACCGGGCCCTTAACGCTATGGCGTTAAGGTTGGCTCAAGCAGCTTGTTAGGAGTACGTATAGCTGGCGTGAACGTGGCACCTTATTTATCGACGACTGGTCATGAATTGGATCATTCCTATATCGCATACGCAACGCTTATGTTGTAGTTCGAACACGTTCCCAATTGCTCAAGTCGTCTACGTATCCATATTGCAACAGGCAGAAAATTGACAATTTGGGCACATACCAAGAGGATTGTGCTCTATGCTTGTCGATACCACAACCAGCAGATAGATACCCAGTGGTCAAAGTTGAATCGCGTCCAGTTTGATATTGTGATCGGTAGACTGACAATCATTGAAACTAGGCGAAATTGGTAAATAAAGGCTACATTTCATCACCGGATGTACACCGAGCGATCGTTTCAGCGTTTGACTTTGTTCTTAGCCAGTCATCACTGACATTAGCCGCTAAAGAAAACAGTGAATGGATTGCGGCATGGGACGCCCAAAGTGTATAGTCATTTTGTATAGAATTTTTTTTCACTGATATATAGGGTGGCATTAATCAACTTACAATGTTCCTACACCGGCTGGCAGTGGACTTTTTTTTTTCTAAGCATCTGAAGTACAAAAAGATTTCAACGAAAGGTTTTTTTCACGGCACCCACATACTCCCCATGTTTATATATTCCGACATTTGTCCGCAATATATAGACTTGTAAGCTATATATAGAATATCACCACTTGTTCTCGTTATCGTGTACATATAGCGTAGCTGCACGGTTAAAAGTAGGACACGTTTGGGGGTAAAAAAAAAAAGAAGAGGCACCGGTAGCGATTTTTTGCCGCAACCTCCGCTACTGTTACGGCAACGCCGGTATTTTTTTGTGGGGTTTAATTTATGCGTGAATTGCCAGACATACCACTCAGGTCTACGACCGAATGAGTTATGTCAGCAACCACAGACCGTCATGCTTCTAGCCACTTTTAGCTGGTTTGAAGAATGACGCAGCGGAGTTAGCAGCGCCCCCCAAGTGCACATCCCACGAATTGGAGCTATGCTCCGGGCAGGGGAGACACTTGTACCCTTTATGCGGTGGGTGTCCGCCGGTGGTGGGATTCGAACCCACCACCTCCCGAAGCCGAGGCCGGCGCCCTAACCACTGCGCCACGACTTCGGTGACATTTCGAAGGTTAACATCGTGTTTTGTGAGCGGGAACACTTTCTCCTCCTTACCTACTCTGGAATCCAATTGTTCCCTCCTCGCCTGAGGCAAAGCTGCCCTTTTCATGGTGCGACGGCGCATGCGCCCAGGCCTAGCGGATTGGTCGCGAAACGTCTTTGAAGGGTCGTGCGCAACCCCGCGTGCCGGGAAGTCCCCTGTAAAAGAAAAAAAAAAGAAGTAAGCGCTCGGACGCACGCCGCTACAAACGCTCGTGTCATGTACTGCCTTGAAACTCCACTGGCAGCTCTTCAGCGTCAGCTCGGTGCCGAAAACATGTGTAGCTTAAGACTGCAAGTTAACGTTTAAACAGAAGCGACTAGGTTACTCATTCAAGGCGCGGTAAGACTGAGTCGATACGAAACCGACAAGACGCTCACGAACACGATTGACCGAATGTTGAGTACAATGCGTCATTGAAAGCACAATATCATATCAGGCCGAACAGGACGCAACCGACGAGCGCGAGTTGCCGCACTGCGACGGGCATTCTTGTCAACAGCACCGAGAAAATCAGTGCGCCGGCCATCGTTCGACCGAAGCCTAAGCGATCGGCTAGCAAACTGACGACGCGAAATGGCGACAGCGCCTTGGCTTGTATATATAATTAATCGCCGTCAAAGTGTGGCAAAAGATGCCTAAAAGTTGAAATGCACAAGATTCAACCCTCCCACGCTTTCCGTGCACATGAAGTTTGAGTCAATGCTGATGCGAATGTTAAGCCTAATGATGTCGTGCTTGTGCACCCACTTTTGGTGGACTTGAGCTGAAAGGGAAGCAGTAATATCGAATCAAACAGCTTTTATAGCTCAGTGCTGTCGTTCGCGATGAGAATGTTTGCAAGGCGCGTATACACTGTAATACATCAAATACATCTATTATAAATATGGAGCGCGCGCTTATGCTTCGCTTTCAAGAGTGGCACGAGACAGCATTCAAAGATCTCCGACTGCTTCTCACACTTCCCTGCAACTGGAGCATATGTACCTGTAATGTTTAGCGGGAAACGTCGGCTGCGAACGCTAGGCACGAAGGGGGGCTTTCTGGAAGAAATGGGGCTTCCAGCGTGCGGCCCGATGTGGCGTAGGCGAGCGCCATCTGGAGGCATTGCAAGGAACTGGGCGTACCACTCCGCCGCCCCCGAGGTACTCACGAGCCGGCGCCTGCAAATGGCGGACTCCGTTGGCGGTCCATCAATGATGAAGCGCTGGGAAATGCGTTTGTTTGAGTTTTCGCGTAACTTAGTTATGTTTTCTCGAATTGTAAAATTGCCATCCGTCACTATCATGTCTGTCGGTTTGTGTGTATGTCGTACGTTACGATTTTTCGGCGTATTTCAGATTGAGGCATTGAATTCAGTCGCCTTCTTGCGCCAAATGGAGGACCTTGGTATGGCTGGTTTGAAAATCCTTTCGTCTAAACGACGTCCGACGCCGGGTTCCGACACCAGATTTTATGGGACACCGGGCCCTTAACGCTATGGCGTTAAGGTTGGCTCAAGCAGCTTGTTAGGAGTACGTATAGCTGGCGTGAACGTGGCACCTTATTTATCGACGACTGGTCATGAATTGGATCATTCCTATATCGCATACGCAACGCTTATGTTGTAGTTCGAACACGTTCCCAATTGCTCAAGTCGTCTACGTATCCATATTGCAACAGGCAGAAAATTGACAATTTGGGCACATACCAAGAGGATTGTGCTCTATGCTTGTCGATACCACAACCAGCAGATAGATACCCAGTGGTCAAAGTTGAATCGCGTCCAGTTTGATATTGTGATCGGTAGACTGACAATCATTGAAACTAGGCGAAATTGGTAAATAAAGGCTACATTTCATCACCGGATGTACACCGAGCGATCGTTTCAGCGTTTGACTTTGTTCTTAGCCAGTCATCACTGACATTAGCCGCTAAAGAAAACAGTGAATGGATTGCGGCATGGGACGCCCAAAGTGTATAGTCATTTTGTATAGAATTTTTTTTCACTGATATATAGGGTGGCATTAATCAACTTACAATGTTCCTACACCGGCTGGCAGTGGACTTTTTTTTTTCTAAGCATCTGAAGTACAAAAAGATTTCAACGAAAGGTTTTTTTCACGGCACCCACATACTCCCCATGTTTATATATTCCGACATTTGTCCGCAATATATAGACTTGTAAGCTATATATAGAATATCACCACTTGTTCTCGTTATCGTGTACATATAGCGTAGCTGCACGGTTAAAAGTAGGACACGTTTGGGGGTAAAAAAAAAAAAGAAGAGGCACCGGTAGCGATTTTTTGCCGCAACCTCCGCTACTGTTACGGCAACGCCGGTATTTTTTTGTGGGGTTTAATTTATGCGTGAATTGCCAGACATACCACTCAGGTCTACGACCGAATGAGTTATGTCAGCAACCACAGACCGTCATGCTTCTAGCCACTTTTAGCTGGTTTGAAGAATGACGCAGCGGAGTTAGCAGCGCCCCCCAAGTGCACATCCCACGAATTGGAGCTATGCTCCGGGCAGGGGAGACACTTGTACCCTTTATGCGGTGGGTGTCCGCCGGTGGTGGGATTCGAACCCACCACCTCCCGAAGCCGAGGCCGGCGCCCTAACCACTGCGCCACGACTTCGGTGACATTTCGAAGGTTAACATCGTGTTTTGTGAGCGGGAACACTTTCTCCTCCTTACCTACTCTGGAATCCAATTGTTCCCTCCTCGCCTGAGGCAAAGCTGCCCTTTTCATGGTGCGACGGCGCATGCGCCCAGGCCTAGCGGATTGGTCGCGAAACGTCTTTGAAGGGTCGTGCGCAACCCCGCGTGCCGGGAAGTCCCCTGTAAAAGAAAAAAAAAAGAAGTAAGCGCTCGGACGCACGCCGCTACAAACGCTCGTGTCATGTACTGCCTTGAAACTCCACTGGCAGCTCTTCAGCGTCAGCTCGGTGCCGAAAACATGTGTAGCTTAAGACTGCAAGTTAACGTTTAAACAGAAGCGACTAGGTTACTCATTCAAGGCGCGGTAAGACTGAGTCGATACGAAACCGACAAGACGCTCACGAACACGATTGACCGAATGTTGAGTACAATGCGTCATTGAAAGCACAATATCATATCAGGCCGAACAGGACGCAACCGACGAGCGCGAGTTGCCGCACTGCGACGGGCATTCTTGTCAACAGCACCGAGAAAATCAGTGCGCCGGCCATCGTTCGACCGAAGCCTAAGCGATCGGCTAGCAAACTGACGACGCGAAATGGCGACAGCGCCTTGGCTTGTATATATAATTAATCGCCGTCAAAGTGTGGCAAAAGATGCCTAAAAGTTGAAATGCACAAGATTCAACCCTCCCACGCTTTCCGTGCACATGAAGTTTGAGTCAATGCTGATGCGAATGTTAAGCCTAATGATGTCGTGCTTGTGCACCCACTTTTGGTGGACTTGAGCTGAAAGGGAAGCAGTAATATCGAATCAAACAGCTTTTATAGCTCAGTGCTGTCGTTCGCGATGAGAATGTTTGCAAGGCGCGTATACACTGTAATACATCAAATACATCTATTATAAATATGGAGCGCGCGCTTATGCTTCGCTTTCAAGAGTGGCACGAGACAGCATTCAAAGATCTCCGACTGCTTCTCACACTTCCCTGCAACTGGAGCATATGTACCTGTAATGTTTAGCGGGAAACGTCGGCTGCGAACGCTAGGCACGAAGGGGGGCTTTCTGGAAGAAATGGGGCTTCCAGCGTGCGGCCCGATGTGGCGTAGGCGAGCGCCATCTGGAGGCATTGCAAGGAACTGGGCGCACCACTCCGCCGCCCCCGAGGTACTCACGAGCCGGCGCCTGCAAATGGCGGACTCCGTTGGCGGTCCATCAATGATGAAGCGCTGGGAAATGCGTTTGTTTGAGTTTTCGCGTAACTTAGTTATGTTTTCTCGAATTGTAAAATTGCCATCCGTCACTATCATGTCTGTCGGTTTGTGTGTATGTCGTACGTTACGATTTTTCGGCGTATTTCAGATTGAGGCATTGAATTCAGTCGCCTTCTTGCGCCAAATGGAGGACCTTGGTATGGCTGGTTTGAAAATCCTTTCGTCTAAACGACGTCCGACGCCGGGTTCCGACACCAGATTTTATGGGACACCGGGCCCTTAACGCTATGGCGTTAAGGTTGGCTCAAGCAGCTTGTTAGGAGTACGTATAGCTGGCGTGAACGTGGCACCTTATTTATCGACGACTGGTCATGAATTGGATCATTCCTATATCGCATACGCAACGCTTATGTTGTAGTTCGAACACGTTCCCAATTGCTCAAGTCGTCTACGTATCCATATTGCAACAGGCAGAAAATTGACAATTTGGGCACATACCAAGAGGATTGTGCTCTATGCTTGTCGATACCACAACCAGCAGATAGATACCCAGTGGTCAAAGTTGAATCGCGTCCAGTTTGATATTGTGATCGGTAGACTGACAATCATTGAAACTAGGCGAAATTGGTAAATAAAGGCTACATTTCATCACCGGATGTACACCGAGCGATCGTTTCAGCGTTTGACTTTGTTCTTAGCCAGTCATCACTGACATTAGCCGCTAAAGAAAACAGTGAATGGATTGCGGCATGGGACGCCCAAAGTGTATAGTCATTTTGTATAGAATTTTTTTTCACTGATATATAGGGTGGCATTAATCAACTTACAATGTTCCTACACCGGCTGGCAGTGGACTTTTTTTTTTCTAAGCATCTGAAGTACAAAAAGATTTCAACGAAAGGTTTTTTTCACGGCACCCACATACTCCCCATGTTTATATATTCCGACATTTGTCCGCAATATATAGACTTGTAAGCTATATATAGAATATCACCACTTGTTCTCGTTATCGTGTACATATAGCGTAGCTGCACGGTTAAAAGTAGGACACGTTTGGGGGTAAAAAAAAAAAGAAGAGGCACCGGTAGCGATTTTTTGCCGCAACCTCCGCTACTGTTACGGCAACGCCGGTATTTTTTTGTGGGGTTTAATTTATGCGTGAATTGCCAGACATACCACTCAGGTCTACGACCGAATGAGTTATGTCAGCAACCACAGACCGTCATGCTTCTAGCCACTTTTAGCTGGTTTGAAGAATGACGCAGCGGAGTTAGCAGCGCCCCCCAAGTGCACATCCCACGAATTGGAGCTATGCTCCGGGCAGGGGAGACACTTGTACCCTTTATGCGGTGGGTGTCCGCCGGTGGTGGGATTCGAACCCACCACCTCCCGAAGCCGAGGCCGGCGCCCTAACCACTGCGCCACGACTTCGGTGACATTTCGAAGGTTAACATCGTGTTTTGTGAGCGGGAACACTTTCTCCTCCTTACCTACTCTGGAATCCAATTGTTCCCTCCTCGCCTGAGGCAAAGCTGCCCTTTTCATGGTGCGACGGCGCATGCGCCCAGGCCTAGCGGATTGGTCGCGAAACGTCTTTGAAGGATCGTGCGCAACCCCGCGTGCCGGGAAGTCCCCTGTAAAAGAAAAAAAAAAGAAGTAAGCGCTCGGACGCACGCCGCTACAAACGCTCGTGTCATGTACTGCCTTGAAACTCCACTGGCAGCTCTTCAGCGTCAGCTCGGTGCCGAAAACATGTGTAGCTTAAGACTGCAAGTTAACGTTTAAACAGAAGCGACTAGGTTACTCATTCAAGGCGCGGTAAGACTGAGTCGATACGAAACCGACAAGACGCTCACGAACACGATTGACCGAATGTTGAGTACAATGCGTCATTGAAAGCACAATATCATATCAGGCCGAACAGGACGCAACCGACGAGCGCGAGTTGCCGCACTGCGACGGGCATTCTTGTCAACAGCACCGAGAAAATCAGTGCGCCGGCCATCGTTCGACCGAAGCCTAAGCGATCGGCTAGCAAACTGACGACGCGAAATGGCGACAGCGCCTTGGCTTGTATATATAATTAATCGCCGTCAAAGTGTGGCAAAAGATGCCTAAAAGTTGAAATGCACAAGATTCAACCCTCCCACGCTTTCCGTGCACATGAAGTTTGAGTCAATGCTGATGCGAATGTTAAGCCTAATGATGTCGTGCTTGTGCACCCACTTTTGGTGGACTTGAGCTGAAAGGGAAGCAGTAATATCGAATCAAACAGCTTTTATAGCTCAGTGCTGTCGTTCGCGATGAGAATGTTTGCAAGGCGCGTATACACTGTAATACATCAAATACATCTATTATAAATATGGAGCGCGCGCTTATGCTTCGCTTTCAAGAGTGGCACGAGACAGCATTCAAAGATCTCCGACTGCTTCTCACACTTCCCTGCAACTGGAGCATATGTACCTGTAATGTTTAGCGGGAAACGTCGGCTGCGAACGCTAGGCACGAAGGGGGGCTTTCTGGAAGAAATGGGGCTTCCAGCGTGCGGCCCGATGTGGCGTAGGCGAGCGCCATCTGGAGGCATTGCAAGGAACTGGGCGCACCACTCCGCCGCCCCCGAGGTACTCACGAGCCGGCGCCTGCAAATGGCGGACTCCGTTGGCGGTCCATCAATGATGAAGCGCTGGGAAATGCGTTTGTTTGAGTTTTCGCGTAACTTAGTTATGTTTTCTCGAATTGTAAAATTGCCATCCGTCACTATCATGTCTGTCGGTTTGTGTGTATGTCGTACGTTACGATTTTTCGGCGTATTTCAGATTGAGGCATTGAATTCAGTCGCCTTCTTGCGCCAAATGGAGGACCTTGGTATGGCTGGTTTGAAAATCCTTTCGTCTAAACGACGTCCGACGCCGGGTTCCGACACCAGATTTTATGGGACACCGGGCCCTTAACGCTATGGCGTTAAGGTTGGCTCAAGCAGCTTGTTAGGAGTACGTATAGCTGGCGTGAACGTGGCACCTTATTTATCGACGACTGGTCATGAATTGGATCATTCCTATATCGCATACGCAACGCTTATGTTGTAGTTCGAACACGTTCCCAATTGCTCAAGTCGTCTACGTATCCATATTGCAACAGGCAGAAAATTGACAATTTGGGCACATACCAAGAGGATTGTGCTCTATGCTTGTCGATACCACAACCAGCAGATAGATACCCAGTGGTCAAAGTTGAATCGCGTCCAGTTTGATATTGTGATCGGTAGACTGACAATCATTGAAACTAGGCGAAATTGGTAAATAAAGGCTACATTTCATCACCGGATGTACACCGAGCGATCGTTTCAGCGTTTGACTTTGTTCTTAGCCAGTCATCACTGACATTAGCCGCTAAAGAAAACAGTGAATGGATTGCGGCATGGGACGCCCAAAGTGTATAGTCATTTTGTATAGAATTTTTTTTCACTGATATATAGGGTGGCATTAATCAACTTACAATGTTCCTACACCGGCTGGCAGTGGACTTTTTTTTTTCTAAGCATCTGAAGTACAAAAAGATTTCAACGAAAGGTTTTTTTCACGGCACCCACATACTCCCCATGTTTATATATTCCGACATTTGTCCGCAATATATAGACTTGTAAGCTATATATAGAATATCACCACTTGTTCTCGTTATCGTGTACATATAGCGTAGCTGCACGGTTAAAAGTAGGACACGTTTGGGGGTAAAAAAAAAAAAGAAGAGGCACCGGTAGCGATTTTTTGCCGCAACCTCCGCTACTGTTACGGCAACGCCGGTATTTTTTTGTGGGGTTTAATTTATGCGTGAATTGCCAGACATACCACTCAGGTCTACGACCGAATGAGTTATGTCAGCAACCACAGACCGTCATGCTTCTAGCCACTTTTAGCTGGTTTGAAGAATGACGCAGCGGAGTTAGCAGCGCCCCCCAAGTGCACATCCCACGAATTGGAGCTATGCTCCGGGCAGGGGAGACACTTGTACCCTTTATGCGGTGGGTGTCCGCCGGTGGTGGGATTCGAACCCACCACCTCCCGAAGCCGAGGCCGGCGCCCTAACCACTGCGCCACGACTTCGGTGACATTTCGAAGGTTAACATCGTGTTTTGTGAGCGGGAACACTTTCTCCTCCTTACCTACTCTGGAATCCAATTGTTCCCTCCTCGCCTGAGGCAAAGCTGCCCTTTTCATGGTGCGACGGCGCATGCGCCCAGGCCTAGCGGATTGGTCGCGAAACGTCTTTGAAGGGTCGTGCGCAACCCCGCGTGCCGGGAAGTCCCCTGTAAAAGAAAAAAAAAGAAGTAAGCGCTCGGACGCACGCCGCTACAAACGCTCGTGTCATGTACTGCCTTGAAACTCCACTGGCAGCTCTTCAGCGTCAGCTCGGTGCCGAAAACATGTGTAGCTTAAGACTGCAAGTTAACGTTTAAACAGAAGCGACTAGGTTACTCATTCAAGGCGCGGTAAGACTGAGTCGATACGAAACCGACAAGACGCTCACGAACACGATTGACCGAATGTTGAGTACAATGCGTCATTGAAAGCACAATATCATATCAGGCCGAACAGGACGCAACCGACGAGCGCGAGTTGCCGCACTGCGACGGGCATTCTTGTCAACAGCACCGAGAAAATCAGTGCGCCGGCCATCGTTCGACCGAAGCCTAAGCGATCGGCTAGCAAACTGACGACGCGAAATGGCGACAGCGCCTTGGCTTGTATATATAATTAATCGCCGTCAAAGTGTGGCAAAAGATGCCTAAAAGTTGAAATGCACAAGATTCAACCCTCCCACGCTTTCCGTGCACATGAAGTTTGAGTCAATGCTGATGCGAATGTTAAGCCTAATGATGTCGTGCTTGTGCACCCACTTTTGGTGGACTTGAGCTGAAAGGGAAGCAGTAATATCGAATCAAACAGCTTTTATAGCTCAGTGCTGTCGTTCGCGATGAGAATGTTTGCAAGGCGCGTATACACTGTAATACATCAAATACATCTATTATAAATATGGAGCGCGCGCTTATGCTTCGCTTTCAAGAGTGGCACGAGACAGCATTCAAAGATCTCCGACTGCTTCTCACACTTCCCTGCAACTGGAGCATATGTACCTGTAATGTTTAGCGGGAAACGTCGGCTGCGAACGCTAGGCACGAAGGGGGGCTTTCTGGAAGAAATGGGGCTTCCAGCGTGCGGCCCGATGTGGCGTAGGCGAGCGCCATCTGGAGGCATTGCAAGGAACTGGGCGCACCACTCCGCCGCCCCCGAGGTACTCACGAGCCGGCGCCTGCAAATGGCGGACTCCGTTGGCGGTCCATCAATGATGAAGCGCTGGGAAATGCGTTTGTTTGAGTTTTCGCGTAACTTAGTTATGTTTTCTCGAATTGTAAAATTGCCATCCGTCACTATCATGTCTGTCGGTTTGTGTGTATGTCGTACGTTACGATTTTTCGGCGTATTTCAGATTGAGGCATTGAATTCAGTCGCCTTCTTGCGCCAAATGGAGGACCTTGGTATGGCTGGTTTGAAAATCCTTTCGTCTAAACGACGTCCGACGCCGGGTTCCGACACCAGATTTTATGGGACACCGGGCCCTTAACGCTATGGCGTTAAGGTTGGCTCAAGCAGCTTGTTAGGAGTACGTATAGCTGGCGTGAACGTGGCACCTTATTTATCGACGACTGGTCATGAATTGGATCATTCCTATATCGCATACGCAACGCTTATGTTGTAGTTCGAACACGTTCCCAATTGCTCAAGTCGTCTACGTATCCATATTGCAACAGGCAGAAAATTGACAATTTGGGCACATACCAAGAGGATTGTGCTCTATGCTTGTCGATACCACAACCAGCAGATAGATACCCAGTGGTCAAAGTTGAATCGCGTCCAGTTTGATATTGTGATCGGTAGACTGACAATCATTGAAACTAGGCGAAATTGGTAAATAAAGGCTACATTTCATCACCGGATGTACACCGAGCGATCGTTTCAGCGTTTGACTTTGTTCTTAGCCAGTCATCACTGACATTAGCCGCTAAAGAAAACAGTGAATGGATTGCGGCATGGGACGCCCAAAGTGTATAGTCATTTTGTATAGAATTTTTTTTCACTGATATATAGGGTGGCATTAATCAACTTACAATGTTCCTACACCGGCTGGCAGTGGACTTTTTTTTTTCTAAGCATCTGAAGTACAAAAAGATTTCAACGAAAGGTTTTTTTCACGGCACCCACATACTCCCCATGTTTATATATTCCGACATTTGTCCGCAATATATAGACTTGTAAGCTATATATAGAATATCACCACTTGTTCTCGTTATCGTGTACATATAGCGTAGCTGCACGGTTAAAAGTAGGACACGTTTGGGGGTAAAAAAAAAAAGAAGAGGCACCGGTAGCGATTTTTTGCCGCAACCTCCGCTACTGTTACGGCAACGCCGGTATTTTTTTGTGGGGTTTAATTTATGCGTGAATTGCCAGACATACCACTCAGGTCTACGACCGAATGAGTTATGTCAGCAACCACAGACCGTCATGCTTCTAGCCACTTTTAGCTGGTTTGAAGAATGACGCAGCGGAGTTAGCAGCGCCCCCCAAGTGCACATCCCACGAATTGGAGCTATGCTCCGGGCAGGGGAGACACTTGTACCCTTTATGCGGTGGGTGTCCGCCGGTGGTGGGATTCGAACCCACCACCTCCCGAAGCCGAGGCCGGCGCCCTAACCACTGCGCCACGACTTCGGTGACATTTCGAAGGTTAACATCGTGTTTTGTGAGCGGGAACACTTTCTCCTCCTTACCTACTCTGGAATCCAATTGTTCCCTCCTCGCCTGAGGCAAAGCTGCCCTTTTCATGGTGCGACGGCGCATGCGCCCAGGCCTAGCGGATTGGTCGCGAAACGTCTTTGAAGGGTCGTGCGCAACCCCGCGTGCCGGGAAGTCCCCTGTAAAAGAAAAAAAAAAAGAAGTAAGCGCTCGGACGCACGCCGCTACAAACGCTCGTGTCATGTACTGCCTTGAAACTCCACTGGCAGCTCTTCAGCGTCAGCTGGGTGCCGAAAACATGTGTAGCTTAAGACTGCAAGTTAACGTTTAAACAGAAGCGACTAGGTTACTCATTCAAGGCGCGGTAAGACTGAGTCGATACGAAACCGACAAGACGCTCACGAACACGATTGACCGAATGTTGAGTACAATGCGTCATTGAAAGCACAATATCATATCAGGCCGAACAGGACGCAACCGACGAGCGCGAGTTGCCGCACTGCGACGGGCATTCTTGTCAACAGCACCGAGAAAATCAGTGCGCCGGCCATCGTTCGACCGAAGCCTAAGCGATCGGCTAGCAAACTGACGACGCGAAATGGCGACAGCGCCTTGGCTTGTATATATAATTAATCGCCGTCAAAGTGTGGCAAAAGATGCCTAAAAGTTGAAATGCACAAGATTCAACCCTCCCACGCTTTCCGTGCACATGAAGTTTGAGTCAATGCTGATGCGAATGTTAAGCCTAATGATGTCGTGCTTGTGCACCCACTTTTGGTGGACTTGAGCTGAAAGGGAAGCAGTAATATCGAATCAAACAGCTTTTATAGCTCAGTGCTGTCGTTCGCGATGAGAATGTTTGCAAGGCGCGTATACACTGTAATACATCAAATACATCTATTATAAATATGGAGCGCGCGCTTATGCTTCGCTTTCAAGAGTGGCACGAGACAGCATTCAAAGATCTCCGACTGCTTCTCACACTTCCCTGCAACTGGAGCATATGTACCTGTAATGTTTAGCGGGAAACGTCGGCTGCGAACGCTAGGCACGAAGGGGGGCTTTCTGGAAGAAATGGGGCTTCCAGCGTGCGGCCCGATGTGGCGTAGGCGAGCGCCATCTGGAGGCATTGCAAGGAACTGGGCGCACCACTCCGCCGCCCCCGAGGTACTCACGAGCCGGCGCCTGCAAATGGCGGACTCCGTTGGCGGTCCATCAATGATGAAGCGCTGGGAAATGCGTTTGTTTGAGTTTTCGCGTAACTTAGTTATGTTTTCTCGAATTGTAAAATTGCCATCCGTCACTATCATGTCTGTCGGTTTGTGTGTATGTCGTACGTTACGATTTTTCGGCGTATTTCAGATTGAGGCATTGAATTCAGTCGCCTTCTTGCGCCAAATGGAGGACCTTGGTATGGCTGGTTTGAAAATCCTTTCGTCTAAACGACGTCCGACGCCGGGTTCCGACACCAGATTTTATGGGACACCGGGCCCTTAACGCTATGGCGTTAAGGTTGGCTCAAGCAGCTTGTTAGGAGTACGTATAGCTGGCGTGAACGTGGCACCTTATTTATCGACGACTGGTCATGAATTGGATCATTCCTATATCGCATACGCAACGCTTATGTTGTAGTTCGAACACGTTCCCAATTGCTCAAGTCGTCTACGTATCCATATTGCAACAGGCAGAAAATTGACAATTTGGGCACATACCAAGAGGATTGTGCTCTATGCTTGTCGATACCACAACCAGCAGATAGATACCCAGTGGTCAAAGTTGAATCGCGTCCAGTTTGATATTGTGATCGGTAGACTGACAATCATTGAAACTAGGCGAAATTGGTAAATAAAGGCTACATTTCATCACCGGATGTACACCGAGCGATCGTTTCAGCGTTTGACTTTGTTCTTAGCCAGTCATCACTGACATTAGCCGCTAAAGAAAACAGTGAATGGATTGCGGCATGGGACGCCCAAAGTGTATAGTCATTTTGTATAGAATTTTTTTTCACTGATATATAGGGTGGCATTAATCAACTTACAATGTTCCTACACCGGCTGGCAGTGGACTTTTTTTTTTCTAAGCATCTGAAGTACAAAAAGATTTCAACGAAAGGTTTTTTTCACGGCACCCACATACTCCCCATGTTTATATATTCCGACATTTGTCCGCAATATATAGACTTGTAAGCTATATATAGAATATCACCACTTGTTCTCGTTATCGTGTACATATAGCGTAGCTGCACGGTTAAAAGTAGGACACGTTTGGGGGTAAAAAAAAAAAAAGAAGAGGCACCGGTAGCGATTTTTTGCCGCAACCTCCGCTACTGTTACGGCAACGCCGGTATTTTTTTGTGGGGTTTAATTTATGCGTGAATTGCCAGACATACCACTCAGGTCTACGACCGAATGAGTTATGTCAGCAACCACAGACCGTCATGCTTCTAGCCACTTTTAGCTGGTTTGAAGAATGACGCAGCGGAGTTAGCAGCGCCCCCCAAGTGCACATCCCACGAATTGGAGCTATGCTCCGGGCAGGGGAGACACTTGTACCCTTTATGCGGTGGGTGTCCGCCGGTGGTGGGATTCGAACCCACCACCTCCCGAAGCCGAGGCCGGCGCCCTAACCACTGCGCCACGACTTCGGTGACATTTCGAAGGTTAACATCGTGTTTTGTGAGCGGGAACACTTTCTCCTCCTTACCTACTCTGGAATCCAATTGTTCCCTCCTCGCCTGAGGCAAAGCTGCCCTTTTCATGGTGCGACGGCGCATGCGCCCAGGCCTAGCGGATTGGTCGCGAAACGTCTTTGAAGGGTCGTGCGCAACCCCGCGTGCCGGGAAGTCCCCTGTAAAAGAAAAAAAAAGAAGTAAGCGCTCGGACGCACGCCGCTACAAACGCTCGTGTCATGTACTGCCTTGAAACTCCACTGGCAGCTCTTCAGCGTCAGCTCGGTGCCGAAAACATGTGTAGCTTAAGACTGCAAGTTAACGTTTAAACAGAAGCGACTAGGTTACTCATTCAAGGCGCGGTAAGACTGAGTCGATACGAAACCGACAAGACGCTCACGAACACGATTGACCGAATGTTGAGTACAATGCGTCATTGAAAGCACAATATCATATCAGGCCGAACAGGACGCAACCGACGAGCGCGAGTTGCCGCACTGCGACGGGCATTCTTGTCAACAGCACCGAGAAAATCAGTGCGCCGGCCATCGTTCGACCGAAGCCTAAGCGATCGGCTAGCAAACTGACGACGCGAAATGGCGACAGCGCCTTGGCTTGTATATATAATTAATCGCCGTCAAAGTGTGGCAAAAGATGCCTAAAAGTTGAAATGCACAAGATTCAACCCTCCCACGCTTTCCGTGCACATGAAGTTTGAGTCAATGCTGATGCGAATGTTAAGCCTAATGATGTCGTGCTTGTGCACCCACTTTTGGTGGACTTGAGCTGAAAGGGAAGCAGTAATATCGAATCAAACAGCTTTTATAGCTCAGTGCTGTCGTTCGCGATGAGAATGTTTGCAAGGCGCGTATACACTGTAATACATCAAATACATCTATTATAAATATGGAGCGCGCGCTTATGCTTCGCTTTCAAGAGTGGCACGAGACAGCATTCAAAGATCTCCGACTGCTTCTCACACTTCCCTGCAACTGGAGCATATGTACCTGTAATGTTTAGCGGGAAACGTCGGCTGCGAACGCTAGGCACGAAGGGGGGCTTTCTGGAAGAAATGGGGCTTCCAGCGTGCGGCCCGATGTGGCGTAGGCGAGCGCCATCTGGAGGCATTGCAAGGAACTGGGCGCACCACTCCGCCGCCCCCGAGGTACTCACGAGCCGGCGCCTGCAAATGGCGGACTCCGTTGGCGGTCCATCAATGATGAAGCGCTGGGAAATGCGTTTGTTTGAGTTTTCGCGTAACTTAGTTATGTTTTCTCGAATTGTAAAATTGCCATCCGTCACTATCATGTCTGTCGGTTTGTGTGTATGTCGTACGTTACGATTTTTCGGCGTATTTCAGATTGAGGCATTGAATTCAGTCGCCTTCTTGCGCCAAATGGAGGACCTTGGTATGGCTGGTTTGAAAATCCTTTCGTCTAAACGACGTCCGACGCCGGGTTCCGACACCAGATTTTATGGGACACCGGGCCCTTAACGCTATGGCGTTAAGGTTGGCTCAAGCAGCTTGTTAGGAGTACGTATAGCTGGCGTGAACGTGGCACCTTATTTATCGACGACTGGTCATGAATTGGATCATTCCTATATCGCATACGCAACGCTTATGTTGTAGTTCGAACACGTTCCCAATTGCTCAAGTCGTCTACGTATCCATATTGCAACAGGCAGAAAATTGACAATTTGGGCACATACCAAGAGGATTGTGCTCTATGCTTGTCGATACCACAACCAGCAGATAGATACCCAGTGGTCAAAGTTGAATCGCGTCCAGTTTGATATTGTGATCGGTAGACTGACAATCATTGAAACTAGGCGAAATTGGTAAATAAAGGCTACATTTCATCACCGGATGTACACCGAGCGATCGTTTCAGCGTTTGACTTTGTTCTTAGCCAGTCATCACTGACATTAGCCGCTAAAGAAAACAGTGAATGGATTGCGGCATGGGACGCCCAAAGTGTATAGTCATTTTGTATAGAATTTTTTTTCACTGATATATAGGGTGGCATTAATCAACTTACAATGTTCCTACACCGGCTGGCAGTGGACTTTTTTTTTTCTAAGCATCTGAAGTACAAAAAGATTTCAACGAAAGGTTTTTTTCACGGCACCCACATACTCCCCATGTTTATATATTCCGACATTTGTCCGCAATATATAGACTTGTAAGCTATATATAGAATATCACCACTTGTTCTCGTTATCGTGTACATATAGCGTAGCTGCACGGTTAAAAGTAGGACACGTTTGGGGGTAAAAAAAAAAAAGAAGAGGCACCGGTAGCGATTTTTTGCCGCAACCTCCGCTACTGTTACGGCAACGCCGGTATTTTTTTGTGGGGTTTAATTTATGCGTGAATTGCCAGACATACCACTCAGGTCTACGACCGAATGAGTTATGTCAGCAACCACAGACCGTCATGCTTCTAGCCACTTTTAGCTGGTTTGAAGAATGACGCAGCGGAGTTAGCAGCGCCCCCCAAGTGCACATCCCACGAATTGGAGCTATGCTCCGGGCAGGGGAGACACTTGTACCCTTTATGCGGTGGGTGTCCGCCGGTGGTGGGATTCGAACCCACCACCTCCCGAAGCCGAGGCCGGCGCCCTAACCACTGCGCCACGACTTCGGTGACATTTCGAAGGTTAACATCGTGTTTTGTGAGCGGGAACACTTTCTCCTCCTTACCTACTCTGGAATCCAATTGTTCCCTCCTCGCCTGAGGCAAAGCTGCCCTTTTCATGGTGCGACGGCGCATGCGCCCAGGCCTAGCGGATTGGTCGCGAAACGTCTTTGAAGGGTCGTGCGCAACCCCGCGTGCCGGGAAGTCCCCTGTAAAAGAAAAAAAAAGAAGTAAGCGCTCGGACGCACGCCGCTACAAACGCTCGTGTCATGTACTGCCTTGAAACTCCACTGGCAGCTCTTCAGCGTCAGCTCGGTGCCGAAAACATGTGTAGCTTAAGACTGCAAGTTAACGTTTAAACAGAAGCGACTAGGTTACTCATTCAAGGCGCGGTAAGACTGAGTCGATACGAAACCGACAAGACGCTCACGAACACGATTGACCGAATGTTGAGTACAATGCGTCATTGAAAGCACAATATCATATCAGGCCGAACAGGACGCAACCGACGAGCGCGAGTTGCCGCACTGCGACGGGCATTCTTGTCAACAGCACCGAGAAAATCAGTGCGCCGGCCATCGTTCGACCGAAGCCTAAGCGATCGGCTAGCAAACTGACGACGCGAAATGGCGACAGCGCCTTGGCTTGTATATATAATTAATCGCCGTCAAAGTGTGGCAAAAGATGCCTAAAAGTTGAAATGCACAAGATTCAACCCTCCCACGCTTTCCGTGCACATGAAGTTTGAGTCAATGCTGATGCGAATGTTAAGCCTAATGATGTCGTGCTTGTGCACCCACTTTTGGTGGACTTGAGCTGAAAGGGAAGCAGTAATATCGAATCAAACAGCTTTTATAGCTCAGTGCTGTCGTTCGCGATGAGAATGTTTGCAAGGCGCGTATACACTGTAATACATCAAATACATCTATTATAAATATGGAGCGCGCGCTTATGCTTCGCTTTCAAGAGTGGCACGAGACAGCATTCAAAGATCTCCGACTGCTTCTCACACTTCCCTGCAACTGGAGCATATGTACCTGTAATGTTTAGCGGGAAACGTCGGCTGCGAACGCTAGGCACGAAGGGGGGCTTTCTGGAAGAAATGGGGCTTCCAGCGTGCGGCCCGATGTGGCGTAGGAGAGCGCCATCTGGAGGCATTGCAAGGAACTGGGCGCACCACTCCGCCGCCCCCGAGGTACTCACGAGCCGGCGCCTGCAAATGGCGGACTCCGTTGGCGGTCCATCAATGATGAAGCGCTGGGAAATGCGTTTGTTTGAGTTTTCGCGTAACTTAGTTATGTTTTCTCGAATTGTAAAATTGCCATCCGTCACTATCATGTCTGTCGGTTTGTGTGTATGTCGTACGTTACGATTTTTCGGCGTATTTCAGATTGAGGCATTGAATTCAGTCGCCTTCTTGCGCCAAATGGAGGACCTTGGTATGGCTGGTTTGAAAATCCTTTCGTCTAAACGACGTCCGACGCCGGGTTCCGACACCAGATTTTATGGGACACCGGGCCCTTAACGCTATGGCGTTAAGGTTGGCTCAAGCAGCTTGTTAGGAGTACGTATAGCTGGCGTGAACGTGGCACCTTATTTATCGACGACTGGTCATGAATTGGATCATTCCTATATCGCATACGCAACGCTTATGTTGTAGTTCGAACACGTTCCCAATTGCTCAAGTCGTCTACGTATCCATATTGCAACAGGCAGAAAATTGACAATTTGGGCACATACCAAGAGGATTGTGCTCTATGCTTGTCGATACCACAACCAGCAGATAGATACCCAGTGGTCAAAGTTGAATCGCGTCCAGTTTGATATTGTGATCGGTAGACTGACAATCATTGAAACTAGGCGAAATTGGTAAATAAAGGCTACATTTCATCACCGGATGTACACCGAGCGATCGTTTCAGCGTTTGACTTTGTTCTTAGCCAGTCATCACTGACATTAGCCGCTAAAGAAAACAGTGAATGGATTGCGGCATGGGACGCCCAAAGTGTATAGTCATTTTGTATAGAATTTTTTTTCACTGATATATAGGGTGGCATTAATCAACTTACAATGTTCCTACACCGGCTGGCAGTGGACTTTTTTTTTTCTAAGCATCTGAAGTACAAAAAGATTTCAACGAAAGGTTTTTTTCACGGCACCCACATACTCCCCATGTTTATATATTCCGACATTTGTCCGCAATATATAGACTTGTAAGCTATATATAGAATATCACCACTTGTTCTCGTTATCGTGTACATATAGCGTAGCTGCACGGTTAAAAGTAGGACACGTTTGGGGGTAAAAAAAAAAAAGAAGAGGCACCGGTAGCGATTTTTTGCCGCAACCTCCGCTACTGTTACGGCAACGCCGGTATTTTTTTGTGGGGTTTAATTTATGCGTGAATTGCCAGACATACCACTCAGGTCTACGACCGAATGAGTTATGTCAGCAACCACAGACCGTCATGCTTCTAGCCACTTTTAGCTGGTTTGAAGAATGACGCAGCGGAGTTAGCAGCGCCCCCCAAGTGCACATCCCACGAATTGGAGCTATGCTCCGGGCAGGGGAGACACTTGTACCCTTTATGCGGTGGGTGTCCGCCGGTGGTGGGATTCGAACCCACCACCTCCCGAAGCCGAGGCCGGCGCCCTAACCACTGCGCCACGACTTCGGTGACATTTCGAAGGTTAACATCGTGTTTTGTGAGCGGGAACACTTTCTCCTCCTTACCTACTCTGGAATCCAATTGTTCCCTCCTCGCCTGAGGCAAAGCTGCCCTTTTCATGGTGCGACGGCGCATGCGCCCAGGCCTAGCGGATTGGTCGCGAAACGTCTTTGAAGGGTCGTGCGCAACCCCGCGTGCCGGGAAGTCCCCTGTAAAAGAAAAAAAAAAGAAGTAAGCGCTCGGACGCACGCCGCTACAAACGCTCGTGTCATGTACTGCCTTGAAACTCCACTGGCAGCTCTTCAGCGTCATCTCGGTGCCGAAAACATGTGTAGCTTAAGACTGCAAGTTAACGTTTAAACAGAAGCGACTAGGTTACTCATTCAAGGCGCGGTAAGACTGAGTCGATACGAAACCGACAAGACGCTCACGAACACGATTGACCGAATGTTGAGTACAATGCGTCATTGAAAGCACAATATCATATCAGGCCGAACAGGACGCAACCGACGAGCGCGAGTTGCCGCACTGCGACGGGCATTCTTGTCAACAGCACCGAGAAAATCAGTGCGCCGGCCATCGTTCGACCGAAGCCTAAGCGATCGGCTAGCAAACTGACGACGCGAAATGGCGACAGCGCCTTGGCTTGTATATATAATTAATCGCCGTCAAAGTGTGGCAAAAGGTGCCTAAAAGTTGAAATGCACAAGATTCAACCCTCCCACGCTTTCCGTGCACATGAAGTTTGAGTCAATGCTGATGCGAATGTTAAGCCTAATGATGTCGTGCTTGTGCACCCACTTTTGGTGGACTTGAGCTGAAAGGGAAGCAGTAATATCGAATCAAACAGCTTTTATAGCTCAGTGCTGTCGTTCGCGATGAGAATGTTTGCAAGGCGCGTATACACTGTAATACATCAAATACATCTATTATAAATATGGAGCGCGCGCTTATGCTTCGCTTTCAAGAGTGGCACGAGACAGCATTCAAAGATCTCCGACTGCTTCTCACACTTCCCTGCAACTGGAGCATATGTACCTGTAATGTTTAGCGGGAAACGTCGGCTGCGAACGCTAGGCACGAAGGGGGGCTTTCTGGAAGAAATGGGGCTTCCAGCGTGCGGCCCGATGTGGCGTAGGCGAGCGCCATCTGGAGGCATTGCAAGGAACTGGGCGCACCACTCCGCCGCCCCCGAGGTACTCACGAGCCGGCGCCTGCAAATGGCGGACTCCGTTGGCGGTCCATCAATGATGAAGCGCTGGGAAATGCGTTTGTTTGAGTTTTCGCGTAACTTAGTTATGTTTTCTCGAATTGTAAAATTGCCATCCGTCACTATCATGTCTGTCGGTTTGTGTGTATGTCGTACGTTACGATTTTTCGGCGTATTTCAGATTGAGGCATTGAATTCAGTCGCCTTCTTGCGCCAAATGGAGGACCTTGGTATGGCTGGTTTGAAAATCCTTTCGTCTAAACGACGTCCGACGCCGGGTTCCGACACCAGATTTTATGGGACACCGGGCCCTTAACGCTATGGCGTTAAGGTTGGCTCAAGCAGCTTGTTAGGAGTACGTATAGCTGGCGTGAACGTGGCACCTTATTTATCGACGACTGGTCATGAATTGGATCATTCCTATATCGCATACGCAACGCTTATGTTGTAGTTCGAACACGTTCCCAATTGCTCAAGTCGTCTACGTATCCATATTGCAACAGGCAGAAAATTGACAATTTGGGCACATACCAAGAGGATTGTGCTCTATGCTTGTCGATACCACAACCAGCAGATAGATACCCAGTGGTCAAAGTTGAATCGCGTCCAGTTTGATATTGTGATCGGTAGACTGACAATCATTGAAACTAGGCGAAATTGGTAAATAAAGGCTACATTTCATCACCGGATGTACACCGAGCGATCGTTTCAGCGTTTGACTTTGTTCTTAGCCAGTCATCACTGACATTAGCCGCTAAAGAAAACAGTGAATGGATTGCGGCATGGGACGCCCAAAGTGTATAGTCATTTTGTATAGAATTTTTTTTCACTGATATATAGGGTGGCATTAATCAACTTACAATGTTCCTACACCGGCTGGCAGTGGACTTTTTTTTTTCTAAGCATCTGAAGTACAAAAAGATTTCAACGAAAGGTTTTTTTCACGGCACCCACATACTCCCCATGTTTATATATTCCGACATTTGTCCGCAATATATAGACTTGTAAGCTATATATAGAATATCACCACTTGTTCTCGTTATCGTGTACATATAGCGTAGCTGCACGGTTAAAAGTAGGACACGTTTGGGGGTAAAAAAAAAAAGAAGAGGCACCGGTAGCGATTTTTTGCCGCAACCTCCGCTACTGTTACGGCAACGCCGGTATTTTTTTGTGGGGTTTAATTTATGCGTGAATTGCCAGACATACCACTCAGGTCTACGACCGAATGAGTTATGTCAGCAACCACAGACCGTCATGCTTCTAGCCACTTTTAGCTGGTTTGAAGAATGACGCAGCGGAGTTAGCAGCGCCCCCCAAGTGCACATCCCACGAATTGGAGCTATGCTCCGGGCAGGGGAGACACTTGTACCCTTTATGCGGTGGGTGTCCGCCGGTGGTGGGATTCGAACCCACCACCTCCCGAAGCCGAGGCCGGCGCCCTAACCACTGCGCCACGACTTCGGTGACATTTCGAAGGTTAACATCGTGTTTTGTGAGCGGGAACACTTTCTCCTCCTTACCTACTCTGGAATCCAATTGTTCCCTCCTCGCCTGAGGCAAAGCTGCCCTTTTCATGGTGCGACGGCGCATGCGCCCAGGCCTAGCGGATTGGTCGCGAAACGTCTTTGAAGGGTCGTGCGCAACCCCGCGTGCCGGGAAGTCCCCTGTAAAAGAAAAAAAAAGAAGTAAGCGCTCGGACGCACGCCGCTACAAACGCTCGTGTCATGTACTGCCTTGAAACTCCACTGGCAGCTCTTCAGCGTCAGCTCGGTGCCGAAAACATGTGTAGCTTAAGACTGCAAGTTAACGTTTAAACAGAAGCGACTAGGTTACTCATTCAAGGCGCGGTAAGACTGAGTCGATACGAAACCGACAAGACGCTCACGAACACGATTGACCGAATGTTGAGTACAATGCGTCATTGAAAGCACAATATCATATCAGGCCGAACAGGACGCAACCGACGAGCGCGAGTTGCCGCACTGCGACGGGCATTCTTGTCAACAGCACCGAGAAAATCAGTGCGCCGGCCATCGTTCGACCGAAGCCTAAGCGATCGGCTAGCAAACTGACGACGCGAAATGGCGACAGCGCCTTGGCTTGTATATATAATTAATCGCCGTCAAAGTGTGGCAAAAGGTGCCTAAAAGTTGAAATGCACAAGATTCAACCCTCCCACGCTTTCCGTGCACATGAAGTTTGAGTCAATGCTGATGCGAATGTTAAGCCTAATGATGTCGTGCTTGTGCACCCACTTTTGGTGGACTTGAGCTGAAAGGGAAGCAGTAATATCGAATCAAACAGCTTTTATAGCTCAGTGCTGTCGTTCGCGATGAGAATGTTTGCAAGGCGCGTATACACTGTAATACATCAAATACATCTATTATAAATATGGAGCGCGCGCTTATGCTTCGCTTTCAAGAGTGGCACGAGACAGCATTCAAAGATCTCCGACTGCTTCTCACACTTCCCTGCAACTGGAGCATATGTACCTGTAATGTTTAGCGGGAAACGTCGGCTGCGAACGCTAGGCACGAAGGGGGGCTTTCTGGAAGAAATGGGGCTTCCAGCGTGCGGCCCGATGTGGCGTAGGCGAGCGCCATCTGGAGGCATTGCAAGGAACTGGGCGCACCACTCCGCCGCCCCCGAGGTACTCACGAGCCGGCGCCTGCAAATGGCGGACTCCGTTGGCGGTCCATCAATGATGAAGCGCTGGGAAATGCGTTTGTTTGAGTTTTCGCGTAACTTAGTTATGTTTTCTCGAATTGTAAAATTGCCATCCGTCACTATCATGTCTGTCGGTTTGTGTGTATGTCGTACGTTACGATTTTTCGGCGTATTTCAGATTGAGGCATTGAATTCAGTCGCCTTCTTGCGCCAAATGGAGGACCTTGGTATGGCTGGTTTGAAAATCCTTTCGTCTAAACGACGTCCGACGCCGGGTTCCGACACCAGATTTTATGGGACACCGGGCCCTTAACGCTATGGCGTTAAGGTTGGCTCAAGCAGCTTGTTAGGAGTACGTATAGCTGGCGTGAACGTGGCACCTTATTTATCGACGACTGGTCATGAATTGGATCATTCCTATATCGCATACGCAACGCTTATGTTGTAGTTCGAACACGTTCCCAATTGCTCAAGTCGTCTACGTATCCATATTGCAACAGGCAGAAAATTGACAATTTGGGCACATACCAAGAGGATTGTGCTCTATGCTTGTCGATACCACAACCAGCAGATAGATACCCAGTGGTCAAAGTTGAATCGCGTCCAGTTTGATATTGTGATCGGTAGACTGACAATCATTGAAACTAGGCGAAATTGGTAAATAAAGGCTACATTTCATCACCGGATGTACACCGAGCGATCGTTTCAGCGTTTGACTTTGTTCTTAGCCAGTCATCACTGACATTAGCCGCTAAAGAAAACAGTGAATGGATTGCGGCATGGGACGCCCAAAGTGTATAGTCATTTTGTATAGAATTTTTTTTCACTGATATATAGGGTGGCATTAATCAACTTACAATGTTCCTACACCGGCTGGCAGTGGACTTTTTTTTTTTCTAAGCATCTGAAGTACAAAAAGATTTCAACGAAAGGTTTTTTTCACGGCACCCACATACTCCCCATGTTTATATATTCCGACATTTGTCCGCAATATATAGACTTGTAAGCTATATATAGAATATCACCACTTGTTCTCGTTATCGTGTACATATAGCGTAGCTGCACGGTTAAAAGTAGGACACGTTTGGGGGTAAAAAAAAAAAGAAGAGGCACCGGTAGCGATTTTTTGCCGCAACCTCCGCTACTGTTACGGCAACGCCGGTATTTTTTTGTGGGGTTTAATTTATGCGTGAATTGCCAGACATACCACTCAGGTCTACGACCGAATGAGTTATGTCAGCAACCACAGACCGTCATGCTTCTAGCCACTTTTAGCTGGTTTGAAGAATGACGCAGCGGAGTTAGCAGCGCCCCCCAAGTGCACATCCCACGAATTGGAGCTATGCTCCGGGCAGGGGAGACACTTGTACCCTTTATGCGGTGGGTGTCCGCCGGTGGTGGGATTCGAACCCACCACCTCCCGAAGCCGAGGCCGGCGCCCTAACCACTGCGCCACGACTTCGGTGACATTTCGAAGGTTAACATCGTGTTTTGTGAGCGGGAACACTTTCTCCTCCTTACCTACTCTGGAATCCAATTGTTCCCTCCTCGCCTGAGGCAAAGCTGCCCTTTTCATGGTGCGACGGCGCATGCGCCCAGGCCTAGCGGATTGGTCGCGAAACGTCTTTGAAGGGTCGTGCGCAACCCCGCGTGCCGGGAAGTCCCCTGTAAAAGAAAAAAAAAGAAGTAAGCGCTCGGACGCACGCCGCTACAAACGCTCGTGTCATGTACTGCCTTGAAACTCCACTGGCAGCTCTTCAGCGTCAGCTCGGTGCCGAAAACATGTGTAGCTTAAGACTGCAAGTTAACGTTTAAACAGAAGCGACTAGGTTACTCATTCAAGGCGCGGTAAGACTGAGTCGATACGAAACCGACAAGACGCTCACGAACACGATTGACCGAATGTTGAGTACAATGCGTCATTGAAAGCACAATATCATATCAGGCCGAACAGGACGCAACCGACGAGCGCGAGTTGCCGCACTGCGACGGGCATTCTTGTCAACAGCACCGAGAAAATCAGTGCGCCGGCCATCGTTCGACCGAAGCCTAAGCGATCGGCTAGCAAACTGACGACGCGAAATGGCGACAGCGCCTTGGCTTGTATATATAATTAATCGCCGTCAAAGTGTGGCAAAAGATGCCTAAAAGTTGAAATGCACAAGATTCAACCCTCCCACGCTTTCCGTGCACATGAAGTTTGAGTCAATGCTGATGCGAATGTTAAGCCTAATGATGTCGTGCTTGTGCACCCACTTTTGGTGGACTTGAGCTGAAAGGGAAGCAGTAATATCGAATCAAACAGCTTTTATAGCTCAGTGCTGTCGTTCGCGATGAGAATGTTTGCAAGGCGCGTATACACTGTAATACATCAAATACATCTATTATAAATATGGAGCGCGCGCTTATGCTTCGCTTTCAAGAGTGGCACGAGACAGCATTCAAAGATCTCCGACTGCTTCTCACACTTCCCTGCAACTGGAGCATATGTACCTGTAATGTTTAGCGGGAAACGTCGGCTGCGAACGCTAGGCACGAAGGGGGGCTTTCTGGAAGAAATGGGGCTTCCAGCGTGCGGCCCGATGTGGCGTAGGAGAGCGCCATCTGGAGGCATTGCAAGGAACTGGGCGCACCACTCCGCCGCCCCCGAGGTACTCACGAGCCGGCGCCTGCAAATGGCGGACTCCGTTGGCGGTCCATCAATGATGAAGCGCTGGGAAATGCGTTTGTTTGAGTTTTCGCGTAACTTAGTTATGTTTTCTCGAATTGTAAAATTGCCATCCGTCACTATCATGTCTGTCGGTTTGTGTGTATGTCGTACGTTACGATTTTTCGGCGTATTTCAGATTGAGGCATTGAATTCAGTCGCCTTCTTGCGCCAAATGGAGGACCTTGGTATGGCTGGTTTGAAAATCCTTTCGTCTAAACGACGTCCGACGCCGGGTTCCGACACCAGATTTTATGGGACACCGGGCCCTTAACGCTATGGCGTTAAGGTTGGCTCAAGCAGCTTGTTAGGAGTACGTATAGCTGGCGTGAACGTGGCACCTTATTTATCGACGACTGGTCATGAATTGGATCATTCCTATATCGCATACGCAACGCTTATGTTGTAGTTCGAACACGTTCCCAATTGCTCAAGTCGTCTACGTATCCATATTGCAACAGGCAGAAAATTGACAATTTGGGCACATACCAAGAGGATTGTGCTCTATGCTTGTCGATACCACAACCAGCAGATAGATACCCAGTGGTCAAAGTTGAATCGCGTCCAGTTTGATATTGTGATCGGTAGACTGACAATCATTGAAACTAGGCGAAATTGGTAAATAAAGGCTACATTTCATCACCGGATGTACACCGAGCGATCGTTTCAGCGTTTGACTTTGTTCTTAGCCAGTCATCACTGACATTAGCCGCTAAAGAAAACAGTGAATGGATTGCGGCATGGGACGCCCAAAGTGTATAGTCATTTTGTATAGAATTTTTTTTCACTGATATATAGGGTGGCATTAATCAACTTACAATGTTCCTACACCGGCTGGCAGTGGACTTTTTTTTTCTAAGCATCTGAAGTACAAAAAGATTTCAACGAAAGGTTTTTTTCACGGCACCCACATACTCCCCATGTTTATATATTCCGACATTTGTCCGCAATATATAGACTTGTAAGCTATATATAGAATATCACCACTTGTTCTCGTTATCGTGTACATATAGCGTAGCTGCACGGTTAAAAGTAGGACACGTTTGGGGGTAAAAAAAAAAAGAAGAGGCACCGGTAGCGATTTTTTGCCGCAACCTCCGCTACTGTTACGGCAACGCCGGTATTTTTTTGTGGGGTTTAATTTATGCGTGAATTGCCAGACATACCACTCAGGTCTACGACCGAATGAGTTATGTCAGCAACCACAGACCGTCATGCTTCTAGCCACTTTTAGCTGGTTTGAAGAATGACGCAGCGGAGTTAGCAGCGCCCCCCAAGTGCACATCCCACGAATTGGAGCTATGCTCCGGGCAGGGGAGACACTTGTACCCTTTATGCGGTGGGTGTCCGCCGGTGGTGGGATTCGAACCCACCACCTCCCGAAGCCGAGGCCGGCGCCCTAACCACTGCGCCACGACTTCGGTGACATTTCGAAGGTTAACATCGTGTTTTGTGAGCGGGAACACTTTCTCCTCCTTACCTACTCTGGAATCCAATTGTTCCCTCCTCGCCTGAGGCAAAGCTGCCCTTTTCATGGTGCGACGGCGCATGCGCCCAAGCCTAGCGGATTGGTCGCGAAACGTCTTTGAAGGGTCGTGCGCAACCCCGCGTGCCGGGAAGTCCCCTGTAAAAGAAAAAAAAAAGAAGTAAGCGCTCGGACGCACGCCGCTACAAACGCTCGTGTCATGTACTGCCTTGAAACTCCACTGGCAGCTCTTCAGCGTCAGCTCGGTGCCGAAAACATGTGTAGCTTAAGACTGCAAGTTAACGTTTAAACAGAAGCGACTAGGTTACTCATTCAAGGCGCGGTAAGACTGAGTCGATACGAAACCGACAAGACGCTCACGAACACGATTGACCGAATGTTGAGTACAATGCGTCATTGAAAGCACAATATCATATCAGGCCGAACAGGACGCAACCGACGAGCGCGAGTTGCCGCACTGCGACGGGCATTCTTGTCAACAGCACCGAGAAAATCAGTGCGCCGGCCATCGTTCGACCGAAGCCTAAGCGATCGGCTAGCAAACTGACGACGCGAAATGGCGACAGCGCCTTGGCTTGTATATATAATTAATCGCCGTCAAAGTGTGGCAAAAGATGCCTAAAAGTTGAAATGCACAAGATTCAACCCTCCCACGCTTTCCGTGCACATGAAGTTTGAGTCAATGCTGATGCGAATGTTAAGCCTAATGATGTCGTGCTTGTGCACCCACTTTTGGTGGACTTGAGCTGAAAGGGAAGCAGTAATATCGAATCAAACAGCTTTTATAGCTCAGTGCTGTCGTTCGCGATGAGAATGTTTGCAAGGCGCGTATACACTGTAATACATCAAATACATCTATTATAAATATGGAGCGCGCGCTTATGCTTCGCTTTCAAGAGTGGCACGAGACAGCATTCAAAGATCTCCGACTGCTTCTCACACTTCCCTGCAACTGGAGCATATGTACCTGTAATGTTTAGCGGGAAACGTCGGCTGCGAACGCTAGGCACGAAGGGGGGCTTTCTGGAAGAAATGGGGCTTCCAGCGTGCGGCCCGATGTGGCGTAGGCGAGCGCCATCTGGAGGCATTGCAAGGAACTGGGCGCACCACTCCGCCGCCCCCGAGGTACTCACGAGCCGGCGCCTGCAAATGGCGGACTCCGTTGGCGGTCCATCAATGATGAAGCGCTGGGAAATGCGTTTGTTTGAGTTTTCGCGTAACTTAGTTATGTTTTCTCGAATTGTAAAATTGCCATCCGTCACTATCATGTCTGTCGGTTTGTGTGTATGTCGTACGTTACGATTTTTCGGCGTATTTCAGATTGAGGCATTGAATTCAGTCGCCTTCTTGCGCCAAATGGAGGACCTTGGTATGGCTGGTTTGAAAATCCTTTCGTCTAAACGACGTCCGACGCCGGGTTCCGACACCAGATTTTATGGGACACCGGGCCCTTAACGCTATGGCGTTAAGGTTGGCTCAAGCAGCTTGTTAGGAGTACGTATAGCTGGCGTGAACGTGGCACCTTATTTATCGACGACTGGTCATGAATTGGATCATTCCTATATCGCATACGCAACGCTTATGTTGTAGTTCGAACACGTTCCCAATTGCTCAAGTCGTCTACGTATCCATATTGCAACAGGCAGAAAATTGACAATTTGGGCACATACCAAGAGGATTGTGCTCTATGCTTGTCGATACCACAACCAGCAGATAGATACCCAGTGGTCAAAGTTGAATCGCGTCCAGTTTGATATTGTGATCGGTAGACTGACAATCATTGAAACTAGGCGAAATTGGTAAATAAAGGCTACATTTCATCACCGGATGTACACCGAGCGATCGTTTCAGCGTTTGACTTTGTTCTTAGCCAGTCATCACTGACATTAGCCGCTAAAGAAAACAGTGAATGGATTGCGGCATGGGACGCCCAAAGTGTATAGTCATTTTGTATAGAATTTTTTTTCACTGATATATAGGGTGGCATTAATCAACTTACAATGTTCCTACACCGGCTGGCAGTGGACTTTTTTTTTTCTAAGCATCTGAAGTACAAAAAGATTTCAACGAAAGGTTTTTTTCACGGCACCCACATACTCCCCATGTTTATATATTCCGACATTTGTCCGCAATATATAGACTTGTAAGCTATATATAGAATATCACCACTTGTTCTCGTTATCGTGTACATATAGCGTAGCTGCACGGTTAAAAGTAGGACACGTTTGGGGGTAAAAAAAAAAAAGAAGAGGCACCGGTAGCGATTTTTTGCCGCAACCTCCGCTACTGTTACGGCAACGCCGGTATTTTTTTGTGGGGTTTAATTTATGCGTGAATTGCCAGACATACCACTCAGGTCTACGACCGAATGAGTTATGTCAGCAACCACAGACCGTCATGCTTCTAGCCACTTTTAGCTGGTTTGAAGAATGACGCAGCGGAGTTAGCAGCGCCCCCCAAGTGCACATCCCACGAATTGGAGCTATGCTCCGGGCAGGGGAGACACTTGTACCCTTTATGCGGTGGGTGTCCGCCGGTGGTGGGATTCGAACCCACCACCTCCCGAAGCCGAGGCCGGCGCCCTAACCACTGCGCCACGACTTCGGTGACATTTCGAAGGTTAACATCGTGTTTTGTGAGCGGGAACACTTTCTCCTCCTTACCTACTCTGGAATCCAATTGTTCCCTCCTCGCCTGAGGCAAAGCTGCCCTTTTCATGGTGCGACGGCGCATGCGCCCAGGCCTAGCGGATTGGTCGCGAAACGTCTTTGAAGGGTCGTGCGCAACCCCGCGTGCCGGGAAGTCCCCTGTAAAAGAAAAAAAATGAAGTAAGCGCTCGGACGCACGCCGCTACAAACGCTCGTGTCATGTACTGCCTTGAAACTCCACTGGCAGCTCTTCAGCGTCAGCTCGGTGCCGAAAACATGTGTAGCTTAAGACTGCAAGTTAACGTTTAAACAGAAGCGACTAGGTTACTCATTCAAGGCGCGGTAAGACTGAGTCGATACGAAACCGACAAGACGCTCACGAACACGATTGACCGAATGTTGAGTACAATGCGTCATTGAAAGCACAATATCATATCAGGCCGAACAGGACGCAACCGACGAGCGCGAGTTGCCGCACTGCGACGGGCATTCTTGTCAACAGCACCGAGAAAATCAGTGCGCCGGCCATCGTTCGACCGAAGCCTAAGCGATCGGCTAGCAAACTGACGACGCGAAATGGCGACAGCGCCTTGGCTTGTATATATAATTAATCGCCGTCAAAGTGTGGCAAAAGATGCCTAAAAGTTGAAATGCACAAGATTCAACCCTCCCACGCTTTCCGTGCACATGAAGTTTGAGTCAATGCTGATGCGAATGTTAAGCCTAATGATGTCGTGCTTGTGCACCCACTTTTGGTGGACTTGAGCTGAAAGGGAAGCAGTAATATCGAATCAAACAGCTTTTATAGCTCAGTGCTGTCGTTCGCGATGAGAATGTTTGCAAGGCGCGTATACACTGTAATACATCAAATACATCTATTATAAATATGGAGCGCGCGCTTATGCTTCGCTTTCAAGAGTGGCACGAGACAGCATTCAAAGATCTCCGACTGCTTCTCACACTTCCCTGCAACTGGAGCATATGTACCTGTAATGTTTAGCGGGAAACGTCGGCTGCGAACGCTAGGCACGAAGGGGGGCTTTCTGGAAGAAATGGGGCTTCCAGCGTGCGGCCCGATGTGGCGTAGGCGAGCGCCATCTGGAGGCATTGCAAGGAACTGGGCGCACCACTCCGCCGCCCCCGAGGTACTCACGAGCCGGCGCCTGCAAATGGCGGACTCCGTTGGCGGTCCATCAATGATGAAGCGCTGGGAAATGCGTTTGTTTGAGTTTTCGCGTAACTTAGTTATGTTTTCTCGAATTGTAAAATTGCCATCCGTCACTATCATGTCTGTCGGTTTGTGTGTATGTCGCACGTTACGATTTTTCGGCGTATTTCAGATTGAGGCATTGAATTCAGTCGCCTTCTTGCGCCAAATGGAGGACCTTGGTATGGCTGGTTTGAAAATCCTTTCGTCTAAACGACGTCCGACGCCGGGTTCCGACACCAGATTTTATGGGACACCGGGCCCTTAACGCTATGGCGTTAAGGTTGGCTCAAGCAGCTTGTTAGGAGTACGTATAGCTGGCGTGAACGTGGCACCTTATTTATCGACGACTGGTCATGAATTGGATCATTCCTATATCGCATACGCAACGCTTATGTTGTAGTTCGAACACGTTCCCAATTGCTCAAGTCGTCTACGTATCCATATTGCAACAGGCAGAAAATTGACAATTTGGGCACATACCAAGAGGATTGTGCTCTATGCTTGTCGATACCACAACCAGCAGATAGATACCCAGTGGTCAAAGTTGAATCGCGTCCAGTTTGATATTGTGATCGGTAGACTGACAATCATTGAAACTAGGCGAAATTGGTAAATAAAGGCTACATTTCATCACCGGATGTACACCGAGCGATCGTTTCAGCGTTTGACTTTGTTCTTAGCCAGTCATCACTGACATTAGCCGCTAAAGAAAACAGTGAATGGATTGCGGCATGGGACGCCCAAAGTGTATAGTCATTTTGTATAGAATTTTTTTTCACTGATATATAGGGTGGCATTAATCAACTTACAATGTTCCTACACCGGCTGGCAGTGGACTTTTTTTTTTCTAAGCATCTGAAGTACAAAAAGATTTCAACGAAAGGTTTTTTTCACGGCACCCACATACTCCCCATGTTTATATATTCCGACATTTGTCCGCAATATATAGACTTGTAAGCTATATATAGAATATCACCACTTGTTCTCGTTATCGTGTACATATAGCGTAGCTGCACGGTTAAAAGTAGGACACGTTTGGGGGTAAAAAAAAAAAAGAAGAGGCACCGGTAGCGATTTTTTGCCGCAACCTCCGCTACTGTTACGGCAACGCCGGTATTTTTTTGTGGGGTTTAATTTATGCGTGAATTGCCAGACATACCACTCAGGTCTACGACCGAATGAGTTATGTCAGCAACCACAGACCGTCATGCTTCTAGCCACTTTTAGCTGGTTTGAAGAATGACGCAGCGGAGTTAGCAGCGCCCCCCAAGTGCACATCCCACGAATTGGAGCTATGCTCCGGGCAGGGGAGACACTTGTACCCTTTATGCGGTGGGTGTCCGCCGGTGGTGGGATTCGAACCCACCACCTCCCGAAGCCGAGGCCGGCGCCCTAACCACTGCGCCACGACTTCGGTGACATTTCGAAGGTTAACATCGTGTTTTGTGAGCGGGAACACTTTCTCCTCCTTACCTACTCTGGAATCCAATTGTTCCCTCCTCGCCTGAGGCAAAGCTGCCCTTTTCATGGTGCGACGGCGCATGCGCCCAGGCCTAGCGGATTGGTCGCGAAACGTCTTTGAAGGGTCGTGCGCAACCCCGCGTGCCGGGAAGTCCCCTGTAAAAGAAAAAAAAAAGAAGTAAGCGCTCGGACGCACGCCGCTACAAACGCTCGTGTCATGTACTGCCTTGAAACTCCACTGGCAGCTCTTCAGCGTCAGCTCGGTGCCGAAAACATGTGTAGCTTAAGACTGCAAGTTAACGTTTAAACAGAAGCGACTAGGTTACTCATTCAAGGCGCGGTAAGACTGAGTCGATACGAAACCGACAAGACGCTCACGAACACGATTGACCGAATGTTGAGTACAATGCGTCATTGAAAGCACAATATCATATCAGGCCGAACAGGACGCAACCGACGAGCGCGAGTTGCCGCACTGCGACGGGCATTCTTGTCAACAGCACCGAGAAAATCAGTGCGCCGGCCATCGTTCGACCGAAGCCTAAGCGATCGGCTAGCAAACTGACGACGCGAAATGGCGACAGCGCCTTGGCTTGTATATATAATTATTTGCCGTCAAAGTGTGGCAAAAGATGCCTAAAAGTTGAAATGCACAAGATTCAACCCTCCCACGCTTTCCGTGCACATGAAGTTTGAGTCAATGCTGATGCGAATGTTAAGCCTAATGATGTCGTGCTTGTGCACCCACTTTTGGTGGACTTGAGCTGAAAGGGAAGCAGTAATATCGAATCAAACAGCTTTTATAGCTCAGTGCTGTCGTTCGCGATGAGAATGTTTGCAAGGCGCGTATACACTGTAATACATCAAATACATCTATTATAAATATGGAGCGCGCGCTTATGCTTCGCTTTCAAGAGTGGCACGAGACAGCATTCAAAGATCTCCGACTGCTTCTCACACTTCCCTGCAACTGGAGCATATGTACCTGTAATGTTTAGCGGGAAACGTCGGCTGCGAACGCTAGGCACGAAGGGGGGCTTTCTGGAAGAAATGGGGCTTCCAGCGTGCGGCCCGATGTGGCGTAGGCGAGCGCCATCTGGAGGCATTGCAAGGAACTGGGCGCACCACTCCGCCGCCCCCGAGGTACTCACGAGCCGGCGCCTGCAAATGGCGGACTCCGTTGGCGGTCCATCAATGATGAAGCGCTGGGAAATGCGTTTGTTTGAGTTTTCGCGTAACTTAGTTATGTTTTCTCGAATTGTAAAATTGCCATCCGTCACTATCATGTCTGTCGGTTTGTGTGTATGTCGTACGTTACGATTTTTCGGCGTATTTCAGATTGAGGCATTGAATTCAGTCGCCTTCTTGCGCCAAATGGAGGACCTTGGTATGGCTGGTTTGAAAATCCTTTCGTCTAAACGACGTCCGACGCCGGGTTCCGACACCAGATTTTATGGGACACCGGGCCCTTAACGCTATGGCGTTAAGGTTGGCTCAAGCAGCTTGTTAGGAGTACGTATAGCTGGCGTGAACGTGGCACCTTATTTATCGACGACTGGTCATGAATTGGATCATTCCTATATCGCATACGCAACGCTTATGTTGTAGTTCGAACACGTTCCCAATTGCTCAAGTCGTCTACGTATCCATATTGCAACAGGCAGAAAATTGACAATTTGGGCACATACCAAGAGGATTGTGCTCTATGCTTGTCGATACCACAACCAGCAGATAGATACCCAGTGGTCAAAGTTGAATCGCGTCCAGTTTGATATTGTGATCGGTAGACTGACAATCATTGAAACTAGGCGAAATTGGTAAATAAAGGCTACATTTCATCACCGGATGTACACCGAGCGATCGTTTCAGCGTTTGACTTTGTTCTTAGCCAGTCATCACTGACATTAGCCGCTAAAGAAAACAGTGAATGGATTGCGGCATGGGACGCCCAAAGTGTATAGTCATTTTGTATAGAATTTTTTTTCACTGATATATAGGGTGGCATTAATCAACTTACAATGTTCCTACACCGGCTGGCAGTGGACTTTTTTTTTTTCTAAGCATCTGAAGTACAAAAAGATTTCAACGAAAGGTTTTTTTCACGGCACCCACATACTCCCCATGTTTATATATTCCGACATTTGTCCGCAATATATAGACTTGTAAGCTATATATAGAATATCACCACTTGTTCTCGTTATCGTGTACATATAGCGTAGCTGCACGGTTAAAAGTAGGACACGTTTGGGGGTAAAAAAAAAAAAGAAGAGGCACCGGTAGCGATTTTTTGCCGCAACCTCCGCTACTGTTACGGCAACGCCGGTATTTTTTTGTGGGGTTTAATTTATGCGTGAATTGCCAGACATACCACTCAGGTCTACGACCGAATGAGTTATGTCAGCAACCACAGACCGTCATGCTTCTAGCCACTTTTAGCTGGTTTGAAGAATGACGCAGCGGAGTTAGCAGCGCCCCCCAAGTGCACATCCCACGAATTGGAGCTATGCTCCGGGCAGGGGAGACACTTGTACCCTTTATGCGGTGGGTGTCCGCCGGTGGTGGGATTCGAACCCACCACCTCCCGAAGCCGAGGCCGGCGCCCTAACCACTGCGCCACGACTTCGGTGACATTTCGAAGGTTAACATCGTGTTTTGTGAGCGGGAACACTTTCTCCTCCTTACCTACTCTGGAATCCAATTGTTCCCTCCTCGCCTGAGGCAAAGCTGCCCTTTTCATGGTGCGACGGCGCATGCGCCCAGGCCTAGCGGATTGGTCGCGAAACGTCTTTGAAGGGTCGTGCGCAACCCCGCGTGCCGGGAAGTCCCCTGTAAAAGAAAAAAAAAGAAGTAAGCGCTCGGACGCACGCCGCTACAAACGCTCGTGTCATGTACTGCCTTGAAACTCCACTGGCAGCTCTTCAGCGTCAGCTCGGTGCCGAAAACATGTGTAGCTTAAGACTGCAAGTTAACGTTTAAACAGAAGCGACTAGGTTACTCATTCAAGGCGCGGTAAGACTGAGTCGATACGAAACCGACAAGACGCTCACGAACACGATTGACCGAATGTTGAGTACAATGCGTCATTGAAAGCACAATATCATATCAGGCCGAACAGGACGCAACCGACGAGCGCGAGTTGCCGCACTGCGACGGGCATTCTTGTCAACAGCACCGAGAAAATCAGTGCGCCGGCCATCGTTCGACCGAAGCCTAAGCGATCGGCTAGCAAACTGACGACGCGAAATGGCGACAGCGCCTTGGCTTGTATATATAATTAATCGCCGTCAAAGTGTGGCAAAAGATGCCTAAAAGTTGAAATGCACAAGATTCAACCCTCCCACGCTTTCCGTGCACATGAAGTTTGAGTCAATGCTGATGCGAATGTTAAGCCTAATGATGTCGTGCTTGTGCACCCACTTTTGGTGGACTTGAGCTGAAAGGGAAGCAGTAATATCGAATCAAACAGCTTTTATAGCTCAGTGCTGTCGTTCGCGATGAGAATGTTTGCAAGGCGCGTATACACTGTAATACATCAAATACATCTATTATAAATATGGAGCGCGCGCTTATGCTTCGCTTTCAAGAGTGGCACGAGACAGCATTCAAAGATCTCCGACTGCTTCTCACACTTCCCTGCAACTGGAGCATATGTACCTGTAATGTTTAGCGGGAAACGTCGGCTGCGAACGCTAGGCACGAAGGGGGGCTTTCTGGAAGAAATGGGGCTTCCAGCGTGCGGCCCGATGTGGCGTAGGCGAGCGCCATCTGGAGGCATTGCAAGGAACTGGGCGCACCACTCCGCCGCCCCCGAGGTACTCACGAGCCGGCGCCTGCAAATGGCGGACTCCGTTGGCGGTCCATCAATGATGAAGCGCTGGGAAATGCGTTTGTTTGAGTTTTCGCGTAACTTAGTTATGTTTTCTCGAATTGTAAAATTGCCATCCGTCACTATCATGTCTGTCGGTTTGTGTGTATGTCGTACGTTACGATTTTTCGGCGTATTTCAGATTGAGGCATTGAATTCAGTCGCCTTCTTGCGCCAAATGGAGGACCTTGGTATGGCTGGTTTGAAAATCCTTTCGTCTAAACGACGTCCGACGCCGGGTTCCGACACCAGATTTTATGGGACACCGGGCCCTTAACGCTATGGCGTTAAGGTTGGCTCAAGCAGCTTGTTAGGAGTACGTATAGCTGGCGTGAACGTGGCACCTTATTTATCGACGACTGGTCATGAATTGGATCATTCCTATATCGCATACGCAACGCTTATGTTGTAGTTCGAACACGTTCCCAATTGCTCAAGTCGTCTACGTATCCATATTGCAACAGGCAGAAAATTGACAATTTGGGCACATACCAAGAGGATTGTGCTCTATGCTTGTCGATACCACAACCAGCAGATAGATACCCAGTGGTCAAAGTTGAATCGCGTCCAGTTTGATATTGTGATCGGTAGACTGACAATCATTGAAACTAGGCGAAATTGGTAAATAAAGGCTACATTTCATCACCGGATGTACACCGAGCGATCGTTTCAGCGTTTGACTTTGTTCTTAGCCAGTCATCACTGACATTAGCCGCTAAAGAAAACAGTGAATGGATTGCGGCATGGGACGCCCAAAGTGTATAGTCATTTTGTATAGAATTTTTTTTCACTGATATATAGGGTGGCATTAATCAACTTACAATGTTCCTACACCGGCTGGCAGTGGACTTTTTTTTTTTCTAAGCATCTGAAGTACAAAAAGATTTCAACGAAAGGTTTTTTTCACGGCACCCACATACTCCCCATGTTTATATATTCCGACATTTGTCCGCAATATATAGACTTGTAAGCTATATATAGAATATCACCACTTGTTCTCGTTATCGTGTACATATAGCGTAGCTGCACGGTTAAAAGTAGGACACGTTTGGGGGTAAAAAAAAAAAAGAAGAGGCACCGGTAGCGATTTTTTGCCGCAACCTCCGCTACTGTTACGGCAACGCCGGTATTTTTTTGTGGGGTTTAATTTATGCGTGAATTGCCAGACATACCACTCAGGTCTACGACCGAATGAGTTATGTCAGCAACCACAGACCGTCATGCTTCTAGCCACTTTTAGCTGGTTTGAAGAATGACGCAGCGGAGTTAGCAGCGCCCCCCAAGTGCACATCCCACGAATTGGAGCTATGCTCCGGGCAGGGGAGACACTTGTACCCTTTATGCGGTGGGTGTCCGCCGGTGGTGGGATTCGAACCCACCACCTCCCGAAGCCGAGGCCGGCGCCCTAACCACTGCGCCACGACTTCGGTGACATTTCGAAGGTTAACATCGTGTTTTGTGAGCGGGAACACTTTCTCCTCCTTACCTACTCTGGAATCCAATTGTTCCCTCCTCGCCTGAGGCAAAGCTGCCCTTTTCATGGTGCGACGGCGCATGCGCCCAGGCCTAGCGGATTGGTCGCGAAACGTCTTTGAAGGGTCGTGCGCAACCCCGCGTGCCGGGAAGTCCCCTGTAAAAGAAAAAAAAAAGAAGTAAGCGCTCGGACGCACGCCGCTACAAACGCTCGTGTCATGTACTGCCTTGAAACTCCACTGGCAGCTCTTCAGCGTCAGCTCGGTGCCGAAAACATGTGTAGCTTAAGACTGCAAGTTAACGTTTAAACAGAAGCGACTAGGTTACTCATTCAAGGCGCGGTAAGACTGAGTCGATACGAAACCGACAAGACGCTCACGAACACGATTGACCGAATGTTGAGTACAATGCGTCATTGAAAGCACAATATCATATCAGGCCGAACAGGACGCAACCGACGAGCGCGAGTTGCCGCACTGCGACGGGCATTCTTGTCAACAGCACCGAGAAAATCAGTGCGCCGGCCATCGTTCGACCGAAGCCTAAGCGATCGGCTAGCAAACTGACGACGCGAAATGGCGACAGCGCCTTGGCTTGTATATATAATTAATCGCCGTCAAAGTGTGGCAAAAGATGCCTAAAAGTTGAAATGCACAAGATTCAACCCTCCCACGCTTTCCGTGCACATGAAGTTTGAGTCAATGCTGATGCGAATGTTAAGCCTAATGATGTCATGCTTGTGCACCCACTTTTGGTGGACTTGAGCTGAAAGGGAAGCAGTAATATCGAATCAAACAGCTTTTATAGCTCAGTGCTGTCGTTCGCGATGAGAATGTTTGCAAGGCGCGTATACACTGTAATACATCAAATACATCTATTATAAATATGGAGCGCGCGCTTATGCTTCGCTTTCAAGAGTGGCACGAGACAGCATTCAAAGATCTCCGACTGCTTCTCACACTTCCCTGCAACTGGAGCATATGTACCTGTAATGTTTAGCGGGAAACGTCGGCTGCGAACGCTAGGCACGAAGGGGGGCTTTCTGGAAGAAATGGGGCTTCCAGCGTGCGGCCCGATGTGGCGTAGGCGAGCGCCATCTGGAGGCATTGCAAGGAACTGGGCGCACCACTCCGCCGCCCCCGAGGTACTCACGAGCCGGCGCCTGCAAATGGCGGACTCCGTTGGCGGTCCATCAATGATGAAGCGCTGGGAAATGCGTTTGTTTGAGTTTTCGCGTAACTTAGTTATGTTTTCTCGAATTGTAAAATTGCCATCCGTCACTATCATGTCTGTCGGTTTGTGTGTATGTCATACGTTACGATTTTTCGGCGTATTTCAGATTGAGGCATTGAATTCAGTCGCCTTCTTGCGCCAAATGGAGGACCTTGGTATGGCTGGTTTGAAAATCCTTTCGTCTAAACGACGTCCGACGCCGGGTTCCGACACCAGATTTTATGGGACACCGGGCCCTTAACGCTATGGCGTTAAGGTTGGCTCAAGCAGCTTGTTAGGAGTACGTATAGCTGGCGTGAACGTGGCACCTTATTTATCGACGACTGGTCATGAATTGGATCATTCCTATATCGCATACGCAACGCTTATGTTGTAGTTCGAACACGTTCCCAATTGCTCAAGTCGTCTACGTATCCATATTGCAACAGGCAGAAAATTGACAATTTGGGCACATACCAAGAGGATTGTGCTCTATGCTTGTCGATACCACAACCAGCAGATAGATACCCAGTGGTCAAAGTTGAATCGCGTCCAGTTTGATATTGTGATCGGTAGACTGACAATCATTGAAACTAGGCGAAATTGGTAAATAAAGGCTACATTTCATCACCGGATGTACACCGAGCGATCGTTTCAGCGTTTGACTTTGTTCTTAGCCAGTCATCACTGACATTAGCCGCTAAAGAAAACAGTGAATGGATTGCGGCATGGGACGCCCAAAGTGTATAGTCATTTTGTATAGAATTTTTTTTCACTGATATATAGGGTGGCATTAATCAACTTACAATGTTCCTACACCGGCTGGCAGTGGACTTTTTTTTTTTCTAAGCATCTGAAGTACAAAAAGATTTCAACGAAAGGTTTTTTTCACGGCACCCACATACTCCCCATGTTTATATATTCCGACATTTGTCCGCAATATATAGACTTGTAAGCTATATATAGAATATCACCACTTGTTCTCGTTATCGTGTACATATAGCGTAGCTGCACGGTTAAAAGTAGGACACGTTTGGGGGTAAAAAAAAAAAGAAGAGGCAACGGTAGCGATTTTTTGCCGCAACCTCCGCTACTGTTACGGCAACGCCGGTATTTTTTTGTGGGGTTTAATTTATGCGTGAATTGCCAGACATACCACTCAGGTCTACGACCGAATGAGTTATGTCAGCAACCACAGACCGTCATGCTTCTAGCCACTTTTAGCTGGTTTGAAGAATGACGCAGCGGAGTTAGCAGCGCCCCCCAAGTGCACATCCCACGAATTGGAGCTATGCTCCGGGCAGGGGAGACACTTGTACCCTTTATGCGGTGGGTGTCCGCCGGTGGTGGGATTCGAACCCACCACCTCCCGAAGCCGAGGCCGGCGCCCTAACCACTGCGCCACGACTTCGGTGACATTTCGAAGGTTAACATCGTGTTTTGTGAGCGGGAACACTTTCTCCTCCTTACCTACTCTGGAATCCAATTGTTCCCTCCTCGCCTGAGGCAAAGCTGCCCTTTTCATGGTGCGACGGCGCATGCGCCCAGGCCTAGCGGATTGGTCGCGAAACGTCTTTGAAGGGTCGTGCGCAACCCCGCGTGCCGGGAAGTCCCCTGTAAAAGAAAAAAAAAAGAAGTAAGCGCTCGGACGCACGCCGCTACAAACGCTCGTGTCATGTACTGCCTTGAAACTCCACTGGCAGCTCTTCAGCGTCAGCTCGGTGCCGAAAACATGTGTAGCTTAAGACTGCAAGTTAACGTTTAAACAGAAGCGACTAGGTTACTCATTCAAGGCGCGGTAAGACTGAGTCGATACGAAACCGACAAGACGCTCACGAACACGATTGACCGAATGTTGAGTACAATGCGTCATTGAAAGCACAATATCATATCAGGCCGAACAGGACGCAACCGACGAGCGCGAGTTGCCGCACTGCGACGGGCATTCTTGTCAACAGCACCGAGAAAATCAGTGCGCCGGCCATCGTTCGACCGAAGCCTAAGCGATCGGCTAGCAAACTGACGACGCGAAATGGCGACAGCGCCTTGGCTTGTATATATAATTAATCGCCGTCAAAGTGTGGCAAAAGATGCCTAAAAGTTGAAATGCACAAGATTCAACCCTCCCACGCTTTCCGTGCACATGAAGTTTGAGTCAATGCTGATGCGAATGTTAAGCCTAATGATGTCGTGCTTGTGCACCCACTTTTGGTGGACTTGAGCTGAAAGGGAAGCAGTAATATCGAATCAAACAGCTTTTATAGCTCAGTGCTGTCGTTCGCGATGAGAATGTTTGCAAGGCGCGTATACACTGTAATACATCAAATACATCTATTATAAATATGGAGCGCGCGCTTATGCTTCGCTTTCAAGAGTGGCACGAGACAGCATTCAAAGATCTCCGACTGCTTCTCACACTTCCCTGCAACTGGAGCATATGTACCTGTAATGTTTAGCGGGAAACGTCGGCTGCGAACGCTAGGCACGAAGGGGGGCTTTCTGGAAGAAATGGGGCTTCCAGCGTGCGGCCCGATGTGGCGTAGGCGAGCGCCATCTGGAGGCATTGCAAGGAACTGGGCGCACCACTCCGCCGCCCCCGAGGTACTCACGAGCCGGCGCCTGCAAATGGCGGACTCCGTTGGCGGTCCATCAATGATGAAGCGCTGGGAAATGCGTTTGTTTGAGTTTTCGCGTAACTTAGTTATGTTTTCTCGAATTGTAAAATTGCCATCCGTCACTATCATGTCTGTCGGTTTGTGTGTATGTCGTACGTTACGATTTTTCGGCGTATTTCAGATTGAGGCATTGAATTCAGTCGCCTTCTTGCGCCAAATGGAGGACCTTGGTATGGCTGGTTTGAAAATCCTTTCGTCTAAACGACGTCCGACGCCGGGTTCCGACACCAGATTTTATGGGACACCGGGCCCTTAACGCTATGGCGTTAAGGTTGGCTCAAGCAGCTTGTTAGGAGTACGTATAGCTGGCGTGAACGTGGCACCTTATTTATCGACGACTGGTCATGAATTGGATCATTCCTATATCGCATACGCAACGCTTATGTTGTAGTTCGAACACGTTCCCAATTGCTCAAGTCGTCTACGTATCCATATTGCAACAGGCAGAAAATTGACAATTTGGGCACATACCAAGAGGATTGTGCTCTATGCTTGTCGATACCACAACCAGCAGATAGATACCCAGTGGTCAAAGTTGAATCGCGTCCAGTTTGATATTGTGATCGGTAGACTGACAATCATTGAAACTAGGCGAAATTGGTAAATAAAGGCTACATTTCATCACCGGATGTACACCGAGCGATCGTTTCAGCGTTTGACTTTGTTCTTAGCCAGTCATCACTGACATTAGCCGCTAAAGAAAACAGTGAATGGATTGCGGCATGGGACGCCCAAAGTGTATAGTCATTTTGTATAGAATTTTTTTTCACTGATATATAGGGTGGCATTAATCAACTTACAATGTTCCTACACCGGCTGGCAGTGGACTTTTTTTTTTTCTAAGCATCTGAAGTACAAAAAGATTTCAACGAAAGGTTTTTTTCACGGCACCCACATACTCCCCATGTTTATATATTCCGACATTTGTCCGCAATATATAGACTTGTAAGCTATATATAGAATATCACCACTTGTTCTCGTTATCGTGTACATATAGCGTAGCTGCACGGTTAAAAGTAGGACACGTTTGGGGGTAAAAAAAAAAAGAAGAGGCAACGGTAGCGATTTTTTGCCGCAACCTCCGCTACTGTTACGGCAACGCCGGTATTTTTTTGTGGGGTTTAATTTATGCGTGAATTGCCAGACATACCACTCAGGTCTACGACCGAATGAGTTATGTCAGCAACCACAGACCGTCATGCTTCTAGCCACTTTTAGCTGGTTTGAAGAATGACGCAGCGGAGTTAGCAGCGCCCCCCAAGTGCACATCCCACGAATTGGAGCTATGCTCCGGGCAGGGGAGACACTTGTACCCTTTATGCGGTGGGTGTCCGCCGGTGGTGGGATTCGAACCCACCACCTCCCGAAGCCGAGGCCGGCGCCCTAACCACTGCGCCACGACTTCGGTGACATTTCGAAGGTTAACATCGTGTTTTGTGAGCGGGAACACTTTCTCCTCCTTACCTACTCTGGAATCCAATTGTTCCCTCCTCGCCTGAGGCAAAGCTGCCCTTTTCATGGTGCGACGGCGCATGCGCCCAGGCCTAGCGGATTGGTCGCGAAACGTCTTTGAAGGGTCGTGCGCAACCCCGCGTGCCGGGAAGTCCCCTGTAAAAGAAAAAAAAAAGAAGTAAGCGCTCGGACGCACGCCGCTACAAACGCTCGTGTCATGTACTGCCTTGAAACTCCACTGGCAGCTCTTCAGCGTCAGCTCGGTGCCGAAAACATGTGTAGCTTAAGACTGCAAGTTAACGTTTAAACAGAAGCGACTAGGTTACTCATTCAAGGCGCGGTAAGACTGAGTCGATACGAAACCGACAAGACGCTCACGAACACGATTGACCGAATGTTGAGTACAATGCGTCATTGAAAGCACAATATCATATCAGGCCGAACAGGACGCAACCGACGAGCGCGAGTTGCCGCACTGCGACGGGCATTCTTGTCAACAGCACCGAGAAAATCAGTGCGCCGGCCATCGTTCGACCGAAGCCTAAGCGATCGGCTAGCAAACTGACGACGCGAAATGGCGACAGCGCCTTGGCTTGTATATATAATTAATCGCCGTCAAAGTGTGGCAAAAGATGCCTAAAAGTTGAAATGCACAAGATTCAACCCTCCCACGCTTTCCGTGCACATGAAGTTTGAGTCAATGCTGATGCGAATGTTAAGCCTAATGATGTCGTGCTTGTGCACCCACTTTTGGTGGACTTGAGCTGAAAGGGAAGCAGTAATATCGAATCAAACAGCTTTTATAGCTCAGTGCTGTCGTTCGCGATGAGAATGTTTGCAAGGCGCGTATACACTGTAATACATCAAATACATCTATTATAAATATGGAGCGCGCGCTTATGCTTCGCTTTCAAGAGTGGCACGAGACAGCATTCAAAGATCTCCGACTGCTTCTCACACTTCCCTGCAACTGGAGCATATGTACCTGTAATGTTTAGCGGGAAACGTCGGCTGCGAACGCTAGGCACGAAGGGGGGCTTTCTGGAAGAAATGGGGCTTCCAGCGTGCGGCCCGATGTGGCGTAGGCGAGCGCCATCTGGAGGCATTGCAAGGAACTGGGCGCACCACTCCGCCGCCCCCGAGGTACTCACGAGCCGGCGCCTGCAAATGGCGGACTCCGTTGGCGGTCCATCAATGATGAAGCGCTGGGAAATGCGTTTGTTTGAGTTTTCGCGTAACTTAGTTATGTTTTCTCGAATTGTAAAATTGCCATCCGTCACTATCATGTCTGTCGGTTTGTGTGTATGTCGTACGTTACGATTTTTCGGCGTATTTCAGATTGAGGCATTGAATTCAGTCGCCTTCTTGCGCCAAATGGAGGACTTTGGTATGGCTGGTTTGAAAATCCTTTCGTCTAAACGACGTCCGACGCCGGGTTCCGACACCAGATTTTATGGGACACCGGGCCCTTAACGCTATGGCGTTAAGGTTGGCTCAAGCAGCTTGTTAGGAGTACGTATAGCTGGCGTGAACGTGGCACCTTATTTATCGACGACTGGTCATGAATTGGATCATTCCTATATCGCATACGCAACGCTTATGTTGTAGTTCGAACACGTTCCCAATTGCTCAAGTCGTCTACGTATCCATATTGCAACAGGCAGAAAATTGACAATTTGGGCACATACCAAGAGGATTGTGCTCTATGCTTGTCGATACCACAACCAGCAGATAGATACCCAGTGGTCAAAGTTGAATCGCGTCCAGTTTGATATTGTGATCGGTAGACTGACAATCATTGAAACTAGGCGAAATTGGTAAATAAAGGCTACATTTCATCACCGGATGTACACCGAGCGATCGTTTCAGCGTTTGACTTTGTTCTTAGCCAGTCATCACTGACATTAGCCGCTAAAGAAAACAGTGAATGGATTGCGGCATGGGACGCCCAAAGTGTATAGTCATTTTGTATAGAATTTTTTTTCACTGATATATAGGGTGGCATTAATCAACTTACAATGTTCCTACACCGGCTGGCAGTGGACTTTTTTTTTCTAAGCATCTGAAGTACAAAAAGATTTCAACGAAAGGTTTTTTTCACGGCACCCACATACTCCCCATGTTTATATATTCCGACATTTGTCCGCAATATATAGACTTGTAAGCTATATATAGAATATCACCACTTGTTCTCGTTATCGTGTACATATAGCGTAGCTGCACGGTTAAAAGTAGGACACGTTTGGGGGTAAAAAAAAAAAAGAAGAGGCACCGGTAGCGATTTTTTGCCGCAACCTCCGCTACTGTTACGGCAACGCCGGTATTTTTTTGTGGGGTTTAATTTATGCGTGAATTGCCAGACATACCACTCAGGTCTACGACCGAATGAGTTATGTCAGCAACCACAGACCGTCATGCTTCTAGCCACTTTTAGCTGGTTTGAAGAATGACGCAGCGGAGTTAGCAGCGCCCCCCAAGTGCACATCCCACGAATTGGAGCTATGCTCCGGGCAGGGGAGACACTTGTACCCTTTATGCGGTGGGTGTCCGCCGGTGGTGGGATTCGAACCCACCACCTCCCGAAGCCGAGGCCGGCGCCCTAACCACTGCGCCACGACTTCGGTGACATTTCGAAGGTTAACATCGTGTTTTGTGAGCGGGAACACTTTCTCCTCCTTACCTACTCTGGAATCCAATTGTTCCCTCCTCGCCTGAGGCAAAGCTGCCCTTTTCATGGTGCGACGGCGCATGCGCCCAGGCCTAGCGGATTGGTCGCGAAACGTCTTTGAAGGGTCGTGCGCAACCCCGCGTGCCGGGAAGTCCCCTGTAAAAGAAAAAAAAAGAAGTAAGCTCTCGGACGCACGCCGCTACAAACGCTCGTGTCATGTACTGCCTTGAAACTCCACTGGCAGCTCTTCAGCGTCAGCTCGGTGCCGAAAACATGTGTAGCTTAAGACTGCAAGTTAACGTTTAAACAGAAGCGACTAGGTTACTCATTCAAGGCGCGGTAAGACTGAGTCGATACGAAACCGACAAGACGCTCACGAACACGATTGACCGAATGTTGAGTACAATGCGTCATTGAAAGCACAATATCATATCAGGCCGAACAGGACGCAACCGACGAGCGCGAGTTGCCGCACTGCGACGGGCATTCTTGTCAACAGCACCGAGAAAATCAGTGCGCCGGCCATCGTTCGACCGAAGCCTAAGCGATCGGCTAGCAAACTGACGACGCGAAATGGCGACAGCGCCTTGGCTTGTATATATAATTAATCGCCGTCAAAGTGTGGCAAAAGATGCCTAAAAGTTGAAATGCACAAGATTCAACCCTCCCACGCTTTCCGTGCACATGAAGTTTGAGTCAATGCTGATGCGAATGTTAAGCCTAATGATGTCGTGCTTGTGCACCCACTTTTGGTGGACTTGAGCTGAAAGGGAAGCAGTAATATCGAATCAAACAGCTTTTATAGCTCAGTGCTGTCGTTCGCGATGAGAATGTTTGCAAGGCGCGTATACACTGTAATACATCAAATACATCTATTATAAATATGGAGCGCGCGCTTATGCTTCGCTTTCAAGAGTGGCACGAGACAGCATTCAAAGATCTCCGACTGCTTCTCACACTTCCCTGCAACTGGAGCATATGTACCTGTAATGTTTAGCGGGAAACGTCGGCTGCGAACGCTAGGCACGAAGGGGGGCTTTCTGGAAGAAATGGGGCTTCCAGCGTGCGGCCCGATGTGGCGTAGGCGAGCGCCATCTGGAGGCATTGCAAGGAACTGGGCGCACCACTCCGCCGCCCCCGAGGTACTCACGAGCCGGCGCCTGCAAATGGCGGACTCCGTTGGCGGTCCATCAATGATGAAGCGCTGGGAAATGCGTTTGTTTGAGTTTTCGCGTAACTTAGTTATGTTTTCTCGAATTGTAAAATTGCCATCCGTCACTATCATGTCTGTCGGTTTGTGTGTATGTCGTACGTTACGATTTTTCGGGATATTTCAGATTGAGGCATTGAATTCAGTCGCCTTCTTGCGCCAAATGGAGGACCTTGGTATGGCTGGTTTGAAAATCCTTTCGTCTAAACGACGTCCGACGCCGGGTTCCGACACCAGATTTTATGGGACACCGGGCCCTTAACGCTATGGCGTTAAGGTTGGCTCAAGCAGCTTGTTAGGAGTACGTATAGCTGGCGTGAACGTGGCACCTTATTTATCGACGACTGGTCATGAATTGGATCATTCCTATATCGCATACGCAACGCTTATGTTGTAGTTCGAACACGTTCCCAATTGCTCAAGTCGTCTACGTATCCATATTGCAACAGGCAGAAAATTGACAATTTGGGCACATACCAAGAGGATTGTGCTCTATGCTTGTCGATACCACAACCAGCAGATAGATACCCAGTGGTCAAAGTTGAATCGCGTCCAGTTTGATATTGTGATCGGTAGACTGACAATCATTGAAACTAGGCGAAATTGGTAAATAAAGGCTACATTTCATCACCGGATGTACACCGAGCGATCGTTTCAGCGTTTGACTTTGTTCTTAGCCAGTCATCACTGACATTAGCCGCTAAAGAAAACAGTGAATGGATTGCGGCATGGGACGCCCAAAGTGTATAGTCATTTTGTATAGAATTTTTTTTCACTGATATATAGGGTGGCATTAATCAACTTACAATGTTCCTACACCGGCTGGCAGTGGACTTTTTTTTTTCTAAGCATCTGAAGTACAAAAAGATTTCAACGAAAGGTTTTTTTCACGGCACCCACATACTCCCCATGTTTATATATTCCGACATTTGTCCGCAATATATAGACTTGTAAGCTATATATAGAATATCACCACTTGTTCTCGTTATCGTGTACATATAGCGTAGCTGCACGGTTAAAAGTAGGACACGTTTGGGGGTAAAAAAAAAAAGAAGAGGCACCGGTAGCGATTTTTTGCCGCAACCTCCGCTACTGTTACGGCAACGCCGGTATTTTTTTGTGGGGTTTAATTTATGCGTGAATTGCCAGACATACCACTCAGGTCTACGACCGAATGAGTTATGTCAGCAACCACAGACCGTCATGCTTCTAGCCACTTTTAGCTGGTTTGAAGAATGACGCAGCGGAGTTAGCAGCGCCCCCCAAGTGCACATCCCACGAATTGGAGCTATGCTCCGGGCAGGGGAGACACTTGTACCCTTTATGCGGTGGGTGTCCGCCGGTGGTGGGATTCGAACCCACCACCTCCCGAAGCCGAGGCCGGCGCCCTAACCACTGCGCCACGACTTCGGTGACATTTCGAAGGTTAACATCGTGTTTTGTGAGCGGGAACACTTTCTCCTCCTTACCTACTCTGGAATCCAATTGTTCCCTCCTCGCCTGAGGCAAAGCTGCCCTTTTCATGGTGCGACGGCGCATGCGCCCAGGCCTAGCGGATTGGTCGCGAAACGTCTTTGAAGGGTCGTGCGCAACCCCGCGTGCCGGGAAGTCCCCTGTAAAAGAAAAAAAAAAGAAGTAAGCTCTCGGACGCACGCCGCTACAAACGCTCGTGTCATGTACTGCCTTGAAACTCCACTGGCAGCTCTTCAGCGTCAGCTCGGTGCCGAAAACATGTGTAGCTTAAGACTGCAAGTTAACGTTTAAACAGAAGCGACTAGGTTACTCATTCAAGGCGCGGTAAGACTGAGTCGATACGAAACCGACAAGACGCTCACGAACACGATTGACCGAATGTTGAGTACAATGCGTCATTGAAAGCACAATATCATATCAGGCCGAACAGGACGCAACCGACGAGCGCGAGTTGCCGCACTGCGACGGGCATTCTTGTCAACAGCACCGAGAAAATCAGTGCGCCGGCCATCGTTCGACCGAAGCCTAAGCGATCGGCTAGCAAACTGACGACGCGAAATGGCGACAGCGCCTTGGCTTGTATATATAATTAATCGCCGTCAAAGTGTGGCAAAAGATGCCTAAAAGTTGAAATGCACAAGATTCAACCCTCCCACGCTTTCCGTGCACATGAAGTTTGAGTCAATGCTGATGCGAATGTTAAGCCTAATGATGTCGTGCTTGTGCACCCACTTTTGGTGGACTTGAGCTGAAAGGGAAGCAGTAATATCGAATCAAACAGCTTTTATAGCTCAGTGCTGTCGTTCGCGATGAGAATGTTTGCAAGGCGCGTATACACTGTAATACATCAAATACATCTATTATAAATATGGAGCGCGCGCTTATGCTTCGCTTTCAAGAGTGGCACGAGACAGCATTCAAAGATCTCCGACTGCTTCTCACACTTCCCTGCAACTGGAGCATATGTACCTGTAATGTTTAGCGGGAAACGTCGGCTGCGAACGCTAGGCACGAAGGGGGGCTTTCTGGAAGAAATGGGGCTTCCAGCGTGCGGCCCGATGTGGCGTAGGCGAGCGCCATCTGGAGGCATTGCAAGGAACTGGGCGCACCACTCCGCCGCCCCCGAGGTACTCACGAGCCGGCGCCTGCAAATGGCGGACTCCGTTGGCGGTCCATCAATGATGAAGCGCTGGGAAATGCGTTTGTTTGAGTTTTCGCGTAACTTAGTTATGTTTTCTCGAATTGTAAAATTGCCATCCGTCACTATCATGTCTGTCGGTTTGTGTGTATGTCGTACGTTACGATTTTTCGGCGTATTTCAGATTGAGGCATTGAATTCAGTCGCCTTCTTGCGCCAAATGGAGGACCTTGGTATGGCTGGTTTGAAAATCCTTTCGTCTAAACGACGTCCGACGCCGGGTTCCGACACCAGATTTTATGGGACACCGGGCCCTTAACGCTATGGCGTTAAGGTTGGCTCAAGCAGCTTGTTAGGAGTACGTATAGCTGGCGTGAACGTGGCACCTTATTTATCGACGACTGGTCATGAATTGGATCATTCCTATATCGCATACGCAACGCTTATGTTGTAGTTCGAACACGTTCCCAATTGCTCAAGTCGTCTACGTATCCATATTGCAACAGGCAGAAAATTGACAATTTGGGCACATACCAAGAGGATTGTGCTCTATGCTTGTCGATACCACAACCAGCAGATAGATACCCAGTGGTCAAAGTTGAATCGCGTCCAGTTTGATATTGTGATCGGTAGACTGACAATCATTGAAACTAGGCGAAATTGGTAAATAAAGGCTACATTTCATCACCGGATGTACACCGAGCGATCGTTTCAGCGTTTGACTTTGTTCTTAGCCAGTCATCACTGACATTAGCCGCTAAAGAAAACAGTGAATGGATTGCGGCATGGGACGCCCAAAGTGTATAGTCATTTTGTATAGAATTTTTTTTCACTGATATATAGGGTGGCATTAATCAACTTACAATGTTCCTACACCGGCTGGCAGTGGACTTTTTTTTTTCTAAGCATCTGAAGTACAAAAAGATTTCAACGAAAGGTTTTTTTCACGGCACCCACATACTCCCCATGTTTATATATTCCGACATTTGTCCGCAATATATAGACTTGTAAGCTATATATAGAATATCACCACTTGTTCTCGTTATCGTGTACATATAGCGTAGCTGCACGGTTAAAAGTAGGACACGTTTGGGGGTAAAAAAAAAAAGAAGAGGCAACGGTAGCGATTTTTTGCCGCAACCTCCGCTACTGTTACGGCAACGCCGGTATTTTTTTGTGGGGTTTAATTTATGCGTGAATTGCCAGACATACCACTCAGGTCTACGACCGAATGAGTTATGTCAGCAACCACAGACCGTCATGCTTCTAGCCACTTTTAGCTGGTTTGAAGAATGACGCAGCGGAGTTAGCAGCGCCCCCCAAGTGCACATCCCACGAATTGGAGCTATGCTCCGGGCAGGGGAGACACTTGTACCCTTTATGCGGTGGGTGTCCGCCGGTGGTGGGATTCGAACCCACCACCTCCCGAAGCCGAGGCCGGCGCCCTAACCACTGCGCCACGACTTCGGTGACATTTCGAAGGTTAACATCGTGTTTTGTGAGCGGGAACACTTTCTCCTCCTTACCTACTCTGGAATCCAATTGTTCCCTCCTCGCCTGAGGCAAAGCTGCCCTTTTCATGGTGCGACGGCGCATGCGCCCAGGCCTAGCGGATTGGTCGCGAAACGTCTTTGAAGGGTCGTGCGCAACCCCGCGTGCCGGGAAGTCCCCTGTAAAAGAAAAAAAAAAGAAGTAAGCGCTCGGACGCACGCCGCTACAAACGCTCGTGTCATGTACTGCCTTGAAACTCCACTGGCAGCTCTTCAGCGTCAGCTCGGTGCCGAAAACATGTGTAGCTTAAGACTGCAAGTTAACGTTTAAACAGAAGCGACTAGGTTACTCATTCAAGGCGCGGTAAGACTGAGTCGATACGAAACCGACAAGACGCTCACGAACACGATTGACCGAATGTTGAGTACAATGCGTCATTGAAAGCACAATATCATATCAGGCCGAACAGGACGCAACCGACGAGCGCGAGTTGCCGCACTGCGACGGGCATTCTTGTCAACAGCACCGAGAAAATCATTGCGCCGGCCATCGTTCGACCGAAGCCTAAGCGATCGGCTAGCAAACTGACGACGCGAAATGGCGACAGCGCCTTGGCTTGTATATATAATTAATCGCCGTCAAAGTGTGGCAAAAGATGCCTAAAAGTTGAAATGCACAAGATTCAACCCTCCCACGCTTTCCGTGCACATGAAGTTTGAGTCAATGCTGATGCGAATGTTAAGCCTAATGATGTCGTGCTTGTGCACCCACTTTTGGTGGACTTGAGCTGAAAGGGAAGCAGTAATATCGAATCAAACAGCTTTTATAGCTCAGTGCTGTCGTTCGCGATGAGAATGTTTGCAAGGCGCGTATACACTGTAATACATCAAATACATCTATTATAAATATGGAGCGCGCGCTTATGCTTCGCTTTCAAGAGTGGCACGAGACAGCATTCAAAGATCTCCGACTGCTTCTCACACTTCCCTGCAACTGGAGCATATGTACCTGTAATGTTTAGCGGGAAACGTCGGCTGCGAACGCTAGGCACGAAGGGGGGCTTTCTGGAAGAAATGGGGCTTCCAGCGTGCGGCCCGATGTGGCGTAGGCGAGCGCCATCTGGAGGCATTGCAAGGAACTGGGCGCACCACTCCGCCGCCCCCGAGGTACTCACGAGCCGGCGCCTGCAAATGGCGGACTCCGTTGGCGGTCCATCAATGATGAAGCGCTGGGAAATGCGTTTGTTTGAGTTTTCGCGTAACTTAGTTATGTTTTCTCGAATTGTAAAATTGCCATCCGTCACTATCATGTCTGTCGGTTTGTGTGTATGTCGTACGTTACGATTTTTCGGCGTATTTCAGATTGAGGCATTGAATTCAGTCGCCTTCTTGCGCCAAATGGAGGACCTTGGTATGGCTGGTTTGAAAATCCTTTCGTCTAAACGACGTCCGACGCCGGGTTCCGACACCAGATTTTATGGGACACCGGGCCCTTAACGCTATGGCGTTAAGGTTGGCTCAAGCAGCTTGTTAGGAGTACGTATAGCTGGCGTGAACGTGGCACCTTATTTATCGACGACTGGTCATGAATTGGATCATTCCTATATCGCATACGCAACGCTTATGTTGTAGTTCGAACACGTTCCCAATTGCTCAAGTCGTCTACGTATCCATATTGCAACAGGCAGAAAATTGACAATTTGGGCACATACCAAGAGGATTGTGCTCTATGCTTGTCGATACCACAACCAGCAGATAGATACCCAGTGGTCAAAGTTGAATCGCGTCCAGTTTGATATTGTGATCGGTAGACTGACAATCATTGAAACTAGGCGAAATTGGTAAATAAAGGCTACATTTCATCACCGGATGTACACCGAGCGATCGTTTCAGCGTTTGACTTTGTTCTTAGCCAGTCATCACTGACATTAGCCGCTAAAGAAAACAGTGAATGGATTGCGGCATGGGACGCCCAAAGTGTATAGTCATTTTGTATAGAATTTTTTTTCACTGATATATAGGGTGGCATTAATCAACTTACAATGTTCCTACACCGGCTGGCAGTGGACTTTTTTTTTTTCTAAGCATCTGAAGTACAAAAAGATTTCAACGAAAGGTTTTTTTCACGGCACCCACATACTCCCCATGTTTATATATTCCGACATTTGTCCGCAATATATAGACTTGTAAGCTATATATAGAATATCACCACTTGTTCTCGTTATCGTGTACATATAGCGTAGCTGCACGGTTAAAAGTAGGACACGTTTGGGGGTAAAAAAAAAAAGAAGAGGCAACGGTAGCGATTTTTTGCCGCAACCTCCGCTACTGTTACGGCAACGCCGGTATTTTTTTGTGGGGTTTAATTTATGCGTGAATTGCCAGACATACCACTCAGGTCTACGACCGAATGAGTTATGTCAGCAACCACAGACCGTCATGCTTCTAGCCACTTTTAGCTGGTTTGAAGAATGACGCAGCGGAGTTAGCAGCGCCCCCCAAGTGCACATCCCACGAATTGGAGCTATGCTCCGGGCAGGGGAGACACTTGTACCCTTTATGCGGTGGGTGTCCGCCGGTGGTGGGATTCGAAACCACCACCTCCCGAAGCCGAGGCCGGCGCCCTAACCACTGCGCCACGACTTCGGTGACATTTCGAAGGTTAACATCGTGTTTTGTGAGCGGGAACACTTTCTCCTCCTTACCTACTCTGGAATCCAATTGTTCCCTCCTCGCCTGAGGCAAAGCTGCCCTTTTCATGGTGCGACGGCGCATGCGCCCAGGCCTAGCGGATTGGTCGCGAAACGTCTTTGAAGGGTCGTGCGCAACCCCGCGTGCCGGGAAGTCCCCTGTAAAAGAAAAAAAAAAGAAGTAAGCGCTCGGACGCACGCCGCTACAAACGCTCGTGTCATGTACTGCCTTGAAACTCCACTGGCAGCTCTTCAGCGTCAGCTCGGTGCCGAAAACATGTGTAGCTTAAGACTGCAAGTTAACGTTTAAACAGAAGCGACTAGGTTACTCATTCAAGGCGCGGTAAGACTGAGTCGATACGAAACCGACAAGACGCTCACGAACACGATTGACCGAATGTTGAGTACAATGCGTCATTGAAAGCACAATATCATATCAGGCCGAACAGGACGCAACCGACGAGCGCGAGTTGCCGCACTGCGACGGGCATTCTTGTCAACAGCACCGAGAAAATCAGTGCGCCGGCCATCGTTCGACCGAAGCCTAAGCGATCGGCTAGCAAACTGACGACGCGAAATGGCGACAGCGCCTTGGCTTGTATATATAATTAATCGCCGTCAAAGTGTGGCAAAAGATGCCTAAAAGTTGAAATGCACAAGATTCAACCCTCCCACGCTTTCCGTGCACATGAAGTTTGAGTCAATGCTGATGCGAATGTTAAGCCTAATGATGTCGTGCTTGTGCACCCACTTTTGGTGGACTTGAGCTGAAAGGGAAGCAGTAATATCGAATCAAACAGCTTTTATAGCTCAGTGCTGTCGTTCGCGATGAGAATGTTTGCAAGGCGCGTATACACTGTAATACATCAAATACATCTATTATAAATATGGAGCGCGCGCTTATGCTTCGCTTTCAAGAGTGGCACGAGACAGCATTCAAAGATCTCCGACTGCTTCTCACACTTCCCTGCAACTGGAGCATATGTACCTGTAATGTTTAGCGGGAAACGTCGGCTGCGAACGCTAGGCACGAAGGGGGGCTTTCTGGAAGAAATGGGGCTTCCAGCGTGCGGCCCGATGTGGCGTAGGCGAGCGCCATCTGGAGGCATTGCAAGGAACTGGGCGCACCACTCCGCCGCCCCCGAGGTACTCACGAGCCGGCGCCTGCAAATGGCGGACTCCGTTGGCGGTCCATCAATGATGAAGCGCTGGGAAATGCGTTTGTTTGAGTTTTCGCGTAACTTAGTTATGTTTTCTCGAATTGTAAAATTGCCATCCGTCACTATCATGTCTGTCGGTTTGTGTGTATGTCGTACGTTACGATTTTTCGGCGTATTTCAGATTGAGGCATTGAATTCAGTCGCCTTCTTGCGCCAAATGGAGGACCTTGGTATGGCTGGTTTGAAAATCCTTTCGTCTAAACGACGTCCGACGCCGGGTTCCGACACCAGATTTTATGGGACACCGGGCCCTTAACGCTATGGCGTTAAGGTTGGCTCAAGCAGCTTGTTAGGAGTACGTATAGCTGGCGTGAACGTGGCACCTTATTTATCGACGACTGGTCATGAATTGGATCATTCCTATATCGCATACGCAACGCTTATGTTGTAGTTCGAACACGTTCCCAATTGCTCAAGTCGTCTACGTATCCATATTGCAACAGGCAGAAAATTGACAATTTGGGCACATACCAAGAGGATTGTGCTCTATGCTTGTCGATACCACAACCAGCAGATAGATACCCAGTGGTCAAAGTTGAATCGCGTCCAGTTTGATATTGTGATCGGTAGACTGACAATCATTGAAACTAGGCGAAATTGGTAAATAAAGGCTACATTTCATCACCGGATGTACACCGAGCGATCGTTTCAGCGTTTGACTTTGTTCTTAGCCAGTCATCACTGACATTAGCCGCTAAAGAAAACAGTGAATGGATTGCGGCATGGGACGCCCAAAGTGTATAGTCATTTTGTATAGAATTTTTTTTCACTGATATATAGGGTGGCATTAATCAACTTACAATGTTCCTACACCGGCTGGCAGTGGACTTTTTTTTTTCTAAGCATCTGAAGTACAAAAAGATTTCAACGAAAGGTTTTTTTCACGGCACCCACATACTCCCCATGTTTATATATTCCGACATTTGTCCGCAATATATAGACTTGTAAGCTATATATAGAATATCACCACTTGTTCTCGTTATCGTGTACATATAGCGTAGCTGCACGGTTAAAAGTAGGACACGTTTGGGGGTAAAAAAAAAAAAGAAGAGGCACCGGTAGCGATTTTTTGCCGCAACCTCCGCTACTGTTACGGCAACGCCGGTATTTTTTTGTGGGGTTTAATTTATGCGTGAATTGCCAGACATACCACTCAGGTCTACGACCGAATGAGTTATGTCAGCAACCACAGACCGTCATGCTTCTAGCCACTTTTAGCTGGTTTGAAGAATGACGCAGCGGAGTTAGCAGCGCCCCCCAAGTGCACATCCCACGAATTGGAGCTATGCTCCGGGCAGGGGAGACACTTGTACCCTTTATGCGGTGGGTGTCCGCCGGTGGTGGGATTCGAACCCACCACCTCCCGAAGCCGAGGCCGGCGCCCTAACCACTGCGCCACGACTTCGGTGACATTTCGAAGGTTAACATCGTGTTTTGTGAGCGGGAACACTTTCTCCTCCTTACCTACTCTGGAATCCAATTGTTCCCTCCTCGCCTGAGGCAAAGCTGCCCTTTTCATGGTGCGACGGCGCATGCGCCCAGGCCTAGCGGATTGGTCGCGAAACGTCTTTGAAGGGTCGTGCGCAACCCCGCGTGCCGGGAAGTCCCCTGTAAAAGAAAAAAAAAGAAGTAAGCTCTCGGACGCACGCCGCTACAAACGCTCGTGTCATGTACTGCCTTGAAACTCCACTGGCAGCTCTTCAGCGTCAGCTCGGTGCCGAAAACATGTGTAGCTTAAGACTGCAAGTTAACGTTTAAACAGAAGCGACTAGGTTACTCATTCAAGGCGCGGTAAGACTGAGTCGATACGAAACCGACAAGACGCTCACGAACACGATTGACCGAATGTTGAGTACAATGCGTCATTGAAAGCACAATATCATATCAGGCCGAACAGGACGCAACCGACGAGCGCGAGTTGCCGCACTGCGACGGGCATTCTTGTCAACAGCACCGAGAAAATCAGTGCGCCGGCCATCGTTCGACCGAAGCCTAAGCGATCGGCTAGCAAACTGACGACGCGAAATGGCGACAGCGCCTTGGCTTGTATATATAATTAATCGCCGTCAAAGTGTGGCAAAAGATGCCTAAAAGTTGAAATGCACAAGATTCAACCCTCCCACGCTTTCCGTGCACATGAAGTTTGAGTCAATGCTGATGCGAATGTTAAGCCTAATGATGTCGTGCTTGTGCACCCACTTTTGGTGGACTTGAGCTGAAAGGGAAGCAGTAATATCGAATCAAACAGCTTTTATAGCTCAGTGCTGTCGTTCGCGATGAGAATGTTTGCAAGGCGCGTATACACTGTAATACATCAAATACATCTATTATAAATATGGAGCGCGCGCTTATGCTTCGCTTTCAAGAGTGGCACGAGACAGCATTCAAAGATCTCCGACTGCTTCTCACACTTCCCTGCAACTGGAGCATATGTACCTGTAATGTTTAGCGGGAAACGTCGGCTGCGAACGCTAGGCACGAAGGGGGGCTTTCTGGAAGAAATGGGGCTTCCAGCGTGCGGCCCGATGTGGCGTAGGCGAGCGCCATCTGGAGGCATTGCAAGGAACTGGGCGCACCACTCCGCCGCCCCCGAGGTACTCACGAGCCGGCGCCTGCAAATGGCGGACTCCGTTGGCGGTCCATCAATGATGAAGCGCTGGGAAATGCGTTTGTTTGAGTTTTCGCGTAACTTAGTTATGTTTTCTCGAATTGTAAAATTGCCATCCGTCACTATCATGTCTGTCGGTTTGTGTGTATGTCGTACGTTACGATTTTTCGGGATATTTCAGATTGAGGCATTGAATTCAGTCGCCTTCTTGCGCCAAATGGAGGACCTTGGTATGGCTGGTTTGAAAATCCTTTCGTCTAAACGACGTCCGACGCCGGGTTCCGACACCAGATTTTATGGGACACCGGGCCCTTAACGCTATGGCGTTAAGGTTGGCTCAAGCAGCTTGTTAGGAGTACGTATAGCTGGCGTGAACGTGGCACCTTATTTATCGACGACTGGTCATGAATTGGATCATTCCTATATCGCATACGCAACGCTTATGTTGTAGTTCGAACACGTTCCCAATTGCTCAAGTCGTCTACGTATCCATATTGCAACAGGCAGAAAATTGACAATTTGGGCACATACCAAGAGGATTGTGCTCTATGCTTGTCGATACCACAACCAGCAGATAGATACCCAGTGGTCAAAGTTGAATCGCGTCCAGTTTGATATTGTGATCGGTAGACTGACAATCATTGAAACTAGGCGAAATTGGTAAATAAAGGCTACATTTCATCACCGGATGTACACCGAGCGATCGTTTCAGCGTTTGACTTTGTTCTTAGCCAGTCATCACTGACATTAGCCGCTAAAGAAAACAGTGAATGGATTGCGGCATGGGACGCCCAAAGTGTATAGTCATTTTGTATAGAATTTTTTTTCACTGATATATAGGGTGGCATTAATCAACTTACAATGTTCCTACACCGGCTGGCAGTGGACTTTTTTTTTTCTAAGCATCTGAAGTACAAAAAGATTTCAACGAAAGGTTTTTTTCACGGCACCCACATACTCCCCATGTTTATATATTCCGACATTTGTCCGCAATATATAGACTTGTAAGCTATATATAGAATATCACCACTTGTTCTCGTTATCGTGTACATATAGCGTAGCTGCACGGTTAAAAGTAGGACACGTTTGGGGGTAAAAAAAAAAAGAAGAGGCACCGGTAGCGATTTTTTGCCGCAACCTCCGCTACTGTTACGGCAACGCCGGTATTTTTTTGTGGGGTTTAATTTATGCGTGAATTGCCAGACATACCACTCAGGTCTACGACCGAATGAGTTATGTCAGCAACCACAGACCGTCATGCTTCTAGCCACTTTTAGCTGGTTTGAAGAATGACGCAGCGGAGTTAGCAGCGCCCCCCAAGTGCACATCCCACGAATTGGAGCTATGCTCCGGGCAGGGGAGACACTTGTACCCTTTATGCGGTGGGTGTCCGCCGGTGGTGGGATTCGAACCCACCACCTCCCGAAGCCGAGGCCGGCGCCCTAACCACTGCGCCACGACTTCGGTGACATTTCGAAGGTTAACATCGTGTTTTGTGAGCGGGAACACTTTCTCCTCCTTACCTACTCTGGAATCCAATTGTTCCCTCCTCGCCTGAGGCAAAGCTGCCCTTTTCATGGTGCGACGGCGCATGCGCCCAGGCCTAGCGGATTGGTCGCGAAACGTCTTTGAAGGGTCGTGCGCAACCCCGCGTGCCGGGAAGTCCCCTGTAAAAGAAAAAAAAAAGAAGTAAGCTCTCGGACGCACGCCGCTACAAACGCTCGTGTCATGTACTGCCTTGAAACTCCACTGGCAGCTCTTCAGCGTCAGCTCGGTGCCGAAAACATGTGTAGCTTAAGACTGCAAGTTAACGTTTAAACAGAAGCGACTAGGTTACTCATTCAAGGCGCGGTAAGACTGAGTCGATACGAAACCGACAAGACGCTCACGAACACGATTGACCGAATGTTGAGTACAATGCGTCATTGAAAGCACAATATCATATCAGGCCGAACAGGACGCAACCGACGAGCGCGAGTTGCCGCACTGCGACGGGCATTCTTGTCAACAGCACCGAGAAAATCAGTGCGCCGGCCATCGTTCGACCGAAGCCTAAGCGATCGGCTAGCAAACTGACGACGCGAAATGGCGACAGCGCCTTGGCTTGTATATATAATTAATCGCCGTCAAAGTGTGGCAAAAGATGCCTAAAAGTTGAAATGCACAAGATTCAACCCTCCCACGCTTTCCGTGCACATGAAGTTTGAGTCAATGCTGATGCGAATGTTAAGCCTAATGATGTCGTGCTTGTGCACCCACTTTTGGTGGACTTGAGCTGAAAGGGAAGCAGTAATATCGAATCAAACAGCTTTTATAGCTCAGTGCTGTCGTTCGCGATGAGAATGTTTGCAAGGCGCGTATACACTGTAATACATCAAATACATCTATTATAAATATGGAGCGCGCGCTTATGCTTCGCTTTCAAGAGTGGCACGAGACAGCATTCAAAGATCTCCGACTGCTTCTCACACTTCCCTGCAACTGGAGCATATGTACCTGTAATGTTTAGCGGGAAACGTCGGCTGCGAACGCTAGGCACGAAGGGGGGCTTTCTGGAAGAAATGGGGCTTCCAGCGTGCGGCCCGATGTGGCGTAGGCGAGCGCCATCTGGAGGCATTGCAAGGAACTGGGCGCACCACTCCGCCGCCCCCGAGGTACTCACGAGCCGGCGCCTGCAAATGGCGGACTCCGTTGGCGGTCCATCAATGATGAAGCGCTGGGAAATGCGTTTGTTTGAGTTTTCGCGTAACTTAGTTATGTTTTCTCGAATTGTAAAATTGCCATCCGTCACTATCATGTCTGTCGGTTTGTGTGTATGTCGTACGTTACGATTTTTCGGCGTATTTCAGATTGAGGCATTGAATTCAGTCGCCTTCTTGCGCCAAATGGAGGACCTTGGTATGGCTGGTTTGAAAATCCTTTCGTCTAAACGACGTCCGACGCCGGGTTCCGACACCAGATTTTATGGGACACCGGGCCCTTAACGCTATGGCGTTAAGGTTGGCTCAAGCAGCTTGTTAGGAGTACGTATAGCTGGCGTGAACGTGGCACCTTATTTATCGACGACTGGTCATGAATTGGATCATTCCTATATCGCATACGCAACGCTTATGTTGTAGTTCGAACACGTTCCCAATTGCTCAAGTCGTCTACGTATCCATATTGCAACAGGCAGAAAATTGACAATTTGGGCACATACCAAGAGGATTGTGCTCTATGCTTGTCGATACCACAACCAGCAGATAGATACCCAGTGGTCAAAGTTGAATCGCGTCCAGTTTGATATTGTGATCGGTAGACTGACAATCATTGAAACTAGGCGAAATTGGTAAATAAAGGCTACATTTCATCACCGGATGTACACCGAGCGATCGTTTCAGCGTTTGACTTTGTTCTTAGCCAGTCATCACTGACATTAGCCGCTAAAGAAAACAGTGAATGGATTGCGGCATGGGACGCCCAAAGTGTATAGTCATTTTGTATAGAATTTTTTTTCACTGATATATAGGGTGGCATTAATCAACTTACAATGTTCCTACACCGGCTGGCAGTGGACTTTTTTTTTCTAAGCATCTGAAGTACAAAAAGATTTCAACGAAAGGTTTTTTTCACGGCACCCACATACTCCCCATGTTTATATATTCCGACATTTGTCCGCAATATATAGACTTGTAAGCTATATATAGAATATCACCACTTGTTCTCGTTATCGTGTACATATAGCGTAGCTGCACGGTTAAAAGTAGGACACGTTTGGGGGTAAAAAAAAAAAGAAGAGGCACCGGTAGCGATTTTTTGCCGCAACCTCCGCTACTGTTACGGCAACGCCGGTATTTTTTTGTGGGGTTTAATTTATGCGTGAATTGCCAGACATACCACTCAGGTCTACGACCGAATGAGTTATGTCAGCAACCACAGACCGTCATGCTTCTAGCCACTTTTAGCTGGTTTGAAGAATGACGCAGCGGAGTTAGCAGCGCCCCCCAAGTGCACATCCCACGAATTGGAGCTATGCTCCGGGCAGGGGAGACACTTGTACCCTTTATGCGGTGGGTGTCCGCCGGTGGTGGGATTCGAACCCACCACCTCCCGAAGCCGAGGCCGGCGCCCTAACCACTGCGCCACGACTTCGGTGACATTTCGAAGGTTAACATCGTGTTTTGTGAGCGGGAACACTTTCTCCTCCTTACCTACTCTGGAATCCAATTGTTCCCTCCTCGCCTGAGGCAAAGCTGCCCTTTTCATGGTGCGACGGCGCATGCGCCCAGGCCTAGCGGATTGGTCGCGAAACGTCTTTGAAGGGTCGTGCGCAACCCCGCGTGCCGGGAAGTCCCCTGTAAAAGAAAAAAAAAAGAAGTAAGCTCTCGGACGCACGCCGCTACAAACGCTCGTGTCATGTACTGCCTTGAAACTCCACTGGCAGCTCTTCAGCGTCAGCTCGGTGCCGAAAACATGTGTAGCTTAAGACTGCAAGTTAACGTTTAAACAGAAGCGACTAGGTTACTCATTCAAGGCGCGGTAAGACTGAGTCGATACGAAACCGACAAGACGCTCACGAACACGATTGACCGAATGTTGAGTACAATGCGTCATTGAAAGCACAATGTCATATCAGGCCGAACAGGACGCAACCGACGAGCGCGAGTTGCCGCACTGCGACGGGCATTCTTGTCAACAGCACCGAGAAAATCAGTGCGCCGGCCATCGTTCGACCGAAGCCTAAGCGATCGGCTAGCAAACTGACGACGCGAAATGGCGACAGCGCCTTGGCTTGTATATATAATTAATCGCCGTCAAAGTGTGGCAAAAGATGCCTAAAAGTTGAAATGCACAAGATTCAACCCTCCCACGCTTTCCGTGCACATGAAGTTTGAGTCAATGCTGATGCGAATGTTAAGCCTAATGATGTCGTGCTTGTGCACCCACTTTTGGTGGACTTGAGCTGAAAGGGAAGCAGTAATATCGAATCAAACAGCTTTTATAGCTCAGTGCTGTCGTTCGCGATGAGAATGTTTGCAAGGCGCGTATACACTGTAATACATCAAATACATCTATTATAAATATGGAGCGCGCGCTTATGCTTCGCTTTCAAGAGTGGCACGAGACAGCATTCAAAGATCTCCGACTGCTTCTCACACTTCCCTGCAACTGGAGCATATGTACCTGTAATGTTTAGCGGGAAACGTCGGCTGCGAACGCTAGGCACGAAGGGGGGCTTTCTGGAAGAAATGGGGCTTCCAGCGTGCGGCCCGATGTGGCGTAGGCGAGCGCCATCTGGAGGCATTGCAAGGAACTGGGCGCACCACTCCGCCGCCCCCGAGGTACTCACGAGCCGGCGCCTGCAAATGGCGGACTCCGTTGGCGGTCCATCAATGATGAAGCGCTGGGAAATGCGTTTGTTTGAGTTTTCGCGTAACTTAGTTATGTTTTCTCGAATTGTAAAATTGCCATCCGTCACTATCATGTCTGTCGGTTTGTGTGTATGTCGTACGTTACGATTTTTCGGCGTATTTCAGATTGAGGCATTGAATTCAGTCGCCTTCTTGCGCCAAATGGAGGACCTTGGTATGGCTGGTTTGAAAATCCTTTCGTCTAAACGACGTCCGACGCCGGGTTCCGACACCAGATTTTATGGGACACCGGGCCCTTAACGCTATGGCGTTAAGGTTGGCTCAAGCAGCTTGTTAGGAGTACGTATAGCTGGCGTGAACGTGGCACCTTATTTATCGACGACTGGTCATGAATTGGATCATTCCTATATCGCATACGCAACGCTTATGTTGTAGTTCGAACACGTTCCCAATTGCTCAAGTCGTCTACGTATCCATATTGCAACAGGCAGAAAATTGACAATTTGGGCACATACCAAGAGGATTGTGCTCTATGCTTGTCGATACCACAACCAGCAGATAGATACCCAGTGGTCAAAGTTGAATCGCGTCCAGTTTGATATTGTGATCGGTAGACTGACAATCATTGAAACTAGGCGAAATTGGTAAATAAAGGCTACATTTCATCACCGGATGTACACCGAGCGATCGTTTCAGCGTTTGACTTTGTTCTTAGCCAGTCATCACTGACATTAGCCGCTAAAGAAAACAGTGAATGGATTGCGGCATGGGACGCCCAAAGTGTATAGTCATTTTGTATAGAATTTTTTTTCACTGATATATAGGGTGGCATTAATCAACTTACAATGTTCCTACACCGGCTGGCAGTGGACTTTTTTTTTTCTAAGCATCTGAAGTACAAAAAGATTTCAACGAAAGGTTTTTTTCACGGCACCCACATACTCCCCATGTTTATATATTCCGACATTTGTCCGCAATATATAGACTTGTAAGCTATATATAGAATATCACCACTTGTTCTCGTTATCGTGTACATATAGCGTAGCTGCACGGTTAAAAGTAGGACACGTTTGGGGGTAAAAAAAAAAAAAAAGAGGCACCGGTAGCGATTTTTTGCCGCAACCTCCGCTACTGTTACGGCAACGCCGGTATTTTTTTGTGGGGTTTAATTTATGCGTGAATTGCCAGACATACCACTCAGGTCTACGACCGAATGAGTTATGTCAGCAACCACAGACCGTCATGCTTCTAGCCACTTTTAGCTGGTTTGAAGAATGACGCAGCGGAGTTAGCAGCGCCCCCCAAGTGCACATCCCACGAATTGGAGCTATGCTCCGGGCAGGGGAGACACTTGTACCCTTTATGCGGTGGGTGTCCGCCGGTGGTGGGATTCGAAACCACCACCTCCCGAAGCCGAGGCCGGCGCCCTAACCACTGCGCCACGACTTCGGTGACATTTCGAAGGTTAACATCGTGTTTTGTGAGCGGGAACACTTTCTCCTCCTTACCTACTCTGGAATCCAATTGTTCCCTCCTCGCCTGAGGCAAAGCTGCCCTTTTCATGGTGCGACGGCGCATGCGCCCAGGCCTAGCGGATTGGTCGCGAAACGTCTTTGAAGGGTCGTGCGCAACCCCGCGTGCCGGGAAGTCCCCTGTAAAAGAAAAAAAAAAGAAGTAAGCGCTCGGACGCACGCCGCTACAAACGCTCGTGTCATGTACTGCCTTGAAACTCCACTGGCAGCTCTTCAGCGTCAGCTCGGTGCCGAAAACATGTGTAGCTTAAGACTGCAAGTTAACGTTTAAACAGAAGCGACTAGGTTACTCATTCAAGGCGCGGTAAGACTGAGTCGATACGAAACCGACAAGATGCTCACGAACACGATTGACCGAATGTTGAGTACAATGCGTCATTGAAAGCACAATATCATATCAGGCCGAACAGGACGCAACCGACGAGCGCGAGTTGCCGCACTGCGACGGGCATTCTTGTCAACAGCACCGAGAAAATCAGTGCGCCGGCCATCGTTCGACCGAAGCCTAAGCGATCGGCTAGCAAACTGACGACGCGAAATGGCGACAGCGCCTTGGCTTGTATATATAATTAATCGCCGTCAAAGTGTGGCAAAAGATGCCTAAAAGTTGAAATGCACAAGATTCAACCCTCCCACGCTTTCCGTGCACATGAAGTTTGAGTCAATGCTGATGCGAATGTTAAGCCTAATGATGTCGTGCTTGTGCACCCACTTTTGGTGGACTTGAGCTGAAAGGGAAGCAGTAATATCGAATCAAACAGCTTTTATAGCTCAGTGCTGTCGTTCGCGATGAGAATGTTTGCAAGGCGCGTATACACTGTAATACATCAAATACATCTATTATAAATATGGAGCGCGCGCTTATGCTTCGCTTTCAAGAGTGGCACGAGACAGCATTCAAAGATCTCCGACTGCTTCTCACACTTCCCTGCAACTGGAGCATATGTACCTGTAATGTTTAGCGGGAAACGTCGGCTGCGAACGCTAGGCACGAAGGGGGGCTTTCTGGAAGAAATGGGGCTTCCAGCGTGCGGCCCGATGTGGCGTAGGCGAGCGCCATCTGGAGGCATTGCAAGGAACTGGGCGCACCACTCCGCCGCCCCCGAGGTACTCACGAGCCGGCGCCTGCAAATGGCGGACTCCGTTGGCGGTCCATCAATGATGAAGCGCTGGGAAATGCGTTTGTTTGAGTTTTCGCGTAACTTAGTTATGTTTTCTCGAATTGTAAAATTGCCATCCGTCACTATCATGTCTGTCGGTTTGTGTGTATGTCGTACGTTACGATTTTTCGGCGTATTTCAGATTGAGGCATTGAATTCAGTCGCCTTCTTGCGCCAAATGGAGGACCTTGGTATGGCTGGTTTGAAAATCCTTTCGTCTAAACGACGTCCGACGCCGGGTTCCGACACCAGATTTTATGGGACACCGGGCCCTTAACGCTATGGCGTTAAGGTTGGCTCAAGCAGCTTGTTAGGAGTACGTATAGCTGGCGTGAACGTGGCACCTTATTTATCGACGACTGGTCATGAATTGGATCATTCCTATATCGCATACGCAACGCTTATGTTGTAGTTCGAACACGTTCCCAATTGCTCAAGTCGTCTACGTATCCATATTGCAACAGGCAGAAAATTGACAATTTGGGCACATACCAAGAGGATTGTGCTCTATGCTTGTCGATACCACAACCAGCAGATAGATACCCAGTGGTCAAAGTTGAATCGCGTCCAGTTTGATATTGTGATCGGTAGACTGACAATCATTGAAACTAGGCGAAATTGGTAAATAAAGGCTACATTTCATCACCGGATGTACACCGAGCGATCGTTTCAGCGTTTGACTTTGTTCTTAGCCAGTCATCACTGACATTAGCCGCTAAAGAAAACAGTGAATGGATTGCGGCATGGGACGCCCAAAGTGTATAGTCATTTTGTATAGAATTTTTTTTCACTGATATATAGGGTGGCATTAATCAACTTACAATGTTCCTACACCGGCTGGCAGTGGACTTTTTTTTTTCTAAGCATCTGAAGTACAAAAAGATTTCAACGAAAGGTTTTTTTCACGGCACCCACATACTCCCCATGTTTATATATTCCGACATTTGTCCGCAATATATAGACTTGTAAGCTATATATAGAATATCACCACTTGTTCTCGTTATCGTGTACATATAGCGTAGCTGCACGGTTAAAAGTAGGACACGTTTGGGGGTAAAAAAAAAAAAGAAGAGGCACCGGTAGCGATTTTTTGCCGCAACCTCCGCTACTGTTACGGCAACGCCGGTATTTTTTTGTGGGGTTTAATTTATGCGTGAATTGCCAGACATACCACTCAGGTCTACGACCGAATGAGTTATGTCAGCAACCACAGACCGTCATGCTTCTAGCCACTTTTAGCTGGTTTGAAGAATGACGCAGCGGAGTTAGCAGCGCCCCCCAAGTGCACATCCCACGAATTGGAGCTATGCTCCGGGCAGGGGAGACACTTGTACCCTTTATGCGGTGGGTGTCCGCCGGTGGTGGGATTCGAACCCACCACCTCCCGAAGCCGAGGCCGGCGCCCTAACCACTGCGCCACGACTTCGGTGACATTTCGAAGGTTAACATCGTGTTTTGTGAGCGGGAACACTTTCTCCTCCTTACCTACTCTGGAATCCAATTGTTCCCTCCTCGCCTGAGGCAAAGCTGCCCTTTTCATGGTGCGACGGCGCATGCGCCCAGGCCTAGCGGATTGGTCGCGAAACGTCTTTGAAGGGTCGTGCGCAACCCCGCGTGCCGGGAAGTCCCCTGTAAAAGAAAAAAAAAGAAGTAAGCTCTCGGACGCACGCCGCTACAAACGCTCGTGTCATGTACTGCCTTGAA